>NC_139459.1:38125000-38667500 GCF_057233095.1 Heloderma suspectum | reverse complement strand
TCCCCAGGTAATTGGTTCCATTGTCGTATTGCTCTTACAGTCAGGGCGTTTTTCCTAATGTTCAGCCGGAATCTGGCTTCCTGTAACTTGAGCCCATTATTCCGTGTCCTGCACTCTGAGATGATCAAGAAGAGATCCTGGCCTTCTTCTCTGTGACAACCTTTCAAGTACTTGAAGAATGCTATCATATCTCCCCTCAGTCTTCTCTTCTCAAGGCTAAACATGCCCAGTTCTTTCAGTCTCTCTTCATAGGGCTTTGTTTCCAGTCCCCTGATCATCTTTGTTGCCCTCCTCTGAACCCTCTCCAGTTTGTCTGCATTAGGGGTGGACGAAACTCACTTACCTGTCCTCAAAGTTTTTCGCGGTGGGGGGGAGGCGCTTCGCTGCTCCCCCCGCGAAGTTCAGGCCGGGGGGGGAGGCTTCCCGCCTTGCCCGGCCGAAATTCAGGTCAGGGGGGAGGCTTCCCGCCTCGCCCAGCCGAAATTCAGGCCGGGGAGGAGGCGCCTCGCCTCGCCCGGCCGCGAACTCAAAAGTTTTTTTTAAAAAAAATAAACGCCCCCATGATAGGCTACGTGACGATTAACGTAGCCTATCCCGGCTAGATCTGCAAAGTCAGCCGTGATAGGCTACGTTAATCGTCATGTAGCCTATCACGGGTGACTTAAAAAAAAAAAAAGCGCGTATGCAAATGGCGGCCCCCATAGGGAGCCACCATTCGTGTTCCTTATTTGGTCGCTGTAGACTATTTATGTAGACTATGGCGAAAATAAGGGCAACACAAATAGCGTTGCCCTTATTTTCGCCGTAGTCTACGTAAATCTTTACGTAGACTACAGCGACCAAATAAGGAACGGGAATGGCGGCTCCCTATGGGGACCGCCATTATCCGTACGCGCTTTTTTTTTTAATTTTTAAAGTCACCCGTGATAGGCTACGTGACGATTAACGTAGCCTATCACGGCTGACTTTGCAAATCTAGCCGTGATAGGCTACGTTAATCGTCACGTAGCCTATCATGGGGGCGTTTTTGTTTTTTTTTCTTTGATAGGAATGGCGGCGGCGGCGGCAGCCGGTTGAAAGACCGGCTGCCGCTCCCACCCCGGACGAACACCTGCCGAACCGCCGGCTGGACCCGCCACCGGGAGGGACATTCGGCAAAGATAAGTCCCGTCCCGGGGAGGGGGCGGAGGGCGGGGGGGGTGCGGAGAATTTCTCCCTGAAACTTGTTCGGGGGGCCGAACATGTTGGCGCTCGGCCCCCCGAAGTTTCGGGGAGAAATTCTCCGCCATCCCTAGTCTGCATCCTTCTTAAAGTGTGGTGCCCAGAACTGGACACAGTACTCCAGATGAGGCCTAACCAGTGCTGAGTAGAGGGGAACTAGTACTTCCCGGGATTTGGAAGCGATGCTTCTATGAATGCAGCCCAAAATAGCATTTGCCTTTTTTGCAGCCACATCATATTGTTGGCTCATATTCAGCTTGTGATCGACAACAATTCCAAGATCCTTCTCGCTTGTAGTGTGGTTGAGACACGTATCCCCCATCTTGTAACTGTGCATTTGGTTTCTTTTTCCTAGGTGCAGAACTTGGCATTTGTCCTTATTAAATGCCATTCTGTTGTTTTCTGCCCAGTGCTCCAGTCTATCCAGATCACTTTGAATTTTGTTTCTGTTTTCCAAAGTATTAGCTATCCCTCCCAATTTTGTGTCATCTGCAAATTTGATCAGCATTCCCTGCACCTCCTCCTCCAAGTCATTAATAAAAATGTTGAAGAGCACTGGGCCCAGGACTGAGCCCTGCGGTACCCCACTCGTTACCTCTCCCCAGTTTGAGAAGGTCCCATTGATAAGCACTCTTTGAGTCCGATTCTGTAGCCAACTGTGGATCCACCGGATCGTTGTTTCATCTAGCCCACTTTGAGCTAGTTTGCTCATCAGGATATCATGGGGCACTTTGTCGAAAGCTTTGCTGAAGTCGAGGTATATGATGTCTACAGCATTCCCACGGTCTACAAGGGAGGTGACTTGATCAAAAAATGAGATCAGATTTGTCTGGCAGGACTTGTTTTTGACAAATCCATGTTGGCTTCGAGTCATCACGGCATTGTTGTCAAGGTGCTTCCAGATGGATTGCTTTATGATCTGCTCCAGAATTTTCCCAGGGATTGATATCAGACTGACTGGTCTGTAGTTCCCAGGTTCCTCCTTTTTACCCTTTTTGAAGATAGGGACAATGTTAGCCCTCCTCCAGTCATCTGGCACTTCCCCCGTCCTCCATGATTTCTCAAAGAGAATAGACAGCAGTTCTGAGAGTTCTTCTGCCAGTTCCTTTATGACTCTAGGATGCAGTTCATCTGGCCCTGGAGATTTGAACTCATTCAAAGTAATGAGGTGTTCCTTGACCATATGCCTGTCGATCTCAAGTTGCAATCCTGCCCGTTCAGCCTGTACTTCACCTTTGCCAGAGGGGTCATAGACCCTCTTTTGAGAGAAGACTGAGCCAAAGTAGGAATTGAGCACCTCTGCCTTTTCTTTGTCATCTGTTATTGTTTTGCCATCCTTATTTAATAGCTGAACCACCATTTCTTTTCTCTGTCTTTTACTATGCACATAGCTGAATAAAGCCTTTTTGTTGTTTTTAACATCCCTTGCTAACCTCAGCTCATTCTCAGCTTTAGCCTTCCTGACGCCATCCCTGCAATTCTGTGCTATCTGCCTGCACTCTTCCTTTGTTACTTGGCCTTCTTTCCACTTCCTTTATGTGTCCTTTTTTGTTTTCAGGTCATCCCTAAGCTTTTTGTGAAGCCACATTGGCTTCTTCTGTTGTCTTCCACCTTTTCTTCTTGTTGGAATTGCTTGTGATTGTGCCTTGAGAATTTCCTTTTTTAAAAGCTCCCACCCATCTTGGACTCCTTTTCTCGCTAGCATCGCTTGCCATGGGACCTTACTGATCATTGTTCTGAGTTTATGAAAATCAGCTTTCCTAAAATCCAGGGTACGTGTTTGTTTACTCCATAGTAGGTGCAGGGGTCCCAATCCAGATTGAGACCATCACATGGGGGTAGAGGGGCACTTAGGGCACAAGCCTATGGGGATAGTCGGCTGCCTCCTCACTCGTAGGCAACCGACTACCTAATGCAGGGTGGGTGGAGCGTGGAGGGTATCTTCTCCTCCGCAGTCCAGCCACCCTGCATTTGTGGCTAGATGGCCGATTTCAGCTGTCCAGCCAGGGTGCCTCAGACCGGGGGGGTGGGGGAGGCCAGATGGTGCACAGGAAGCATCATAATGGTGCTTCCACTGTCCCCTCCCCACCCTGCTCCCAGGAACACCCCTCTTTCCCTCGCTCCATGCTGCTGTTATGAGCGCGGAGGTGGGGATGAATGGTGCTACCTAGGAGGAGGCGAGGGATGGTGGGGAGTCAGTATTCTAGGAACCAACCTTGGAGCACTGGCTCTGAGCTCGGTTTATAGGAAAATGAAAAATCTTATGGCCATCTAGCCGCTGTCTAGTGGCCATAGGATTGTGCCCTTAAGAATTGGCTCAGACCCCCTGCACTTCCTCTAGAAAAAAAATAAAAAAGACATGGCTGCTAGATATGGATCTAAAGTAATGTCTGTCTCCCACGCCCTCTCTGAGTTTTATGAGACTTTTGTCTAAACCAATTAAATTCGCAGTTACATTATTATGACCTTCTTAACCAGGTACTAATATTCATGCCAAGCAACTTGGAAGAGCGCAGGACGAGGTATGAGGCCCACAAGGTATTTGCAGTATTTTTAGGTAGTAATACTGCGAAAGCAAATCAGATGATGATGCAGACCTAACCTTAAGAAAATGATGCTTCATTCTTTAAATATGTAAGAAACCTGCCCCCTGGGATGTTAGGGGTAGGGACAAAATGTGAAATGGGCTCAACAGCCCTGCTTGAATTCCTGTGAGCAAGCCTGAGGTTGGCACAGCCCACTTCAAGCAACCCTCCACTCCTGCACCTTGATTCTGCTTAGATTAGTGTTTTGCCAAAAATTTCTCCCAAATTTTTTCTCACCATTCTAATTCAATTTGATAGAAAAGAAACTGCTTTCAAAAAGAAATTCAAAGGAGGAGAAATTTCGGAGGAATTCTCATGGGTTGGGTTTTGGGGTTCTTGGGCTTACCTTACTTATGACGTGGCTGAGGAGCGTGCATGGGTGTCCTGTCTGTCATCGTACAATAATCTCTGTGGCGGCCTGTAGCCTCCTTGGCTTTCCGTGCTTCAGTTAAAGCCATCACGAGGATGACATCATGAGGCAATTCCTCCCATGGGGCTTCTTCAGTTCAGAAAGTGCAGGTGGCCAGGGGGGCTGTAGAGCAGTGGAGAGATGTGCAATAGAGAGAGAAAACGCAGACGGCACCCTCGGCCTCCTCACAGTGATTAGGTAAGCTCAAAAGTCCCACCCACGTGACCCACGGAAGTTCAAAATTCTGCCACAAAAACACGGAAGCCTCACTGCAGCTGATGCTGTTGCCACCGACAGAAGCAGTGCTACCAATTGAAGATGGTTCAGAAACTCCAGCTTGTTCAGAATGCGGCCGCCTAAGTGTTGGTGGGGCGAGGTGCTTTGATCACATAATGCCTATACTGCACCAGCTGCACTGGTTGCCAGTGTGTTTCCAAGCCCAATTTAAAGTGCTGATTTTGACCTTTAAAGCATGAAATGGTTTGGGACCAAGTTACTTGAAGGACTGCCTTCACCCATATCAGCCTGTCCACACTTTAAGATCAGAAAGAGAGGTTTTTCTCATCTGCCCACCCATGAGAGCAGTTAGGTGGGTGACCACACATGAGAGGGCCTTCTCTGCAGTGGCCCCACACCTTTGGAACAAGTTGCCATCAGAGGTCTGCCACTCTTCGTCATTGCAAACTTTCAAGAAGGCCTTGAAAATGTATTATTTTACCATGGCCTTCCCTTGATATGATTGCTGTTGTTGTTGTTGTTGGTTTTTTGTCGGCTTTTATTTTGCTTTTATCCCCATTTGATTGTTTTTATGTTTTTATCGCTTTTAATATTTTAGCTGTTCTTATGTATTTTATTGCTGTGAGCCACCTTGGGAGGGCTTCTGCCCTGAAAGGTGGCCAAGATTTTTTTTTTTTAAAGGAATATATAAATAGGGAGAATTGGAACCAGTGAATTCAGAAGGAAATTAAATGCAGAAGATACTGACAGTGACAATCACATTGTTAACTGTGGTCATGAACACTGCTGATGTTAATTTCCTGCTGATAACACAAACATCCTGGCACTTGGTAAGCCAATTAGCATGAGTTTCCATAGAAAATGGATAAACTGTAGTGGTAAATGAAGTGCCTTTTGGAATAGCATACTGAAGGATTCAATGAAGTGAAGACCATACTAGTCAAGTTACTAGAAAAAATGTACATTGATTTGTTGTGGTAGTTGTTAGTTAATAACAATAACAATAATTATAATATACTGCCTTATCTGCTAAAAAGCCATGGATGGAGCAATCCTATGGCCTCTAGACAGCAGCTAGATGACCATAGGATATCTTGTTTTCCGGGAACCAACCTTGGAGCCCGCACTCCAAGGTTGGTTCCCAGAGAACTGACCTCTCTCCACTTCAGCGCTGCCTTGGACGCAGGGCAAAGAAGCCCCATCCTCCGCACTCAGAAGAAGAGCATGGAGAGGCTGAAAAGGGGCGTGTTTGGGGGCATTCCAGGGCAGGGAGGGTGGAAATGCCTGTACAGCAGCCTCTTCCCCCACTCACCCCCACCCCCACTGCTAGACAGCCAAAATCGGCTGTGTAGCAGAAAATGCAGGGCTGCTGAAGTGTGGAGGGAATGATACCCTCTGTGCTTCTCCTGCCCTGCATTGGATACGCGGCTCCCTTTGAGTTCGGACGCGGCCGCCTTTCTGAATAGGATTGCGCCCTAAGGCAATGTACAACAATTTAAAACAAGAAAACCCTATGACAATAAACACAAGAAATGAAAAACATTAAAAACTACACATTTTAAAAGACTAAATTGAAAAGCTGATACATTCATAGGCAAGTGCAATATTTTTTGTTCCTTCTATGGGCTGGGGAGGAACAGAGATCACCTTAACACATTTATTAAATAAAAGTGCGAGTGGGGATGATGGGAGGAAGTGGTTATGAGACCCAAGCAGACACACAATTGAGAGCTTAGCCAAGTGGCAGTGGAGAGGCCAAAGTGATCAGGAAACAGACTTCAAGAGTGACGCAGAGGAAATTTGGTGGGGTTGCTCAACAAATCACTCAGCAAAGTGAGCCCAAGCCATGCGGGATGTGATTGGTATGGGTCTCTCTTTTGAAGCCCTTTTTGCTCTGACACATGTAAGCCGCTTGGTGCTTCTCAAACAAAGGGTCAACACAGACGTCATGCCAAACCTTGGTTGATGCTAATAACCACACAAAGCTGTTGTTGTTTTTTTAAAGTTGAAAATGTTCTGACTGCTGGAGGAACTCTCAGGGAGGATATGCTTTCTCTTTCTGAAGAACACCTTGGCAGGAGAGAGAGAGACAGAGAGAGAAGGGAGTTCCATGGTAAAGCTGATGGATTTTCAGATAATGAACCGTCAGCTATTTAAGGTATTCAGCAAAGAAGCTTGCCAGTTCAACATTAGAGTGGGAGTTCACTCACGGTATGCCACAATGCTCATGGCCATAAGGAAACAAGTGAGGCTACCACAACAAAACATTCCTGGCATGCATTTGTGGTGGTAGTGGGAACCTTTGATGCCATGGAGGGAGTCATCTGTCAGCTGGCCCAATATTCACCTTCAAAGCTCCATTCTCAGGTGGGGACACTGCCCAGAGCAGGAAAGTCTCACTGCCTGAGGTGGGATGGTTACACCGGTGTTCACATCCAGCTCCTTCCCTCTCCCTCTTCTTCCATGTGACTGCATTCGTTGTTCCTTTTTTCCCATTTTTGGCTATGGGGTTGGGGGCTGGGAGGGGATTTCCCCTTAAGTTTTCTTTAAAACAGAAGTTTTATATACTTCTGCAATTCTCAGGGTTCCTTCCAGCCTGCTGACACCTCTTCTCCTGTAGCTCTAGGTCAAGGGTAGGCAACATGGGCACCAATGTACCCCGGACACCTTTTTGGCACCCATCAAGGGCCCTACCCTAGGGATGGGAGAACCAGGGATGCTCGAGCTTGCTGGAATTCTCCAAACTTTATTTCAAATTTATTTCAGTTTGGCTCACTCCCATTGTTGTTTGCCATACAGCATGGCAAGAAAGGGAATGAATGACAAAGATGGGGGAAGGAACAAGCCGGAGAAGCCATGTCCGCCACATTGGGAGATGGAAAGATATAGGAATGTTGTACAGCCTGCAATCCATCAACTCACTTGATAAGTGAAGGGAAGCATTTGGCACCGGTTTTCTTCTTCATGATCACCCTCATCTATTTTCCAGGACACAGTTAGATTAATTTAGTTATATTCATTTAACGGATCCATGCTACCCACACTCTCAAACTGCCCGCTTGGCTGTGTGAGCTGTGCCTTGCTTCTTGTTTAGGATGAGGATGCTGAATGGATGAAGGTGAAAAATTGATCCACTACAGACAAGGGGCGGTATCCAATGCTGCTTGCACACCAGCAGGACCCCCTGCACAGCAGGAAGCTAGCAGTTCCTAAAGCGATCCCAGAAACGAGCTGAAACACTCATTTTTGCAACCAGACATGTCAGGGGAGCTTGCCGAAATCAGCCCTGCTGACCTGCCCCATTCCAGAAATTAGCGTTTGAGCTAGTTTCCAGGATTGCTTTAAGAAACGCTAGTGGTGGGTCCCGCTGGTGCAACAGCATAGTGGCATAATATTGGATGTTGCCCAAGAAATGCAGCCCCAGAAAAGTCTGGACGATAACTGATGGAACTAGCTAGCCAGTGGTGATTGCACCCTGAAATGGAATGATAGTCAGCTAGCTCAGTTCAGTTCAGCCCTGTAAAACTATTGTTTGATAAATAGCCCTTAGAGGGATAGTCACTGAATATTGGTCCAGTTAGCCAACAAATGAAGCTCCAAACATCCTCAGCTTACAGCTAAATCCAGCAATTTTGCACACTCAAGCAGAGCTCTCAGAGCCAAGATGTTCACTCCTCTTTACCTCACGGCTGATAAATAAATGTTCTTCAGGCTAAACAAACATTCAGTGGAAAACAATCTTGCCTTCTAGGAAGTGTCAGATCTTCACCACTACAATATTGTCTTTATCAATTCACCCGGTATCAATTAAGAAGTAGTGCTAAAATATGTTTCTTTTCTATAGTGCATTTCTATCAGCGTCTACATTCTGTACTTTGAGTGCTGAGATTCTTTTAGATCAGGACTAGCTGACTGATGACAGATCTGGCCACTAAGACAGTTTTTGTGTTGCTCCCGCGGGCCATAGGACAGGTGGCAGATCTACTGTGTTTTTACTAGCACCATGAGGTCCACAAGCTGGAGCTAGGTGAGGCAAAATGGTAGCTCAGGAACTGGGCGCAGATGCAAAATGGTGGCTCAGGGTAGAACCAATTACCTAGTGCATCCCATGAGCCATACATTGGGATGGCTTCCATCTGGGTTATTGCAGATCAGGGATGCCAACAGCTTGATTGAAAGGGGGGGTGTTTTTATTGCTCCTATTGGTGAATCTTTAGAAGTTGGAAACCATTAGTGATCTAATTAAATCACCCAGAGATCTACCAGTAAATCCCCTTCCTTCCTTCCTTCCTTCCTTCCTTCCTTCCTTCCTTCCTTCCTTCCTTTTTTGCTCAGTTTTCATTTGTAATGAGCCTCTATGTGTATTTTATAGACATTTTCTTGTATTGCTTTCTCATGTGCATAATGGAAAGTGAACAGATCAATCTGTAATTTGAAAGCATCTTTCAAGGAGTGTATTCATTTTTTCAGCCCCTCAAATTATGTCCTCATTCTATCTCAGTCTATCTGAATGTGTGAGCTCCTTTTAGGGGTCTCTTATCACCATCTGGGGGCAAACACTACCTGGGCAACCATGTGGGGAGCTGGATTGTTATGGTCCCCAGACTAGCATCTGAAGAATCAAAGGACTCCCCAAGAATACAGAACTTCTGCTCTAAATACTTGGCATATTTTAGATATTCCTCTTTTCCACTGTTATGCCTTCCATTTGGGCAAGCAACAAATTCTTCATGCAGATACCATGAGGAGTGATATTGTCTGCTTCACTGTAGGTTTGCTCTCATTTTGCTAAAATTAAATACAAGAGCCATCAAGTTAATTATGAGTAACTGATGCTTTAAAAAAAATGCCATGCCATGCAAGGATTAAGAACTGATGATACCAAATAAATGTTTGGTTGGAGGGGCATGATCCAACCAAGGACAAATACTTTAAAGCTGAGCACATGCTTAACTACCTCCCATTAAAATAAATTGGCATGGCTTTTTCACACCCTTGATTTCCTGGTTGACCATATTGAAAAAGCATTAAAATATGATGGGATGGTTAACTAGAAAAGCTCCTGCCACCCCTTACAGTATATGTTTACATTTTCCCCATGACAGCCAGCTTTGCAGCTCTTTGCATTTTGGTGCAGGCGTAATGCTTTATTTCAGCTTTCCCCAACCTGATGCCAGTGGAGGTTGGTGGCTCCAATGTCAGTGGGGCAGTGAATACACTCTAGGTTTCAGTCAGAACCAGTCAGTGCTCTAAAGGGACTATCCAAGATGTGAAACCTGCCCCACTGACATAGGAGCCACCAGCCTCCACTGGCTTGTGTCCTCAGATGTTTTTGGACTGCAACTCCCATAATGCTCAGACAGCATGGTCAACGGCTGAGAGCTATGGGAGCTGCAGTTCAACTTATTTGGAAGGCACCAGGTTGGGGGAGGCTGCTGTATTACTAAAATCATGCCCAAATTGGGTGCAGACAGATAGGCAACATTTTGTAGAATGCTAACTCTGTGGTCCATTGCAGAAATGAGTGTGATGCCTAGGTCAGTGCATATGCTGCTATCAACATAATCAGAGTTGGGATGTCAGCATGACACTCCTCTGCTCCACAATATATCCTCAGTTTTACAGTCTTCATGTGTGCGACAGTTTTGGACAGCTTTGTAGCAGTGTTGTAAATTGAGCTGTATGCTGGGCAACTGCCCGATTTCATCACCAAATGCTTAGCTCAGCATAGAGCCACAGCGCAGAGCCACACGAAATGTGTGCATGTAAAAACAACAACAACAAGGGGGCACTTTGAAAATATATCTCTGTACAGGATAAGATTGCAAAATAGGCAGATTTATGGAACTATCAAAAGAAAGGAAGGAAGGCTGAAAAGTACAGATCTTTTATTCCCTATATCTGTGGCACCCTTGCTCCAAGGATTTCTGAGCCACATCTTTGTAGCCTCCCAACAAGCATGGAAGGTGGGCCTAAAGGCCACCCCAGTGGGTTTCTTTGTTGAAGAGGGATTCAAAACTGATTTCCTATATATGAGGCCAACACTTCAGCTGCTTCACCACACTGCTCTATTAGTAAATAGTGGTGTACGTTATGGGTTGTATCCAATGTTAGTCCTACATAGAGTAGACCCATTGAAATGAAGACTAACATTTAATATAACCCAGTTGGTGGTGATGAAAGAGATAGATGGCAGAAAGAAAGGAGCTGAAAACTATTCGCCAGTTGCTAGCACCAAGGGCTGAACTGCACATTACCACAGTCACTGGGCTGCCACTGAAACACCCCTTGAAAACTTGTCAATGTCTGTCCCTCTGCGACTGATAATACAACTTACTCCTTGTCCTGTTGCCTTTATGCTCTCCCCTCCCCTCTCCACACCCCTGCTGCATCCCTGACTACTTCCAGTGGGAATTGGGACATGGTCAGCATAATAATGTCAGGAAATGGGGTGAATAGAAATGGGGGGGGGGCTGTCATGAGGCTGCCATTTTCAGTGGTAGCCTTGAGTTTCTTGTAACATGCAATTTTGCCCTATGGTATAGGTTCCTTATACTGATACTTCTTTAATTGTAGGTACTAACTGTAGAAACATTTAGTGCTAAGAAGCTAGAAGAGAAACCATAAATATGTACTGGAGCTGACATCAATAATGAGCCGCACTGTGTTCTCATTATTAGGTATATTGGCTTTGCAGCAAATTATGTAAGAGGTAAGTATGCTGCTGTCCCTCAGCAAACTTAACTGGTTTTTCAAGCCAAAAACAAAGCAGAGAGAGAGAGAGAGAGAGAGAGATTATTCTGGAATTTCCTATAGAGCCAAAGGGTTGAGTAAGAAGACACTGATTTGATAAAATCCCTCTTGACACTAAAGATATGCCTATACCAAAATGGGGACTTTCCTGCTTGCTCTGTATCTGTCACCCATTTCTCGCTCTTCCTCCCTTTTCTCCCTTCTCTCTCCCCCTTGATATTGTGTGTGTGCTTAAACATATCTTGGATAGCCCCATTGCTATGGAAACCTGTTTAGACGTGTTACAAGAATTCAAAGTTACCCCCCTCCTGTTTCACGTCTGGTTTATTTTTATTCAAAGGATGGAGGAGGGTGGATTATTTCTGATAAGTGGAGTCTTGCAGTGCTATTGCATTGCTGTACCTTCAGCTTTGCCAAGATTACTGAGAAGATGTGAAATGCAATTTCCATTCCAGGCAATTTTTATGCCAAGAGAGGTTCTCCCCCACCCCCCCACCCCCGATATTCACACTAGGTCATCCACTACCAGTTTTGCTAAACTATGGAAAAAGTAGTCAAATGGCCTAATTTGGTTGATTGGTTGGTTGGTTTGTAGAGAACTATACATAAAACAAAATAGAAGACATGCATGAATTGCTCTCAGGTTTACAATCTAAAAGACCCATAAGGAATGCAGAATGGAGCAAAGAGGTGCGGGTATGAATTTGTATATTGCAGTTCTTATGATTTGCCTAGCAGGGAACTGTGGTTCATGTTGCAAAGTATAATTGCAGAATAGATTCTTCTGGAGAAAAAAGAACTAAGAAAAATCTGGATTATAATTCTTTAAAAAAAATCATGATACAGATAAGCCCTATGCCACGTGTGGAACCAGCCCCATAGCCAGCCTGAAAATTTGGGGGGGAACACCACAAAGTAGCGGGGGACAGCTGGTCTGGTTTTCAGGCCTTCTAAAAACAAAACTGTGAACTGTTTTTAGTTATTTGTTTATAAAAAAATTAGGGGGGACAGAGAAAATTTAGGGGGGCAGGCCTCCTCTAGCTCACCTCTGGCTACAGGCCTGTGTGGAATCTCTTCCAGCCCGAAAACTGTATTCTGTTTCAGAGTTCTCTGGCCACCACTGCATTCCAGTGGTGGCCGGAACTGAAGGCAAAAGGGACAGAGCCCAAAATACCAGCATAGTTGAGTTTAAAATATTTACTTATTTTATTTATTTATTTATTTATTTATTTATTCATTTCATTTCTATACCGCCCAATAGCTGAAGCTCTCTGGGCGGTACAAAAAAATTTACTGCCAGTAACGAAGCTATAGGAGAGAGAGTTCAACCTTTTAGAATGGGTGGGTGGGGGTGCACAAAAGCCAGAACACCACCAAACAATCAGGCGAACAGTTGTGGCCATTTGGGGAAACCCGTAGGGATGTATGAAAGAGACTTACCTTTTTGCGGATTCTGTTCATGGTGGGGGTGGGGAGGCGTTCCGTCCCTCTCCCGGAATCCTCGACGGGGAGGGAGGCGATCTGGTCCTCCTCGACAGCCGGCTCTGCTCTGCGGCGGCTCCGCGGAGCAGCTGGCCAGGCCAGGGCTGTCCACAGCCAGATTTCCGGCTGTGGTGGCTGCTGGGTAAAAAAAAAAAAAAATGGCATACGCAAATGGCGGCGGCTATGGCCGCCGCCATTTCCGTTCCTTATTTTTCGCCGTCTTAGTCTACGTAAATATTTACGTAGACTATTACGGCGAAAATAAAGGGGAACGCAAATAGCATAGTGGGCGCTATTTGCGTCCCTTTTTGATTCGCTGTAATGGTCTACGTAAATATTTACGTAGACTAAGATGGCAAAAAATAACGAATACAAACGGCGGCGACTGTAGCCGCCGCCATTTGCGTATGCCGTTTTGTTTTGTTTTTTAACCAGGATGTGATAGGCTACGTAAGTCTTTACGTAGCCTATCACGTCTCTGTAAAACAACAACAACAACCCAGATTGCAAATGGCGGCGGTGGCAGCCGGTCGGAAGACCAGCTGCTGAAGCCGCCGCCACCAGAGCCGCCACCGGAGCCGCCGCCGCCCGGAACATCCGCCCCAGGTAAGTCTCGTCCCAGGGGGGATCCACGGGGGGGGCGGGGGGGCAGGCAGTTCCGCCACAGATTTCAGGGGGCCGAATGCACTGGCATTCAGCCTCACCAAGATCCGTGGCGGAATTCTCTGACATCCCTAGAAACTCGAAGGGCTGTTTTGAGACCCACGGTAGGCCGAATTTGGTTCTCTATCCCTGCCCTATGTAGACATTCTAAATGCATGGAGTGAACACACATGGCAGGAAAGTGTGCTAGCAGGCCTGGCCCCCACTAGGCCAGGTGTGTGCATGATCTCTATGTCCACCAATTGCTGTGCAACATAGGCGGGAGGGTGCTGTTGCACTCATGTCCTACTTGTGGGTTTCCCATGGACAAAAGAACAAACATAAGAACATAAGTAGAGCCATCCTGGATCAGAGCAAGGTTCTATCTAGTCAAGCATTCTGTTCACACAGCGGCCAAACAGTTGCGTGGACAGAATGTTGGACGAGATAGACCCTTGGTCTGATCCAGCATGACTCATATTTCTTTATTTCTTTATAAATACTGCAAATAAATGCAGTATTTATTTACTGCATTTATATCCCATCTTTTTTCCTCCAAGGAACCCAAGGCGGCGTACATAATCCTCCTCCTATCCTCACAACAACAACCCTGTGAGGTAGGTTGGGCTGAGACTGACCCAAAGTCACTCAGTGAGCTCCCATGGCCGAGTGGGGACTAGAACCCAGAACTCCCAGCTCCCAGTCCAACACTCTCGCCGCTACACCACATTGGCTCAAACATATGTTCTTATGTTTGTATAAACTGTATGAGGATAGGTGGGATATGCATAGTTGGGACTGCTATAACAGGCAGGCTTCCCAATTGTATGTACAAGCCTGTGTGTATACAGTTCATATTGCTACATATATGGCCTATCAAAGTAGACAGCACTGGCCTGGGGCAGAGTGGTTCATGATAAAGCAGCTTCCTATGTTCATATGGTTGTGATCACTCACTGCTGATGGGTCACAAGGAAAGAGATATTAAGGGCTACCCACCAAATGAGGCCCTAGAGCAGGGCTGCAACACCTTTTCATCTTGAGGGCTGCATCCACTGTTGGTCAGTGGCACGCACATACACACACCCCACCGGGATGGGGGAGGTTATAACCTCAGCCCGATCCCAACAATCCTGTGCAAGATGGTTTTGGGGAGGAGGAGGCTGCTTTGGTTGTTCTGAGGGAGGGGTATGCTAAAGCTTCCCTCCCCCCACTCCAGGAAGCAACAGTACCAATAGGGATCAGAAAAAAAAAAGCTGGAAAGCTGGAAACCAAACTCAGAACAAGAACAGCTGCACCAGTTGAATTCCCAATGCATTTTGACATAGGTCTTTATCAAGGGAATTGCAAACACCTAGGGGCTTTTCTGGAGGATTCGCTCTCCCTTACTTCTTCCCAGAAGAAGCTGTTCCTTTTTTTATTTTGGCCCCCACCCCATGACCCTGATCTTGAGCACTGCTTCTGTATCACCATTGGTGGTGTGGAAGCAGCAATCATGGCTGATTTGGGGTTGTTGGATGGAGGAAGAAGCTTTAGCCTCCTTCCTTCCCAGTGATTAACCTCCACCACTTCCCAGTGACCCCAATTGCTGCCGCTGCTTTTGTACTGACATTAGGAGTGTAGAAGCAGAGACCCTAATTGGTGGGGGAAATTTTGAAGTGGGGGTAGGGTGGCCAGGTGTCATCTTGTACAGTCCTCTCTTTTGAAGGTGTCTTCTGTTTGAAGGCCTGTCCAGTCCATGTCCGTTTTAAAGATAAAGAACCTTCAGAAAGAAGAGCTGGGCTTTGAAATCGCCCATCAACAGCCCCTGGACAGCAGATAGAGACAGGCACAAAGCTCACCTGGTCACAGACTTCCACACTAGGGTGAAATGTACTGTATTTGTATTTAAATCATAATAATTATTTCAAACTTTGCATCTATATGTCTAAATTAGCATTTGCAAATTGTATGCAAACCAGTGTCCTTTTTTGTCCTCTTTTTTGGTGATGCATCTCCTCATTTTTGGTGATTCATAAGTGGCTACCCTAAGTGAGGGACATGGGGCCACACAACTTGCCTCTGGGGGCTGTAGTTTTGTACCCCTGCCCTAGGGCAACTTGCAGCCCTAGAGCTTCATGTGGCCCTCAGACTAATTCCAAAAGCCTTCTGCATGAAATCACTTTGGGCCTGTGTTAAGAGCCATCTCATCTGTCCCTTCCCCAGCAGCCCACTGGGTTGGGAGGAAGAGGGAGAGAGAGCAAAGCGGGTGCCAGAAAGACAGAGAAAAGGGGGCTCCAGGAAGGGAGAGAAAGGGGAGTGCCAAGAAGAGAGAGAAAGGGGGGTGCCAGGAAGAGAAAGAAAACGGGGTGCCAGAAAGAGAAAAGGGATGACCCGCCCACTTCTGGCTTTGCCCCTGCCCATTGCTGGCTTTGGCCTTGCACACCACCAACAGGCAGCTATTGACAGATTACTCATAACGGAATGTAGCCCCAGACACAAAAAAGGGTTGCCCCACCCCTGCCCTAGGGTGATATTCTGGCCTCTTTTATTCTGACATTTTAATTCTAGGTAGGGATTTGTGGGAGGACCCCTACCAGAATCCAATCCACATGCTCTTTATCCAGGGAAACTGGAATCAAGGATGCGACTGTCAGTCACTAGGTAAAGGGGAATGAATTCCCGGTGGTGGGGTATGTTATGCATCTTGGGTGGAGTGGAGGGAAGATGCTTCTCTGGGCCCTCCAGCTTTTCCAGAGGCTGTCACTCACAGGGATGTGCGGGAATTTTGTTTCAGTTCTCAAATCATTCAAAAATGCCCCGTTTGCAACCCCGAACAGGGGTGCATGTTCTCTGGAAATGCGCATGAATTCTCAAATGTGTGCTCATGTTTGAAAAATGTGCACTTTTAAAAATGCACACTTTTTAAAAATTGCATTTTCACACTTCAGTCAACAGAGGAAAAATGTGCACTTTTCCCATTCGAAATGCACACTTTTCCCATGTGAACAAACAAACAAACAAACAAACCAGGACGCAAACAAGAAGAGGAGTGAGCCAAGCCAAACCAATCTTTGAACTGAAGTTTGGAGAATTTTGAATTGATGCGGTCGAGCATCCCTGCTTCTCCCATCCATAGGCTTTCATTCAAACTGGTCCCTGCCCTGGCTGACTGATATATAAAGGGAAACCTTTGTAATGGAGTTTCAGCCACTTCGCATTAAAAGCAGATGAAAATAATAAGTAGAGAAATAGTTGAGTTTGTATCTCTAGGGCCTTGATCTCAAAGTCTGGTAGATGAAAAGAGAACAGAGGATTAGTATCAGCTATATTAAGGAGATGACACAGGATTTAGGAAAACAAAATTGTCTTAGTCACAACTAAAAAGAAACAGTGTTGTACTTGTTATAATTGCTTTAGAGATTAGAATGTGAAGATGTTGGAGGAGAAAAGATTGCATAGGGAGAGATGAGTTGGCTGAGAAAAAGTGCCATAAGAGTCACTGGATAGTAAAATGAGGAAATAAGGAAGCAACACAAAAAAATAACAACGGATAAATACAGATAGGAAGGTTATAAGCATCATACGCTTTAGGAACAGAGGAAGAACATAATAAGAAGCTGCAATATTACAGGGGTGCCCAAAGTTTTTATGTTGGTGGGCACATTAGGAATTTTGAGAGCATGTCATGGGTGCTCTCACAAAATGCCTGCTATTGTGGGGGCAGGGCTTGCTCATTTGTAAAATGGCTGCCATGGTGGGATTAGCGTGTCACAAAACACTCATTTCCAAGAAGGCAGTCTGGTGAGAAAGAAAAGTAAGTTACCCAAAAACGTAAATACAAGGCAGTCTGAGCTCCAAAACACAAAAACACTATTTTGAACCCAAAAAAGATGGCACTGGATGGCAGCACTTTGCCTTGGAGCATGCAGGCCTCCCAATTCTTATTTTTTTAAAAAAAACCTTAAGAAATAAAATAAAAATCAGGAGGAACAGAGAGCCTGGCAGGCACAACGTGAGTTATATGATGGCACATTGGTGCCCACGGGCACCACATTGGAGACCTCAGAGTCAGACTCAGAGTCCATCCAGCTCAGTATTTTCGACACTAACCACCACCAGCAGCTGTCTGGGATTTCAGGCAGGAGCATTCCCAGATCTACCTTGAGATGCCATGAATTGCACCAGAGATCTTTTGCATGCAAAGCCTGTGCTCTACCACTGAGCTACCACTAGTAATGTTGGAGTAATTTGCAACAGAATCAAATGAATTTGGATTTTTTATTAATCCGACCCACAGATTCTGCAGCAGACCAGCTTTTCCTGAGTCCCATGGATTCCGCAAACTTGAGGACAAGTTTTTTTTTTTCCTTTCTGGAATTTTACACAAATTTATAGAAAAAATAATAAAATAAAATAAAATACTGGCAGAAAATAAGCATTTCCCCCATAGGCTAAAGCATGAAAATGTGCAGGGGGGGGGGGTTGTACATTTTCACAAGTACAAAGTTGTGCACATTCAGGAAACTGGAGAAAAATCTGATTCCATCAATGAGTGGATGACAGAACAAAAGGCACCTGACAGACTTTACAAAATCTGTACATCCCTAGCTACCACCCTTCCCCCTTCTATAGTGGCTGCACGGATGTAAGGAAAAGAGGAGAAGAAAACATTGTTGGATTGACACTTAAGACTGTTCCACATATGCAGGCATATCATTCACTTTATGATCCATCTCCCGATGATTCCCAGATAGAAGTGTGTGAACTCACTCTGTTGAAAAGCATTTGTTTGTGAGTTGATATGAAAATTCAGTCTTTGGTGTTCTATCTTTGATGGTTCATTCACACATGCAAATCTATTCAAATCACAAGCCAAACCACATGATAAGCAGTAAAACTATATATAATATATGTGAGTGTGTGTATGTGTGTGTGTATGCACAGACACAAACGCATGCACACTAAGCAAACCAAATCTGGAGAAGCCTATCTGGTAACTATATTACTGTCCTTTTGATGCCAGGAAAAGACTTATTTGATCTCCCAGGCCTTTTCACATATTTTTATTACTATTTAATAGTGATGGGTGAGGATTTTGTGTGTGGGGTTTATATATATAACTTCCCAAAATTTTCAAATTTCTTCATGCACGGGATGGAAAGAATCTGAGATTCAAAAAAATTCAAATGTCCAAGAAAGGGAAATGGAGATATTCATCCATCCAGGCAGAGGGCTTTGAGTGGTTAGCTCTTAAAAATCTGAACTTGAATCCCTGTGTATTCAAGCCAGGTTTTGTGGTGCTTAATTCAGGTTGCCACTTCTTTTTTTCTGACAGGTTCCTCACCTTTAATACCTACATCACAGTCAGGTACAACATGATCCTTTCCAGGCTGGGAATAGCTATACCTATTGAATTAGGCATGGGTGAGGATTTCATTCAGTTAATTTTTAAAATAAGAATTTACCAAAATTCTCAAATGTTTTCATAATTGGGATGGGAAAAAAACTAGAGATTCTTGTAAAAAACAAATGAGTGTGGGAAAAAGTGAAACTGACAGATGCATTTGTCCTGAAGAATGCCCTCTCCAAGGAGGCTGATTTGTCTACCTCATTGCTTGCCTTTTGGTGAATAGCTAACACTTGGTCCTTTAAGAGAGCTTCGTCTGACCTAGTTACCAATCCTATGGCCCCTAGACAGCATCTAAGGCATCTTTGGCTGCAGCAGATCTCCTCCCTGGAGCTGGAGATAGAACTTCAACCTTGGAGAAAGAGATCCAACTATGGATCTCCCCACCAGTGAAAAGCCACTGTGAAAAGCTCCCTGGCAGTTCCTTCTCCCAAGGTTGGAACTCCAACCTTGGAAAGGGGGGGAAGGGCGGTGTTGGGGTGGGCCCATGGCCAGGAATCCATTGCCAACCCCTACATCTCTAATGCATATGTGCAGAAAGTGGCTTCTCTTAATTCTGCATTTTATTCCTTTCTGGAACTGTGGAGGAGAAGCTGCATATGACTCACCAGTCACAGTTTAATCATGCCTAGTTCAAATTCTGCTTTCCAACCAAGAGGAAGCCAGTGTTCTGGCTGCAGCTCACACACCCAAGGTGTACTGGGATTGGTTAATGTCTTGTTGAAATCCTATTGGGTCAAAGGAGACATGCAATGCATTGTAGTTACATGGTAACAGTAAATATTTATGATTGGGTTTCCCTAGGTTAATAGTTAATTATGAATACATCAACCAGTGGACCTGCCTAAAGTTTTACTTCCTGGCATGAAATATATTCAGCTGTCCTTTCAATTTTATAAGAGCCTTTCACAATAAAAGTACCCACAGTCAGAAATCAGTTTGCTTGCAGTAGGGTTTCTCATTTTTCCAGTCTTAAGTTTGGATTGTCCAGTTTCCAGATCTGATATATATTTGTGTGTGTGTGTGTATATATATATATATATATATATGTGTGTGTGTATATATACATATATATATATATATATATATATATATATATATATTTGTAAATTGCCTGAAAATTCCTGTGCATTTTTGTGTGCCTTTCTCCTATTATATGCATTTTTCTATGCAATTTCTCCTCATATAATGCTTTTGTGGGTTTTGGTTTTTTGTTTTGTTTTTTTACAAATGTTCTATATAAATGTTTTTTGTATTTATTACATCCTTTCATGTATTGTAATGTTTTTCTAAACTGCCCTAATATTTTAAAAATATGGTAAGCACTATATCAATCTATTAAATAAATAAATAAATAAAATGACCATTATTTTCAGTAATATATGCATTTTTCTGTGCACAAAAATGTGTTTTACTTTCCTTAATTACACATCATATTAGGAAGAATAGCGAGGCTGCAGAATTGTTTATCTTTATACTTTGGTAAAGCTGACATCCAAGAACATAAGAGGAGCCCTGCTGGATCAGATGAAAGCATCCTGTCCAGCATTCTGTTTCGTTCCATGGCCAACCTAAGGTGGCGAGGTGTCCTCGCTTACAGAGGACTGTCCCTCCAACTGAAGGGCTGCCAGAGGACCATCCTGTATTTGAAAGCATCCTGTCCAATTCTGGTTTAAAGATAATGAACCATCAGAACGGTTTCCCATCAGCAATTAGCACCTGGGCAGCAGGCTGACCAGGCAGGCACACAGCTCACCTGGTCCCAGTCTTCCACACCACATTGAGATGCACTGTATTTCTATTTAAATGATAGCAATTATTTCTAAATTTGCACCTATACATATAAATTAGCATATGCACATATTATGCAATCCGGTGTCTCCTTTTCCCCCCATTTTGAGGGGAGGTGATTCATTTCCTCTTTGGGGAGGATTCATAAGTGGCCACCCTAGGCCCACCAGTTGCCTATGGGAAGCTCACAAGCAGGGCATGAGGGCAGTAGCTTTTGCCATTGTTCCCCAGCAGCTGGGATTCAGAGGTGGGCTGCCTCTGCTCCTGCTCCTGGAGGTAACATATAGGTATCAAGACTAGTAGCCAGTTAAGAAAGGGATACCCTCATCCAATCAGCTGTGGTTGCAAAGTTACCCCAAAATGCACTTTACATTGCAGAATTTACACGTAAGTAGACTTACTACATAGTCATCCCATGACATTGTTCTGGACCTGTACAATGTCCCCAAATTTTAGTCTCTGATCACTTACCATTTTCTTTCTGGAAACAAAAACACACTTGGGGGAATATCCCCAGAATCAATTGATTTTGTCATTGGGGTGTCTTTATGCCCAGACACAAGCATAGTGTAGTGGGGTGTGAAAATGTCCTCAGGCTTTTCCCAAAGAAAACTGGTCTAGGAAAGCAGGCTTCAGTACTCTGGCTCACAGTAGATTGGCACAAGCTGTGGGATTTCATTAGGGAACATTTACCTGACTAGAGTGAGATTTCTTACGTACTGTACTGTAATGTTGTGTAATGTATTTTAATGGTTTTTAATTCTTTGAACCGCCCAGAGAGCTTTGGCTATGGGGCAGTATAGAAAAATAATAAATGTGGTGAAATTTCTTATGTGGTTAGAAAAACACTCCACATGACCAAAAATGTTAGTGTTTAGTAATAATAAAGTTTTGCCTAATATTTTACCTTGACAATTTCTAATACTTTGAATTTAAAACACTCTTCTTCTGCATTTTACCACAAACACATTTCACATTGTGGGACATTTTACCATCCCAGGATATATTGGATAATGGCTTGGGGTACTAAAATGATCCCCCAACACATTTGTGTATTTTTTTTAGGTGTGTTGGGGAAGTAGGTGTGCAAGTTTTCAAACTCCTGAGAGAGTATGTTGGGGAAGAAAAGACAGTAGTTGTCAAGAAGTGTTCTTTCATGTTGAACCGATTTTTTATGGGCAAGGTGCTTATGGAAGAATGAAGAAGCAGAGCAGGCAGAGCTCAACTGGGCCTTCCAATCCTTATGAGAGGTTATGCTATCTTATATAGAGATATGTTGTTCTAGAAAATGTGTCTATCGCTTTAAGAGAAGGAAGTTCACACGCACACAGGAAATGAAGACTAAATAGATGACTACACCATTTGTTCGACAAAGTTATGTCAGCGTTTGAAGTGGGTAAAAGTGTCTGAGCTGTTATTCACAAGTAAGAGTATATACGGTGGTGATGTGAAAAGAGATAGAGTGTTTCCCGGCAACAGACAAGAAAAGCGAACGAACAAACTTCTGAAGAAAAAGACTGCCTTGCTTTATGCAACAGAAAGGATGAGATAAAAGTGGTGTGATTTGTCCAGTTCTAAAATGGCTGACAAAGCCTGCCCTGTGTTTCCCACAAGCTGATATGCAGGTGAATGGTTCTGTAGGCATAAGGTGGAGTGGGGGTGGAACTGGGCACCGAGATTATAAAACTGATTTATGTCCCTTGGTGATGATACCTGGAAGAAGCTTTTGATTTTATGATGGGCAGGAAATGGAGTGGTAGGGTGGCCATGTGTCCTGTTTTACAGAGGACAGTCCTCTACTTGAAGGGCTGCCAGAGGACTTTCCGCTATTTGAAGGGCTGTCCTGTCCAGTTCTATAAGAGCTGTGGCCCATCATAGTTAGCACCTGGGCAGCAGATTGGACATGCAGGTATGCAGGCCACCTGGTAACAGTCTTCCAAACTATGCTGAGATGTACTGTATCTCTATTTAACTTCTAATAATTATTTCTACATCTGCATTTATACATATAAGTTAGCATAAGCAAACGTTGTGCGAATTGGCATTCTCTTCTGTCCTCTTTGTTGATGACGTATTCCTCTTTATTGGCAATGAACGGTGACTTCCAAAGAGCCTGAAAACACCTTGCCAGGGCTGATCCTACCATTGGGCAGAGTGAAGCATCTGCCTTAGGAAGCTGATTTTAGCTCGAAGGGCAGCAAATAGATACTCAATAGTTAGGGGAGGAGCCATCGCTCAGTGGTAGAGCTCCTGCTTTGCATGTGGAAGGTCCCAGCTTCAATCCTCAGCATCTCCAGGTAGGGCTGGAAAGAATCCTGCCTGAAACCCTGGAGAGCCGCTGCCAGTAAGTGTTGACAATACTGAGCTAGATGGACCTATGATCTCACTCAGTACAAGGCAGCTTCTTATGTTACTCTGTTCCTATGTAATTTGTTGTTATTGTATTTTTTCTGCCAGGTATGGGGACAAGTACTTGTGGAATTATCTGTCTTATGTGCCAAAATAACTTGGTTGGCTCTGGATACTTTGCACCTTGACTTGAGTGGATGGAGGGTGCCATTTGCTGCACCTCTGGTGGCAAAATATCTTGAGCTAGCCCTGGGCCTTATTGATAATTTTAACCCTTAAGAAAACCCACCCTATTTAGACAAGCAAATCAATAAGCTACAGAGAAAAAAAAGGGGATGACTACTATACCAGGTGTGGGCAATTGGCAATGAACTGTGCATTTGGAAACAGTTCCTTCCAGGTCATACAGCAGTGAAGTTCACTCCATTTGAGAAAGAAGGGGCTCAATGTCTGGCAACAATAACAAATAGAACTGCTACAGCTTGTATTAGAAATAGTTGAAATACTGTTGCTCAGCTTGAAAATCTGATCAAAACTCCAGCAGGAAAAAAAAAAAAAAGAATAAGCTGTGAACTTGAATGGGGATTAAGCCTCCAAACCTATGATCCCTTGGAGGGCACCCAGGGTCCATCGGATATTTTGGTCTCCCAAGGGCAGAGAGAGGGGTCTGATCTTGGATGGAGAGTTTCGGCTGTGCAACGTTCCTCCCAGCTAGGAATGTACAGACTGTACAAAATCTGCTCTGTCTTCTGCAAATTTTCAGGCACCTTTTGTTCTGTCGTCTGCTCACATATGGATGCAAATATTTCTTTTACATCATGTGGAATAATATGCAAGTAATTATGTAAGAGGTTTTGTAACAATTTACATAATTCATAGAAATATAGAATCATAGAACAGAGGAGAATAAGACCATCGAGTCCAACCCCTTGGTAGGGATGTCAGAGAATTCCGCAATGGAATGCCAGTACATTCGGCCCCCCGAAATCCATTGCGGAACAAAGCCCCCACCCCCCCAACCCACGAAAGGTGCACAGGACGAAGTCCCCACCGCCCCCACCCCACGAAAGGCACGCGAAACGGAGCACTTACCTGCTCCCGTCCGCGCTGCTTTGTGAATGGCGGCCGTCCTGCAGCTGCCATTCACTTCCTCCTCTTCATAGCCGTGATAGGCTACGTAAATACTTACGTAGCCTATCACGGCTCAATACAGGGACGCAAATGGCGGCGGCTACAACAACCGCCATTTGCGTCCCTGCAGGGCTGCCCAGCGGCCAGATGTCTGGCTGCGGGCGGCCGGAGCCAGCTGGCAGCTCCACGGCTTGGCTGCAGAGCGGAGCCAGCCAGGCAGGATTCCAGGGGGGAGGACCGGATCACCTCCCCCCCGTCGAGGATTCTGGGGGGAGGGACGGAGCGCCTCCCCCCCACCGCGGATTGCCCGGCGCGGAGCCAGGTAGGTGTTTCATACATCCCTACCCCTTGGTCAATGCAGGAATCCAAGTCAAAGCATCCCTGTCAGATGGCTGTCCAGCTTCATCTTGAATGCCTCCAGTGTAGGAGAGCCCACCACCTCCATAGGTAACTGGTTCCATTGTCGTGTTTTTCCTGATGTTCACCCGGAATCTGGCTTCCTGTCACTTGAGCCCATTATTCCGTGTCCTGCACTCTGGGATGATCGAGAAGAGATCCTGGCCTTCCTCTCTGTGACAACCTTTCAAGTACTTGAAGAGCGCTATCATATCTCCCCTCAGTCTTCTCTTCTCAAGGCTAAACATGCCCAGTTCTTTCAGTCTCTCCTCAGAGGGCATACTAATTTAGTTTAGCATGTAAATGATCTAAATAGACCATTTATGTCTGTAATGTTGCATAAATGGACCTCTTTACAGCTGCCATTTATGTAAAATTCACCTTTACAGAATAGGCCGAGCCTCCATTTTGTGCAGAATGGCAGCTTGGCAGAGCAGCAGGGCCTGCCACCTTGGGGTGCTGGAGAAATTCGAGACAGACTAAAATGAGCTCCGATTCCTAAGAATCTGACCTGCAGAATCTACTGCAGAGTGCCTTCCTCAGGCCATGCAGAGTCGGTGGACTTTCAGATGATTTTTTTACTTTCTCAAAATTTATGCGTATAAATTCGTAGAAAAATACGTAAGTTTCTGCTGAGGAAATGTTGAATGGAATGGGGGACAATTCACTAAATGTTATGTACTGAGATAAATTGTATAAATACTTACATAAATACTTATGTAAATATATATGCAATTATTTCTGTATTTTTCCACATGACGAAAAAAAATTCACATCCATCCGTGGGTGGATAACAGAACGAAAGGCGCCTGACAAATCCATGGAACACAGACAGAGAGGATTTTACATAATCCATACTAGGGATGTACGAATCCCTGACCTTGTTCCAGTGGCGGTGTCCGCTGGAGGGGGGGAGGCACTCCGTCCCCCCGGAATCCTTAACGGGGGGGAGGCAATCTGGTCCTCCCCCCCGGAATCCTCGATGGCCGGCTCTGCTTCTGCAGATTTCCGGCCGTGGTGGCTGCTGGGTAAAAAAAAAAAAAAGCAGCGTAGGCAAATGGCAGCTATGGCCGCTGCCATTTGCGTTCCTTATTTTTCGCCGTCTTAGTCTACGTAAATATTTACGTAGGCTAAAACAGCGAATTAAAAAGGGACGCAAATAGTGCCCACTACGCTATTTGCGTTCCCATTTATTTTCGCCGTCATAGTCTACGTAAATATTTATGTAGACTAAGACGGCCAAAAATAAAGAACGCAAATGGCGGTGGCAGTAGCCACTGCCATTTGCGTACGCTGTTTTTTGTTTTTTTTTAACAGGGACATGATAGGCTACGTAAATCTTTACGTAGCCTATCACGTCTCTGTAAAAAAAAAAAAACCCAAACGACCAGACTGCAAATGGCGGTGGCAGCAGCCGGTTGGAAAACCAGCCGCCAAAGCTGCCGCTGCCGAAGCCACAGCCGGAGCCACCGCCACCCTGAACATCTGCCCCAGGTAAGTCTTGTCCTGGGGGGATCCTCGGGGGGGCGGGGAGCAGGCCGTTCCACCACGGATTTTGGGGGGCTGAATGCACTGGCATTCGACCTCACCAAGATCTGTGGTGGAATTCTCTGACATCTAGGGATGTACGAAAGTCACTTACCTGTGAAGAAATTTGATTCGTGGTAGGGGGGAGGCGCTCCGTCCCTCCCCCCAAAATTCTGGCTGGGGGGGAGGCGCCCCGTCCCTTCCCCCTGAAATTCTGGCCAGGGGGGAGCCGCCCCGTCCCTCCCGCCGTGAATGCTGGCCAGCTGGGACTGCAAATGGCGGCCGTAGCTGCCGCCGTTTGCATCCCTGCAGTCAGCCGTGATAGGCTACGTAAATCTTTACGTAGCCTATCACAGCTGAGTAAAAAAAAGAAAAAAACCCGCACGTATGCAAATGGCGGCGCCCATGGGCGCCGCCATTTCCATTCCTTATTTTGGCACATCTAGTCTACGTAAACATTTATGTAAGACTACGGCGAAAATAAGGGGAACGCAAATAGCATAGTGTCTACGCTATTTGCGTTCCCCTTATTTTCGCCATAGTCTACGTAAATGTTTACATAGACTAGACGTGCCAAAATAAGGAACACAAATGGCGGTGCCCATGGGCGCCGCCATTTGCATACACGCAGGGGGGGGTTTCACTCAGCCGTGATAGGCTACGTAAAGATTTACGTAGCCTATCACGGTATTTTTTAAAAATCTAGCCGTGATAGGCTATGTAAATCTTTACGTAGCCTATCACATTTTTTTTTTTAACTTGGAAATGGCGGCGGCAGCAGCCGGTCAGAAGACCGGCCGCCACCAAACCGCCGCTGAACCACCGCCGGAGCTGCCGCCGCCAGAGAGATTCGCCCAAGGTAAGTCTCGTCCAGGTGGCCAAGCTGGCCATAATCCACCAAGCTTCAGCCCCAACTGGACTCTGCCACCATCTAGAATGGAGTGGAGACTACTATAGAACTAAAGCCAGAAACTTTTTTATTGTGACTAACAGATAAACATGTAAAAGAGAAGGGGGGAACCCTCAGCTGCAAGGTTATTGTATGAACAAAAGAGGAAGAATGAAACAATACCAACTGTGAGCGAATGGATCATGAAAATGATGAAGCTGGCAGAGATGCCAAAACTTACTATTATAATTAGAGAAGGATCAACAACTAAACTGATGTTAGATTGGAAACCTTTTATAGAATTTGTACAAGAAATAGAGAAAAATGATATCTATGTGTGTGGATTTTGAACTTTGAGATGGTTGGTTCTGTTGTTGTTGTTGTTGTTAAAAATTAGGAGAACGAGGATAATGTCTGTGATATACAACTAAGATAGGAACTAGAGAAGAAGAAGAAGAAGCATTTGTTGTGTAAGGGGAGCCAAAGGTAGATATCTTACAAGATATTTTAGTGTATGTGTATTGTTGTTGTGTTTCTGTTGTTGTTGTGTGTTTTTTTTTCTTTTAAAAAAAATAAAAATATATTTTATAGAATGGGGTGGAGAATCCTGAGAGGCCATTTGCACACAACTCTACTTTGAATCCATTTTTACTTCTAGTTTTAAAAATTATTGAAAGGTAAGAGCTTGTATCCCCTCATCATGTACCATCATTTCCAGGGGCATTTGAAAGTGTGCATGGTGGCAGTTGGGCTTTCTAGCTGCTTGGAGCAGTTCTTACTTCTAAGGTAAGAGGTTTTAAAATAGAAGAAAAATACAGGTAAAAGCCCTTAAATCACCACGTACCCCCCAAAAGTCCAGTCCCCCCCCCCAATGATCTCACCCTTGTAATCTTCAGGAGGTGTTCTCCTTTATTCCCCTCCAGAAAATGCCCAAACCTTTGGCTGGGCAGGCTGTTCAGATCAGCCCTAATGTGTGGATTTCACTCTATGATTATAGACATTTTTTGGTGGCGTACTAGACTTCATTTTTTTAGACAGTTGTTGCATGAGGTTTCCAGATGGTAATTGACTACAAAGTATAACAGAGTAATGAGATCTGTCACAGGGATTGGCTCAAAACCTTACACTGGAGCATTTGCTAATTTGAGATTTTTATTTGCCTTTAAAAACTGGACCTGCTGTTTCTATGGCAACACACACATTGAAAAAAATAAAAATAAAACCCATGGGTAACACCTTGCCTGATTTTTCAGCACTGAGGTTTAGTGAAGCAAGAAATTTGCAAGCTTGATGCATCAGCTTGTCCAAAGGATAAAAGAATACTAATAGATTTAATGTGAGACACTTGAGCAGCCAAAGCCGCATTACCATAAATATGAGAAGACATCAGTTTTCAAACACAGCCAGCTTTTCATCCTTTGCTAGAAAATATGCTTAGGTCTGGAGGAACAAGCAAGTTAGTTGTGCTTTACCAAATATTCAGTCCTCTTGGGCAGAATGGTGTTTGAAGGAGAGATGTTATTTGCAGAACTGGCAAAAAATACCAATTCTTTATTTGATTGTGCGTGGAAAGGCAAGACACCCAACTGCCAACCAAGAGACACTATGGCTTCATTCCCGCAAGCATAGTACCACAACCCCACACTGTAGGAGAGCGTGTGAGACTCATCCAACCACATGGGTGAGGCTGATCCCATGGGTCTTTTCCAGCCAATCCACATTCCACCATTGCAAAGAGACTTGGAGAGCTATGATCAACTGGAATAAGTACTGGCCTAGATGGAGGATTATTACTTAAATAAATATTACTGATTTATGCATTTATTTAGTATAAGTGTGTTTATACCACTCTTCAGTCTTCAATCCAACAGAGCCCTTGTGAGGGTTGTCCAAGCCCACTGGCCCTGATGGGTGCATGGCTGGCCTTGCTGGCAGTGCCACGTGGCCACTACCACCACCAGCAACTATGTAGGACTCCAGGGGAAATGCTATGAGCAGAATGCTAGTTTCTTGAAGGGGCGCGACATGCCCCTTCCAGGAATGAGCATTTCCACTCATTGTGGCACTTCCCCCCAGAAGTGCTACATCGCCGCCACCAGCAGGGCTCACTATGTGCACACCGGAGGGCAGCAGGCTTGGGCCACCCATGCAAGGCTACGTGGGATATTACCCTATGTCTTCCATGGGGAGTTCACAAAATAGAATAAAATGATTAAAATGTAAAATACAAAGCCAGTATCCAGTGGAGCTGCTCAGCCACCACTAGTGATGCTGGAGAAATTTGAGATGAATTAAAATGAGCTCGAATTTCTAAGAATCCAACCTGCGGAATCTACTGCGGAGCAACCCCCCCTCCAGGCCGTGCGGAGCCTGTGGAGTTTCGGATAATTTTTTTTACTTTCCCGAAATTTACGCGTATAAATCCATAGAAAAATACGTACGTTTCTGCTAAGGAAATGCTGAATGGAATGGGGGACAATACACTAAATGCTACGTACTGAGGTAAATTATGTAAATACTGACGTAATTATTTATGTTAAGTATTTCCATATTTTTCCGCATGACGGGAAAAAAATATTCGCATCCATCTGTGGGTGGATGACAGAACAAAAGGTGCCTGACAATCCACAAAACACAGACGGAGCGGATTTTACACAGTCCGTACATCCCTGGTTGTACATCCCACCACTGGTTCTGTTTTGCTCACGGGACCCAGCACTTGAACAATGGGGCTTTGACACTTCTAAAAATAACCCTGGAAACAAATGGATATGCTTGTTTCCGGATCGGGACAGGTCAGTAGAGCTCCTTTCTATGAGCTCTGTCTTGCCCCATTCCAGAAATCAGTGTTTTTGCCCATTTCAGGCTATGTTTATGAATGCCAAAGCCCCATTGCGCAAGTGCTGGGTCCTGTGAGCATATGGGCACAATAGGATGCTACCCAAAAAAGAGAATAAGCTACGCCATAAAATTATGAAAACAGCATAAAACTGTCAGCTAGGGATGGACGAGCCCATCTCTGTCTGGGATCAGGGAGCTTGATGAACTGCCCCCCCAGCTCGCGCAGCCCAGGCCTGCTCGGCGAGCTTCCTTGCTCGCCATGCCTGCCCATGAGCTGCGCGAGCTGCCCCTCTTTCTTGCGCCAGCTGTTAAGGGCCGGTGCAGGGAAGGAGGGCCTCGGCACAGCCACCCCCCCAGGCTCTTGCCCTGGCCTCCAGCAGGTGGGGGGTGGGGCAGAAGAGGACAGATGCTTCCTTCTTCCCTCTGTCCCCACCTGCTACAGCACTGGTGGCAAGGGACAAGCTGGTTGTTTTCCATGAGGCCAGGAAAACTTACAGAAAACGACCAGCCTTTCCCGCACCACTGCTGCTGTAGCAAGGTTGGAGGAAGGAGGAGAAGTGCTGCCTTCTTCCCTTCTCCTTGCTGAGGGAGCATGCTGCAAGTCGGGCAAGAGCTCGGGTCTGCAAGCTGGTGTCCAGGGGGCCAAACCGGCAACTTCTTGCTGGGCTTCAAGCCCCAACTGGATGCTCGCGACATCCCTACTGTCAGCAGGATTAAAACTGCATCCAAAAAGCTCAGGAAAATAAAGCGTTCTTTCCCTGGTGCTGAAAGGACCATGATACAGTAGATGTCAGGTGACGATCTCTGGGGAGAATGTTCCATAATGGGGCACCGCTGAGAAGGCCTCTCTGTCTCACCTCAGATGGTGGGAACATCCACAGGAGGCCCTCAACTGACAATCTTAATTCATGGGTAAATTCATAGGAAAACAGGCAGCCATTCAAGTACCCTGGTCCTAAGCCATGAAGGGCTTTGAAGTTCAAAATCAGAACTTTGAACTGGACCTGGAAACATCCTGGGAGCCAGTGTAGTTGGCATAGCACAGGCACAATATGAACATAATGCCCAGTCCCAGTGAGTAAACTGGCAGCCACCTTCTGTACTAATTGTAGTCTCTGACCAGTCTTCACAGGTCCATGTGTGTATTGCTTGCTTAACTGCCATGAACCATATTCATGGATCCTTCATTTCCCACATTCCAGGCCACGGGGGGGGGGATGTGAAGGAGCATACACAGATGACTGGAATAGTAGGAAGCTTCCCCTTCTGTCTTGTACTATGATTCTATGAAAGAATGTCGTGGGTTTTGTTATGACGACTCAGCTTTTACTGAGTTTGATACGGTTTACTGGGCTACTGTTCCTGTCCCTCTTTCAGTATTTTGATATACAACTAGGATCCATGATGTATCTAGTTCCTTTCTGTCCATGTCAGAAAAAGGTCTTTGCTGTAGAACCCCCTGTTGGATGGGAGGTGTATCTGTCATAACATCTCCCTCTTGGAAGGGACTGTAGCTCAGTGGTAGAGCACGTGCTTTGCATGCAGGAGATCCCAGGTTTGAGCCTCAACTTTTACAGGTAAGACATGAAAGAATCCTGCCTGAAACCCTGGAGAGCCACTGTCAGTCAGTGTTGACAATACTGGATTAAACAGACCAACGGTCTGATTCGGTATAAGACAGCTTCCTCTTTTCTTATATTCTTCCTGCAATTTCTTTTTCATAATGTGATGACTCAGCTCTAGGACATGGAGCTATGTCTACCTTGGGCCATAGCTCAGTGGGCAGGGCCATAGTTCAGTAATAAAGCACATACTTTACATTCAGAAGATCCTGGCCTCAGTCGCTTTCATCTCCGGTTAAAAGGCCCTAGGTAGTAGGGTTGGGGGAGATGCCAGGGAGAGCCGCTGCCAGTCAGAGTGGACAGTAATGGCTTAGATCAACCTGTGATCTGATTCAGTATAAGGTTGCACGCACCGCAAATTGCATTTGATTACTGATATGACATTAGTATTAAAATAAGAGTATTGAAACTGTAAGCATATGCAGGTTGTGTTTTCTCTACCGCTGAGTAATCACAGCCATCCCATACTTATCTAGAATTTGGGAAAAGACTTTCATGGCAGAAGTTATGACTTTCAGGCAGACTTGTGCACTAATTCTTCCCTTTAGCAATTAAGCACCAGCCGGCTACTGGTAGTTTTGTACATTTTCCAATTGCTGGGGATAAGATCATTGCTTCTGTGTTTTATGATATGCACAAACCCAAGCCGCCATGTCCTGAGATGGAGGATGTCTTATAGGTGTCCATTTTCAAGAGCAAAATGGGCACACTCTTAACATCAGAATATGCTCAGGCCATTATGATTATGCCATTATGATTTAGTGTGGGCCCTGGACTGCAAGGAGGTCAAATCAGTCCATCCTAAAGGAAATCAACCCTGAGTGCTCATTGGAAGGACAGATAATGAAGCTGAAGCTCCAATACTTTGGCCACCTAATGCGAAGAGAAAACTCCCTGGAAAAGACCCTGATGCTGGGAAAGACTGAAGGCAAAAGGAGAAGGGGACGGCAGAGGATGAGATGGCTAGATAGCATCACGGATGCAATGAATATGAACTTGAGCACGCTCCGGGAGAGAGCGCACGACAGGAAGGCCTGGCGTGCTATGGTCCATGGGGTCACGAAGAGTCGGACACGACTGAACGACTGAACAACAACAACAACAACTACTCAAACTTATTTATTATTAACATAACACTGAATCCTGAATCCAGTCCTGCTTAACTCTTGTCTCCATTAACATGTCTGGCCACTGTCAGCAGGCAGGCTACCCAGGCAGATGGACCACTGCATCAACATGACAAGTATTGTAAGTTTTCTTCTTTGTTAAGGTCAATCTATTTATGCTGGTATTGAACCCATGTGATTAGAACACTTCACTGTAATTTTCTATCTTTTCATCACAACGTTCTAATAACTTTGCCCGGCCTTTTATGACCATTTTAAACCAATGCCATACATGGCATTGAACAACCCAGAGACTCCTATAAAATTTGTACTGACATAAAAAAATAATTCCAGTGCTTCATTCCACAGCCAAAAAAAACCTAAGTCGGGCTGCAGCATGGGCTTAAAGATAAGAATTCCATACTGCAGTCAAAAAAGGTCTTTAATACCTTTTATATAAGAAACGTGCTAAGCGTATGTATAGGGTAGCATGAAAATAGGTACATGTATAGGTACATGTAAAGGGTACCCACACACATAGGGAAGCATGAAAATGTTTTACACACACACACACACGCACACACACTTAACATCAGAAAATGCCCAGGACATTATGTCATTATGACTTGGCATGGACCCTATGCTAAAACTTATTTAGCATCATGCTGAATCCAGTTCTGCTTGTCTCCATTAACATGTCTGGCCACTGTTTATTCTATGCTGGTATGCAGCATAACACAAGGTGGTGTACAGCATAAAAGAAATACAAACCACATAAACGTGTGTGGAAATATCAAACAAATGTTGCAAAAATAACTCCCGAAGTGGTTATCATGACACTATGAAAAAATAGAACAATACAATAAATGCACAGTAATACAATATTAGAGATCGTTCAAGACGACTCTTGGCTTAGGGGCAGCCAAAGTAAAAAGTTTGTAAAAAGTAAAAAGTTATGTCAGTAAAAAGTTATGTAAGTAAAAAGTTATGTTTTCAGTAAACACCTAAATCATGCCACCATTGAGACTTCATGTACTGCAGAAAGGAAATCATTCTGCAGTGTGGATCCCATCCCACCACTGGGGGTGTTCATCGCTGAGAAATCTGGCCCTTTTGGGGCTTGCTGGATTTCTGTAGCGCCCCAACTCGGCTTGCATTTGCAAGCCAAGCTGTGGGTTTTCCACAAATTCCAGGGACTTTTCCAGGGGTTGTTTTTGCATAATGTGCACAAATTGCACCTGTAATTTGCACAACTTCGAAAATACAGAAAATCCGCTAGCTGGCCTGACTTGCAGCTGACTGGGTCAAGCTAGTTAGAGGAAGGTCGAACGAAGTCCAGGGGGTCAAGCCAATGAAAGCTCATCGAGCTCCACCCCCCACCCCCCAGATGGACTCCTCTGACATCCCTAACCACTGCACAGTGTTGCTGCCAAATGGAAATCCCTAGGTCATGGACAACAGGGCTTCCCCTGAAGATCATAGTGGCCTGGGGGTAGGAGTGAGCACAGAGGAAGATGTTCCTTGTGTTAACCTGGTCATGTGTTGCATAGAGCTTTGTTTTCTAATACCATCACCTTAAATCTAGATCAAGTAACAAATGTTGAGTGTAAAATGTTAGTAGTGGTATGATGGTCAGGTTATAGAATTTTGTCATTGGATGTACTAAGCATTTAAGCCAAGGACAGGAAAACTTTTTTAGCCTGAGCACTGAATTCCATCTGGGGAAGGTCTCAGGAGACTGCATCCCAGTGGTGGGTTGGGCCAAAGGCAAAGTTGGTGTGGCAAATAAGGTGGATTATTACCCCCAGGAAAGTGTGTATAGGCTGCTTGACTAGGATCCCAATTCAGGACGAAAAACCCTCCAAATCGAACTTCCAGCTAGCATCCCACAAACAGTCCTATGACTGTTGCCTTATGTTTGGTCTTTAGAGTGATCGTTACTGGAGAGAGCTAAGGGCCTCACCCTACACGTGTTTAGACAGAATAAAGTCCTACAACTCCCAGCATTACACACACAGCTAAGCCATGCTGCCTGGGGAATGCTAAGAGTAGTAGGACTTTTTTTCTGTCTAAATATGCATAGGATTGCACCCTAAGAAACCTTTGAGAGGTATTTTCAGAAGAACTTGGCTTTAGGCAACTGATGGTCCTTTTGTGAAAGCACTGAAAGAATTGTGTCTATGAAGGAAGAATTTTGGTTATTCCATGACAGCATCTGATGAAATTCAGCTAAATGGGATATTACTGGCTGGATGCTCATACTTTGCTTCCCTTGTTAATGAGTCACTTATTTAAAGAAAGCTTTACACTTAGGAACTTTGAACTGGTTCTGTTTTCTGTGTCAGTGTGTTATTTCCTTAAAAATAAAAACTTACTGACAGTTTAGAACTGCATGCCTTCATCCCAACGTTATATGTGTATATTTCAGTTGTTGGGTTGCCTATTGGGGTTGACTATGTATTAGCCTTCAGGCATTGTATATTTGGATTTTATGCCATGTACATTACATACGATTGTAATAAAAGGTATATATGACTTGTGCATAAAAATTAGAGTCCAGTGGTTTAACTATATCAGTCGTGTGCTCTTTCACACTTTTCAGTTATCTTTACTTTCAAATGTGCCTTCGTTTTGTTTTGGGTGCTTAATGTAGAACCAGGCAAAGTACACGTTGAAAACGTGTGACAATTTAGAATCACCCTGGGGCATTCCCTAATTAGATGTTTTTACTTATATCATGTAATTTGCCTATGTCCATACCACCCTGAACATGCCCAATCTTGCCTGATCTCAGAAGCTAAGCAGGGTTGGGTCTGGTTACTTGGATGGGAGACTGCCTGGGCGTATCAGGCTCTGTAGGGGTAGGACCATAGCTCAGTGGGTAGAGCACCTGCTTTGCATGCAGGTGGTACAAGGTTCAATCCCCAGTATCTCCAGGTAAGGCTATGGAAGAATCCTGCCTGGAACCCTGGAGTGCTACTGCCAGTCAGTGTGCTAGATAGACCAATATTCTGACTCAGTATAAGGCAGCTCCCTATGTATTCAGTGCTCATGAACTAATTCTTTAATGGCCTGGGATGTATTCACAGAGACCAGAGAGCAAGGAGACTATCCAGTGGGGTGCCAGTCTGTGAGAACTATGATGATAAACTGTGGTTTTTACTGGCTGCTGGTATGAAAAGGTGTGGTGTGAAGTAGAGATGATTTCCACATGCACAAGGTGCTGTTAAAGCAATGTGTAAACATGTGGACCAAGCACATTCTTGCACTGGAATGTGGCCAGCAGCTGCTGATGGCACATCCATAATCTATAAGGTCTCTGTGTCAGTCTGTACACAATTTGTGTGAAGGGGACGGGGTGGGGAGAACCTAATAAAGGAAGTAGGCTATGGGAAGGAAGCATTCATGAGATCAGGTCAACTCAGAAAGTCATTCTGGGAACTCCCAGTAATTTATACACATTTCCTGTGTGAGCAGACATGATCAATGTTAATTGGAACCTGCACAGAGTATTGTTATCCTAATGTCATGTCATGTAACATCAGATCATTAATATGGCTAAAGCGATACATTCTGTCCCCTTCTGCCAGCTCAGCAGGCAAACACACAGCATGCAAAGGTGTAGATATTACTGCAGCAGGCAAAGTGGGAAAAGCCCATTTTGAGGGCCTTTGTGGCAGAAAAGAAGGATATAAAATTTGAAATAAATATGGGATGTTCCTAACCTTGCCAGTACTATGAAGCTTGCAATCTTAGTGTGTTTCCATGGATGGGATTGTGAAATTACCCTATTCTTTTCTTCTCTAGAGCTTAGCTATTCAGGAGACCATGCCAGAAGAGTGGTTCTGTTAAATCTTATTAGATTGGGACTCAGATCTTTCTCCTCTCCATCCTTATAGTAAAGTGCAGCAAGCCTGCCCTTTTTTATGTATAAAAAAGCAGGGTTTACATAGGCAAGAGATTTCTTTGTCCGGTATCAGATTGAAGAATGTAATGACCCCCAGGTAGAGATGCTGGAGAAATTCGAGACGGACTAAAATGAGGTCAGATTTCTAAGAATCCAACCTCCGGAATCTGCTGTGGAGTGACCTCCTTGGGGGGGGCAGGGGGCGGTCCGTGGACTTACTAATCTTTTTTTTTTTTACTTTCCCAAAATGTTTGCATATTTATTCATAGGAACATATAGTTTCTGCAGAGAAATGTTGAATGGAATGGGGGACAATACACTAAATGCTACATACTAAGATAAATTATGTAAATTGTTGCAAACCCTCTTATGGAATTATGTGAATATTTTTCTGCATGATGAAAAAAAAATTGCATCCGTCTGTGAGCAGATGATGGCACAAAAGGTGCCTGACAACCCACAAAACACAGACAGTGCGGATTACAATCCGTACATCCCTACCCCCAGGATCAGCTTGCACGTTGTTTGTCACATAATAGTTGTCCATGTGGTCTCTTGGTAAGCTGAGCTGGTTTTCAGTTCTATTGCACAGCACAGTCCGATATCACATCAGGCTGATCTAACAGTGGGAGTCAAGGGAGGAGGTGATAAGGCTATCACACCTTAGCTCTTGGCTACCATATTACATTGAATATCAGATCCCTTCTACCGAATAAACTCACATTGGGGGCTCACCTGCACTGTTGATCTCTCTGCAATGAGAAACCACTTCTAGTAACAGAAGCAGTATGATGGGTAACACAAGAGGGAGGGTGCTGTGTCACTCATGTCCTGCTTGTAGGCTTCCCACAGGCATCTGGTTGGCCACTTTGGGAATAGAATGTTGGACTAGTTAAGCCTTTGATCTAATTCAGCAGGCCTCTCCTTATGTTCTTAGGACTCTAACACTGATCTGTGGAGTACTCAGTAATGCCCTGAAGGCTCTAGGCAGGTAAAATATATCTAAAATAAGCAGTCAGATACACTAAAAAGAGCAAGGGGAATAGCCTCAGAAAGTCAAATCAAACCTGAACTGAAAGCCAGAACAACTGTATGCCAATAATGCTGGTGGTGACATGCTGCAATGAAGAGACTTCCAAGCAATGGAGGCCCAACCCAGATCTAGGAAATCTGGATTGATTTATGGCTGTCCAGCAAAGACACAGCACAGTGATTAGCATCTTGAATTAGGACTGGGGAGACCTGAGTTCAAATATCCACTCAGCCAAAAAGGGAGAGGGCTTTTTCCATGCCCCCCCCCAATTGCGGAATTCTCTCCCCAGTGGGGTCCACCTCTACTCAAAGGCATTTGATGGCATATGAAGGCCTTCTTAATTTAGTTGTTTGTAGTTGTTTTATCAGGTTGTGGCACTTTATTGTTAATCGTTTTTACTTGTTTTAAATTGTTTTTTAAAAATATGTTCTTAAATTTTTTTTGTAAGTTACCTTGAGCCTTCTGTGAGAGGCATTGAAGAAATGCAATAAATAACTATGATGACAATGATAATGATGACGATTTCAATAATTATTTAATTATTATTATTGGAGATGTTTAGAATGGTACATGCTGGTTCTCAACATAAAACACTCTCAGGGCAACTTGCAAATATAAACAAAATAAAAGATTAAAATAAAAATATATAGAAGCACAGTAAAAAATTAAAAATTAAAAAAGAGTTGCAGGTAAAAGAAGCAAGAAATAAAATGGAACAAGGTCTTTGTGTAGCACTCGCATAAAAGTAGCCTGCCTGCCTGGAGAGAACATTCCATAATCAGGGGACTACCACTGATAAGGCCCTGTTTCCCAATCACCATTCAACTCATTTCAAGTGGTAAGGTAGACTGGAGAAGGGCCTCAGTGTATGGGCAAGCTTATGTTGGAGAAGGCAGTCCTTCTGGGACTGTCAATGCCACAAGGTTGTTGTGAAGATAAAATGGGAAGACAGGAAACAGCCAAGCAGATCACCCACCAGCATAACCATCTCCATTTATTACATATAAATGTAATAAATAAATTCTCAGAGAGAAACGGGAGTTTCAACTTCTAGTGCCACCCCCTTCCAATTAAAATGCTTCTTGCACACCGTGAATACACATAATGCATATTGGCATGCATAAAAGGATGCCATTTTATGTATGTACATAGTTGGGGCTTGGCTATCTCTCTTACTCTTCCTGCTTTCTGTCTTATGACAGCTGTTTTTTATTTGCAACATATAATGACCAGAATAAAGACTGTCCACGTTGCAATGTGAATTGGCTTTTGTGCATGTGGTTTCACACACTATAGGGAAGGAGAGGTATATATATTCATGGGGGAGAAATACCCTGTCAATATCATTCCCTGCTGAACATTCTATTTTGACGTTTGAAGATCTCGCACTGCAGAGAGAGAAAGCTAAATGCCGAACTGCAGCTGATCCTCAGTACCTACAACTTAGCAGTCCTACTGCTTGGTGGTGAGCATATGTGTTTTCTCTCCTAACAGAAACTTGGAGATCAGCCAGCATCAGCAGAAGCTACTCACTGGAACAGGAAAGCTTGGGACAATTTAAAAAAATATCCTGAATGATTCATGATTGTTTGCAGACCATAAACACTTCTATGCAGCTAGCATCAATGCACATGATTGAGCAGCTGCAAATTGTTGATGTTCTCTCCACCCACAAAAATTGGGTTTTGGTGCTGGCTGTTTAACTGAGAAGTGCTGGGTTCAAACCTTTCTTGGAAGCCCCCATCCCTTATCCTATCTATGTGGGGCACCTATAGTTGTTCAGTGGTGAGAAGAAGGACCTGTTCAGATGCTGCTGCTCCTCTCAGACCTCTGCATAGGGATGGGAGAGAAATTTGTTGGCTTCATATTTTAAGGTGGACTTGCCTAATTCCACACTTTCGAACCTATATGTAAACTGAAATTCAGTTAACCTTTGAAATCTTCACTTCTCCCAATTTTGCAGTAGAGTCCCCCAATCAAAAAGATAGAGGTAGAGGACCCAGGGGTTAACCTATTTGCTAACTGCAACTCAGTTATCCTTTGAAATTTGTGCTTCTCCAAATTTTTCAGTACAGTTCTGCATGCAAAAATGTATATATTAGGGGGAAAGTGCACACAAAATATCATGCATTGCTGAAGATAATGTTATAAAATGCATTATGGCTTGCAAAATTGTTGTTCAGTCGTTCAGTCGTGTCCGACTCTTCATGACCCCATGGACCATAGCACGCCAGGCCTTCCTGTCCTGCGCTCTCTCCCGGAGAGAGATAAATAGATTGACCTTAACAAAGAAGAAAACTTACAATACTTGTCATGTTGATGCAGTGGTCCATCTGCCTGGGTAGCCTGCCTGCTGACAGTGGCCAGACATGTTAATGGAGACAAGAGTTAAGCAGGACTGGATTCAGGATTCAGTGTTATGTTAATAATAAATAAGTTTGAGTAGTTGTTGTTGTTGTTGTTCAGTCGTTCAGTCGTGTCCGACTCTTCGTGACCCCATGGACCATAGCACGCCAGGCCTTCCTGTCGTGCGCTCTCTCCCGGAGCGTGCTCAAGTTCATATTCATTGCATCCGTGATGCTATCTAGCCATCTCATCCTCTGCCGTCCCCTTCTCCTTTTGCCTTCAGTCTTTCCCAGCATCAGGGTCTTTTCCAGGGAGTTTTCTCTTCGCATTAGGTGGCCAAAATATTGGAGCTTCAGCTTCATTATCTGTCCTTCCAATGAGCACTCAGGGTTGATTTCCTTTAGGATGGACTGATTGGACCTCCTTGCAGTCCAGGGGACTCGTAAGAGTCTTCTCCAGCACCACAGTTTGAAAGCATCGATTCTTCGGCGCTCAGCCTTCCTTATAGTCCAGCTCTCACAGCCATACATTACTACTGGGAAAACCATAGCTTTGATTAGACGGACCTTTGTCGGCAAGGTGATGTCTCTGCTTCTGACTATGCTGTCTAGGTTGGCCATAGCTTTCCTCCCCAGGAGCAAGCGTCTTTTAATTTCATGGCTACAGTCACCGTCTGCGGTGATCTTGGAGCCCAAGAAAGTAAAATCTGTCACTGCTTCCATTTCTTCCCCTTCTATATGCCAGGAAGTGATGGGGCCAGATGCCATGATCTTCGTTTTTTTAATGTGGAGTTTCAAACCAGCTTTTGCACTCTCCTCTTTCACCCTCAACAAGAGGCTCTTGAGATCCTCTTCGCTTTCTGCCATTAGGGTGGTATTGTCTGCATATCGGAGGTTGTTGATAATTCTCCCAGCAATCTTAATTCCGACCTGTGATTCATCCAACCCGGCATTTCTCATGATGTACTCTGCATATAAGTTAAATAAGCAGGGTGACAATATGCAGCCTTGTCGTACTCCTTTCCCAATTTTGAACCAATCGGTTGTTCCATGTCTGGTTCTTACTGTTGCTTCTTGACCCTCGTACAGGTTTCTCAGGAGACAGGTAAGGTGGTCTGGTACTCCCATCACTTTAAGAATTTGCCACAGTTTGTTGTGATCCACACAATCAAAGGCTTTAGCGTAGTCAATGAAGCAGAAATAGACGTTTTTCTGGAATTCTCTTGCTTTCTCCATGATGCAGCAAATGTTGGCGATTTGATCTCTAGTTCCTCTGCCTCTTCTAAACCCAGCTTGTACTTCCGGTAGTTCTCGGTTCGCATACTGCTGAAGCCTAGCTTGTAGGATTTTGAGCATCACCTTGCTGGCATGTGAAATGAGCGCAATTGTGCGGTAGTTTGAACACTCTTTGGCATTGCCCTTCTTTGGAATTGGAATGTAAACTGACCTTTTCCAGTCTTGTGGCCACTGTTGAGTGTTCCAGATTTGTTGGCATATTGAATGCAGCACTTTAACAGCATCATCTTTTAGGATTTTAAATAGCTCGGCTGGAATACTGTCATCTCCGCTAGCTTTGTTGTTACTAATGCTTCCTAAGGCCCACTTGACTTCACTCTCGAGGATGTCCGGCTCAAGTTCAGTGACCGCACTATCATGGCTATCAGGGACATTCAGATCTTTCCTGTATAGTTCTTCTGTGTATTCTTTCCACCTCTTCTTAATCTCATCTGCTTCTGTTAGGTCCCTGCCTTCTTTGTCCTTTATCATGCCCGTCTTTGCACAAAATGTTCCCTTGAGATCTCCAATTTTCTTGAAGAGATCTCTAGTCTTTCCCATTCTGTTGTTTTCCTCGATTTCTTTGCATTGTTCATTTAAGAAGGCCTTCTTGTCTCTCCTTGCATGGTTTGCAAAAAAAATGTCCATATGAGATGAAATGTCATACAGAAATGCATGCAAAAAATGCATACAAATTTTAATGTGGATGTGTGTGTGTGTGTGTGTGTGTGTGTGTATATATATATATATATATATATATATATATATATATATAAAGGTTTGGGATGTATCTAACTTAAGATTGGAAAAATAAGAAACCAAAATTGACAACTTCATCCATCCCTGCCTCTGCATGTGGTGAGAATAGAAGTGGAACCCTTTCCCTGCCCATGTGTCCAATGTCAGAGAAATCCCATGTTCAACACACCTTCCAGAGGGGTAGGTTAATCTCTTGCAGCAGACATAACAAACAGCCTTGTGGCACCTTAAAGGTGAACAGATTTACTGTGGCATAAGGCTTCATGGACTGCAGTCCACTTCATCAGATGCATGAAGTTGGCAAGTATATATATAGAGGAAAAAATACACCCACCTACACCCTCACCTCTGTTCACTGATGGTAACACTTCATGTGGCTGATGAAATGGGCTCTAGTCCACAAAAGCTAGTGGCACTTTAGAGAGCAATCCTATGGTCCCTGGCTGAGTGTCTCTGGGACCATGGGATTGCTTGTAAAACCTCTCCAAAGTCGGAGACAGCACTCCAACCTCAGAAAGAGGTTCAGAGATCTGGAGAGAACTGCACTGGCTGGCTCTCTGAGGTTGGAAAGTTGACCTCAGAGAGTGAGAAAAGGGGGCATTCCAGTGGGTGGGGAGCGGAGGAGATTGGCGAGACCAGGATATGAGTTATCTTGAGCCTCCTCCAGCTTCCTTACCTTCCGCTCTGAAGCCCCCTCATTAGACAGGGCAAAATGATTTTGCTCACCTCGCAAAATCTGCAGGGCAAAAGGATGGGGAGGCAAATATCACCTCCACCATCCTCCTGCCCTCCATTGGATGTTTAGACGCCTCCAAATTTGGGGGCATCCAATCACTGAGGTTGCAATTGATAGGATTCTCTTCTTAAAGACTTATTGTGCTATAAGATAATTTGGGTTCAATGTAGAATTTCACAGTGCAGTCATTAATGTTTGCATACAAGGGGTCAGAAAGATGGGGAAGAAACACATGAGTCTAAGACCCACTTCCAACCTGGAGTGAATACAGATGGGTGAATCTGTCCATTTTAGTTTCAGTTAGTTAAGCCCTCTTCAGTCTTTCAAAAAGGGATTAAAATCAACACATGAGGGGAAGGAGTGCTCCTGTCTCACCACCTCCCTCTTCATGTTCATCACTCTCTACTTGTAGAGGGTGACTGTCTGAAGAGGAGAGCCCCCTGTCCCATGGACGAAAGTCCCTTACCTGGTCCCGCAGCTTGCTTCGCGGTGGGGGGGGGAGGCGCTCCATTCCTCCCCCTGAAATTCTGGGCGGGGTGGGAGGTGCCCCATCCCTCCCCGCTGAAATTCTGGCTGGGGGGGAGGCGCCCTGTCCCTCCAGCTGAAATTCTGGCCGGGGGGGAGGCGCCCTGTCCCTCTGGCTGAAATTCTGGCCGGGGGGGAGGCGCCCTGTCCCTCCGGCTGAAATTCTGGCCGGGGGGAAGGCGCCCCGTCCCTCCGGCCACAAATCCTCTGCTCCTGCCGGTCGCAAATGGCGGCGGCCGTAGCCACCGCCATTTGTGTCCCTGCAGTCGGCCGTGATCAGGGATGGCGGAGAATTTCTCCACGAATCTTCGGGAGGCCGAATGCCGACGCATTCGGCCCCCCTGAAAGTGTTGGGGAAATTCTCCACCGGCCCCCCCCCCGGGATGGGACTTACCTTCGGCGAATGTCCCTCTCGGCAGCGGGTCCTGGCGGCGGTTTGGCGGCGGTTCGTCGGGGGCGGGGGCGGCGGCCGGTCTCCCAACTGGCTGCTGCCGCCGCCATTACAAAATAAAAAAGTAAAGTTAAAAAACACACACACACACCCGTGATAGGCTACGTGACGATTTACGTAGCCTATCACAGCTAGATTTCCAAAGTCAGCCGTGATAGGCTACGTAAATTGTCACATAGCCTATCACGGGTGACTTTGGAAAAAAAATGCGTACGCAAATGGCGGCGCCCCATGGGCGCCGCCATTTGCGTTCCTTATTTGGACAGGAGTAGTCTATGTAAAGATTTACGTAGACTACGGCGAAAATAAGGGAATGCTATTTGCGTTGCCCTTATTTTCGCCGTAGTCTACGTAAATCTTTACGTAGACTACCACTGTCCAAATAAGGAACGCAAATGGCGGCGCCCATGGGATGCCGCCATTTGCATATGCGCTTTTTTCCCCCCCAAAGTCAGCCATGATGGGCTACGTAAACATTTACATAGCCTATCACAGTGTTTTTTGAAAATCTAGCCATGATAGGCTACGTAAATCTTTACGTAGCCTATCATGTTTGTTGTTGTTGTTTTACACTTGGAAATGGCAGTGGCAGCAGCCGGTCAGAAGACCAGCCTCCGCTGCCGCCGCCCGCCGCCGAACCGCCGCCGGGACCTGCCGCCGCCAGGGACATTTGACAAGGTAAGTCCCATCCCGGAGGGTGGCGGGGGGGGGTGGCGGACCGTTTCTCCACCAATTTCGGGGGGCCGAATGCGTTGGCATTCGGCCTCCCGGAGATTCGTGGAGAAATTCTCCGACATCCCTACATGGCAGCTCTCCATGGGATGAGGCTACTAGAGGTTGCCTACCCCTGGTTTGCAGTGCCAACAGCAAAGATGTAAATTAATCATCTGAATCTGGGTGGACCATAGGAAAGAACTAAGCATCAGTCTTACCAGTCCAGTCTGTGTGACTACAATTTAGGGCTCTCACCTGATTAAAGGAATCAGAAGGCAGTTAATTGGTGGAGTTTTAGTCTCTTCGATGGTTAAATTTGCAAACATGTGAATCTGAGTTAATGTAACATGTGGTGTTTTTAGGTGGTGCAAACATGATGTCATCACAGGCATCATCTCACTTTAGAGTTCTGACTGGTTCTGACTGAAACCCAGAGCAGATTCACCGCCCCACTGACATCGGAGCCAGCCTCCACTGTGGAAACATTCCCGTGACTAATCATCATCAACACTTGCCTGCTTTACAAGTGAAGAACAGCTGCTTGTATTATTTGTTTCAGTGGAATGGATAGTTGAGTAGATGGCTTATGATAGGTTCCCCTCTTAACCAAGTTTCCCATGAAGATTCCTGCCCCTAAATCTGTGCTTAAGTACACCTGTTTCCTACTTTAAAGGATGTTTCAATTTGGATTGAGTAGGTTAATAGATGGAGGTTAACAGATGGCCTTCCTGTCTCTTTAGATACTATGTCTGGGATCCAAAGAACCAAAGAGTTCAGCATTCCTAATGAGATTCTGGATTTGTGCTTCTTGATCAAAAGCATTAACATGTCAAACTGCTTGTGAAATGGGGAAGCATTTCAAAAGCATTTTGTGACATGACATGGGGACACTACTGAAGGGGAGAAATCAACAAATCCAGTTGGGCACACTTATTTGGATCTTAGCCCAGAATTGTGCAGAGTTTTATAAATGTTCTGGTTTGTGGGAATTCATTAAGGAACCATGTTTTTCATCTTAGAAATACCTTTACTCTTAGCACAAATTGTTCCTCTTTCATTATAATTTACATTCATTCATAAAGGCACCAATATTATTCCCTTTTTCTTGGAAAAACGTTTTTGATGGAATGTTCTGTTTGTATTACTGCTTAATTATTATTTGTGTCTTTCCTCTCCCCTGAAATCCTTGACGGGGGGCTGGGGGGGGGAGGAAGATGTTGCATTTTATTATATTGCTTTGTTGCTAATACATTGGTTTGCCTCCTGTTTTTGTTGTCTGTCAATATTTTGTCACCCCCAGAGGACAGTGATTAGCAGAAAAGGTGATTTGTAAAAGAGAGAGTGAGAAAGAGAGAGAGAGAGAGAGAGAGAGAGAAAGGAAAAAAAGAGAAAAACTCAAGTATTCCTCAGGATGGAAGCAGTTTTGTTTTGCAATTTTATTGTCTCAAGCAAAATAGCAAAAGTGGTCTTTGAAACAAAATGAGACAAAATTCAACAGAATCACCCATTCTTAAAACTATGTGCTTCTTGCTACGTGACTATTAACTATAGGCAGTATCCAATGGGTTGCTCTGCCTCCACTGGTTCTGCGCCAGTCGTGGGAGTGATTGCTCACGCAACAGGCCTTTTGTGTTTCTAAAAAGAACCCCAGAAATGAGCAGAAACTCTGGTTTTCAGATGATCAGGATAGATCAATGGAGCTCCCTTCTGCTGACTCTGGTAACCTGCCCTGTTCTGGAAATATGCATTTCCACTCCTTTGGGATTATTTTTAGAAGCACCAAAGCACCATTGTGCAAGCGATTGCTCCCACAAGTGGATGGGCACAATACTGCCCTGACTGTAAGACTTAACTGAATGATCAGTTACATCAGTGTATCACACTTTTAGATCAACTATCTGATTACTTGGACAGCAAATTTTAGATCATCTCTCTTGCATGGGAGATAGTTCCTTTAGAGTCCAGACCGGTTCCGACTGAAACCCTGATCAGTTTCACCGCCCCACTGTCATTGGAGCTACCGGCCTCCACTGCATTACATGATTTGTGGCCATTCAAATGATGTGCCCAAGGGCCAAATTCAATTTCAAAGAAGCTCTTCAGGGCCACGTTCCAGTGGTGGACAGGGCCAATGCAAAACGGGCAGAGTGAAAGGCAAATGGGACATGGCCAAAATTCAAAAGATAACTATTTATTCATTCATTCATTCATTTCATTTCTATACCGCCCAATAGCCGAAGCTCTCTAAGAAGACTAAGACTTAGAAACTAAGACTTAGAAGAGGCATTTGAGCCTATTACAATGGGGGGGGGGGAACTGCACAGAAGCCAAGAAACCACAAAACAATCAGTGAGTGGGGGGAAAGGGGTGAGGCCAGGGATGTTACATTATGGTTGAGTAAACCGATACACTTGCATGTCTGCAAGATTTGGGACCACAGGTGGGCTGGACTCAATAAATTCTACATGGATATTGTGCACCAAAGTCGTTCAATGTGCAACAATATGCAAGGTATTCAAACACAGAAAAGTAGAGAAGGGACACCAAAGATGCTTCACACCTAGGGATGTCAGAGAAATCTGCAAAAAATTCAAATGAGTTTGGATTTCAATGAATCTCACCCATGGATTCTGCAGCAGACAGACTTTTTCCAAGTCATGTGAACTTTTGTTTTACTTCCCAGAATTGTATGCAAATTTAGTCATGCAAAAAAATGAAGAATTAAAAAAAAACTTAAAATGTGCATTTCCCCCCATAGTTTAAACTGTGAAAATGCAGATTTCGGGGGGGATTAGTGCATTCTTCACTCCCCCCCCCTTTTGGGGACATTTGCACTAATTTTCATAAATTAATGTGCATTAGCACATTTGCACACATGCAAATTAGCAATATTGTGAATTAGCGCTAAAGTGAACTAGTGCCCGAATTAGAGCAAAATTCTGGTCAAATGAAATTTGATCCTGTCAGTGAGCAGACGATGGAACAAAAGACTCCTGACATGCCACAATCCACAAAACACAGATGGAATGGATTTAACAACATCCATTCATACCTGAGACACCATTTGGTGTAGGGCTGGCCCATGTTACACTATGGTTGAATAAATCGATACACTTGCATGTCTGCAAGGTCCACCAGCTCACAGGGAAGTAGATTACGGGCCTGTCTTTCACAGTGTGTATAACCAATGGCCCTTGGGAAGGGAATCATGAATGGAGGCAGCTATGGACCCCAGCGCTGTCCATGGAGCTGAATCATCTTTATGAGCTGGATCTGATTCTCAAGAATTGTTTCTCAGCCTCCATAATAACCCAGAGTCTGTCACTCAAGCCTAAAATAGATAATAGTAACCAATCATTAACCCTCTTCACGATAGATAATAGGCTCAGGTGTCATCCAAATGTGCAAGATTATTGTTCTTCTTTTATCACTTAATGTACAGCCCTGTAAATGAGTTCTGCTGCTTTTCAGTGCTCAAGGCAATAATTGCCAGTGTGATTATGAAGGACAGCTGAGACGCAGAAGGACAGCATGCTGTTTATAATACAGCAGATACAGTTCCATTCTTGCCAGCACAAAAGCTTGTTTTGACATTTGCAATGACTAAAAATTCATGGGGAGGAAAATGATTAATTCTCCCTTCTTCTACATTCATGTGTTGTGGGTGTTGGTTCATGGATTCATGAATGTGCAAGGAGGAAGCAAAGGTTCACAATCTTGCAGCTACAGAAAATTCTCTAAGTGGGGTTTGTTTTGTTTTGATTCCCTTTAGCTGAATCATAGGTCTGCTATTGTTTTGCTCTCATCTTATGTGATTATTCACCTAGCTTACTGTGCAATTTCCTTATGAAATCATAAGTGAGTAATCATAGCGACATGTAAAAACTTCTTGGTAGTTGGTAAAGATGTATTTACAAAGTGATTTTTCTAAAAGATACCATCGAATTGTTTGCAAGGGACATTACAGATATTACTTTAAAGATGTACCTAGGAGCTATGTCTTCTTCTTTTTTTCATTTTTCCTCTAGAGAAGATGCAGGGGACCTAATATGGATCAGGTCCCTAACATGGGGGTAGGTGGTCTTTAACTCTCCCCCCATAGGCCTGATCCAGATTGGGGTGCTACACCCAATATACTGGTTGGGGAAAGCTGCGAGTTGTAGGATTTTTTTTTTCTGTCTAAACATGCATAGGATTAAGCTGTAAGTTGTCCTCTTCCTGACTAGGTGTCAAAGATGGACTTCCTTGCATAGCAGATGTATATCAAAGAATAGGAAGTCTACAAGTCACTGAAGGAGAGAGATCCGAAAATAGTTGACATTTGTAAGTTGCGTCTGCCTTCTTACATAACCAAGAAACTTGCAAGACCTAAAGCTGAAAAATGGTGATTTTGCTAATATGTACCTAGACTTTGGATTTGAGGATCATTCATACTTGAGGCAAAAAGCTCCTACTGGCTTTGCACATTTTTATAAAAAGTATTATAGCAGAACCAATTTCAAATCATCAGAATGGCAGGGGAGCCTTTCCTACAAGATACTTTTTAAAAAAAGAATTTGAAAGAAAGAACAGAAACAGCACAATAAACCAAACAGATAAAAAGGAGGTGTCCTTATTTATTCATTAAAATATTTCCAAATTACACTTCATCTTTATAGATGCCAGGCTAGTGTACAAAGGCATGACCAATTAGCCATACAAAATATACGAACAAGAATGACGACAAAGTTAGTCATACAAAATCAGATAAATAACAAAAACACAAAAATAAACATCATCATCATAGCCACTGGAGAGCAGCAAAACCAGAACAAGCTACCAGCATACCTAAATTAAGATGGCAGGGGAAATTTTTAAACAGCTTTGACCTGGTGACAAAAAGAAGGCAGTGTGTGTCAGTGACAGTCTATGGGGATGGAATTCTATAGCTGGCATGCCACTAGGGATGACGAAGAAATCCACCATGGACTCCAATGGATTTCTTTAAAATCCAGCCCCCCGGAGTCCGTGGCGGAACGGACTACTCCCACTCGCCACCCCGCAAAATTCTCCCCAGACGGACCCTACCTGCCACCAGCTGGTCCACGTTCAGGTCCTTCTGCTGCCATCCGCTCCCCCGGTCTGTGGACGCAAATGGCCTCCGGCATAGTGGACACCATTTGTGTCCCTGCTTTAGCCGTGATAGGCTATGTAAATCTTTACGTAGCCTATCACATCAAAGAGCAGAGATGCGAATGGTGTCCGCTATGCCATTTGCGTCCCTGTTCTTTTCGAGTTAGGCTAAGTAAATCTTTACGTAGCCTAACATGAAAAGAGTAGTGACGCAAATGGCATAGCAGATGCCATTTGAATCCCTGCTCTTTGCCGTGATAGGCTACGTAAAGATTTACGTAGCCTATCACAGCTGAAGCAGGGACACAAATGGCGTCCGCTACGCCGGACGCCATTTGCGTCTGCAGCCCAGCAGTGGATGGAAGTCCCCCCAGCGGATGTCCCAAACCAGACGGGTGAATGGGGTTCGTACACCCCTACATGCACCAGAGAGAAGGCTCTCTACCTCATGAACATAGCAGTGTATACACTGTGTACATTTTAATGATGCTCACTAGGCAATTACAAAGGGACAGACCAGGATTGGGGTGATGCAGTTTCAGATCCATTCAGCCACTAGAGGTAGAGTGACCTTGGGCTAGTCAATCTATCTCTCAGCCTCACCTACCTCACAGAGTTGTAGTGAGGATAAAAATAGGCATAGGACCCACATATACTGAACATAACAACATAAAGGTGTAAGAACAGAAGAGGAGCCATGCTGGGTCAGGTCAAGGGTCCATCTATTCTGTTCACAAAGTGGCCAACAAGCTGTTGTTTGGGAACCCACAAAGAGGACACAAGTGCATCAGCACCCTCCCGCTCATGTTCCCAGCAGCTGGGGTATATAGGCACACTGCCTCTGATACCAGAACTAGCGTATAGCCATCAGGAGTAGCCATTGATAGCCTTATCCTCCATGAATTTATTTATTTATTTATTTATTTCTATACCGCCCAATAGCTGAAGCTCTCTGGGCGGTTCACAAAAATTAAATCCAAGCAACACACAATAAAACAATTTAAAATATACAGAACATTAAAACCACAATATAACAACCAGAATAAAACCTTATTATTTTGTATTATTATAAATACAACCACAATAAAACCTAGCAGCAGTGCAGGAGTTCAAAATACAGATTTAAAACAGCAAAGATAAAAATTTAGAAAGCTAAAATGCCTGGGAAAATAAAAAGGTCTTCACCTGGCGCCGAAAGGAATACAATGTAGGCGCCAGGCGAACCTCACTAGGGAGCTCATTCCAGAGCCGGGGTGCCACAGCAGAAAAAGCCCTCCTCCTAGTAGCCACCCGCCTCACTTCCTTTGGCAGGGGCTCACAGAGAAGGGCCGCTGATGATGATCTTAAGGTCCGGGCAGGCACATATGGGAGGAGGCGATCCTTCAGGTAATCTGGCCCCAAGCCGTTAAGGGCTTTGAATGTTAACACCAGCACTTTGAATCGGGCCCGGAAATGGACTGGCAGCCAGTGCAGCTGGAAAAGTACTGGCGTAATATGAGCTCGCAGGCCAGTCCCTGTTAACAATCTTGCTGCCCTATTTTGGACCAGCTGAAGTTTCCGGACCGTTTTCAAAGGCAGCCCCACGTATAACGCATTGCAGTAATCCAGATGAGAAGTTATCAGAGCATGGATAACTGTAGCTAGGCTATCTCTGTCCAGATAAGGGCATAGTTGGTATACCAGCCTAAGCTGATAAAAAGTGCTCCGTGCCACTGAGTTCACCTGTGCCTCAAGTGACAGTTCTGGATCCAAGAGCACCCCCAAACTACGAACCTGATCCTTTAGGGGGAGTGCAACCCCCTCCAGAACAGGTTGAATATCACCTAGCCGGGCAGACGAACCACCCACTAACAGTACCTCCGTCTTGTCTGGATTGAGTTTCAGTTTATTAGCCCTCATCCAGTCCATTACCGTGCCCAGGCACTGATTCAGAACAGCCACTGCCTCACCTGGTTTTGATGAGAAAGAGAGATAGAGCTGGGTGTCATGTGCATATTGATGGCACCTCAGCCCACACCTCCGGATAACCTCCCCCAGCGGTTTCATGTAGATGTTAAACAGCATGGGGGATAAAATAGAGCCCTGTGGAACCCCATGGCACAATTGCCATGGCACAGAGCAGTAATCCCCCAACACCACCTTCTGGAATCGGCCATCCAAGTAGGAGCGGAACCACTGTAGTGCAGTGCCTCCTACTCCCAACCCAGACAACCTATCCAGAAGGATACCATGGTCAATGGTATCGAAAGCCGCTGAGAGGTCCAGGAGAATCAACAGGGTCACACTCCCCCTGTCCCTCTCCCGGCAGAGGTCATCCCACAGGGCGACCAAGGCAGTTTCCGTTCCAAAACCAGGCCTGAAGCCCGATTGAAATGGATCTAGATAATCCGTTTCATTCAACAGTGCCTGGAGCTGTCCTACAACCACCCGCTCAAGCACCTTGCCCAGGAAGGGGATGTTGGCCACTGGCCTATAATTGTTAACATCCTCTGGGTCCAGGTTAGGCTTTTTCAGGAGTGGTCTAATTACTGCCTCTTTTAAAGCAGCAGGCACCACTCCCTCTCTCAAGGAGGAATTTACAACCTCCTGGACCCAGCCGGACAACCCCTCCTTGTTTGATTTAATAAGCCATGAAGGGCAAGGGTCAAGCACACAAGTGGTCGATCGGACTTGGCCAAGCACCTTGTCTGCATCCTCAGGCCTCAGTAACTGAAACTCATCCAATAAAACTGGACCAGACGGTGCTCTGAACGCCTCTACCAATGGAACTGCATTAATGGTGGTGTCCAATTCATGACGAATCTGAGCGACTTTATCCTCAAAGTGCCGTGCAAACTCGTCACAGCATGCTACCGAAGGTTCCACCGTCTCTCTCCCTGGCCCAGAATGTAACAGGCCGCGAACCACTTGGAAAAGCTCCGCTGGACGACACTGAGAAGATGCAATGCTGGTGGAAAAGAACTGCCTCTTTGCCACCCTCACCGCCACAGAGTAGGCTCGATAGTGGGCTCTTACCTGTGTTCGGTCAGACTCAGCACGAGTCTGATTGGAATTCGTCCAATCCTCTTTTAAAGCCCTCCAAAGTGGTGGCCATCACTACATGTTGTGGTAGCAAATTCCATAGTTTAACTATGTGCTGTGTGAAGAAGTACTTCCTTTGATCTGTATTGATCTCCCACCAATCAGCTTCCTGGGATGACCCCAGGTTCTAGTATTATGAGATAGAGGGAAAAATGTCTCCCTCTCCACATTCTCCACACTGTGCATAATTTTGTACATGTCTATCATGTCTCCCCTTACTGGCCTTTTTTCCTAGCTAAACAATCCCAGCTGTTGTAATCTCCCCTCATAGGGGAGTTGCTCCAGCCCACTGATCATTTTAGTTATCCTCCTCTGCACTTTTTCCAGCTCTACAGTATATTTTCTTAGGTGTGGTGACCAGGGGGGTGTTTCCACCAGCGATTTAGTCTGAGCTGGCTGGGTGTTGAGGTCGTTAGGGATACAGGACATCGTGCCCATCCAGCAGCCACCCCAGAGCTTATCAGGGAAAAACAAGATTTCCTGAGACTGCTTATAGTCCAATTCTTTTCCTTAAGTCGGGTTCTCCTTGGTATAGCTGCTGTGTGCCCCAACCCCAGCATTTAGCTCGGGTATGCTATCCCTGCCCAGGGTTGTGCCTTTCACCCTGACCCCAGTCAAGGGGTGTTTCCTGTGTGTTTCCTTTCCCTACACAAACCAATTAATGTCTCCTTAGAAGTAACTCCCATTGTGCTGAATGAGGCTTGCCCTCTGAATGCCCATATCAGAAGTAGGGATGGCAGAGAATTCTGCCACAGACTCCAATGAGGCCGGATTCTTAGAATCCAGGGCCCCCTGAGTCCGTGGCGGAACAGACCACTCACCTCCGCCACCCCACGAAGTTCATGCTGGCCAGATCCTACCTGCCACCGGCCGGGTCCGAGTCCATCCGTTAACTGCGCTGCTGTCCGCTGCCAGTCTGCGGACGCAAATGGCATCTGGCGTAGCGGATGCCATTTGCGTCCCTGCTCTTTGCCGTGATAGGCTATCTAAATCTTTACATAGCCTATCACAGCAAAGAGCAGGGATGCAAATAGCGTCCCCTACCCCATTGGTGTCCCTGCTCTTTGCCGTGATAGCCTACATAAATCTTTACATAGCCTATCACGGCAAAGAGCACAGAGGCAAATGGCGTCCGCAATGCTGGACACCATTTGCGTCCACAGACCAGCAGCTAGGGATGTACGAAAGGGACTTACCTTGTCCCGCAGCTTTTTTCGCGGTGCGGGGGAGGCGCTTCGCTTCTCCCCCCGAAGTTCATGCGAGGGGGGGAGGCTTCCCGCCTCGCCCGGCCGAAATTCAGGCCGGGCGGGAGGCACCCCATCCCTCGCCAGCGAAAGTCAGGCCAGGTAGAAGCGCCCCGTCCACCCAGCCGCGGAAAAAAACTAGGGATGCATGAAAGTCACTTACCTAGTCTCGCAGCTTGCTTCGCGGTGGGGGAGAGGCGCTTCGCTGCTCCCCCCGAAGTTCAGGCCGGGGGGGAGGCTTCCCGCCTCGTATGGCCGAAATTCAGGCCACGGGGGAGGCTTCCCGCCTCCCCCGGCCGAAATTCGGGCCGGGGCAAAGCGCCCCGTCTCCCCGGCCGCGAACTTGAAAAGAAAAAAACAAGAAAAAAACGCCCCTGTGATAGGCTACGTAACGATTAACGTAGCCTATCACGGCTAGATCTGCAAAGTCAGCCGTGATAGGCTACGTTAATCGTCACGTAGCCTATCACGGTGACTTTGAAAAAAAAAAAGCGCGTACGCAAATGGCGGCCCCCATAGGGAGCCGCCATTCGCGTTCCTTATTTGGTCGCTGTAGTCTACGTAAAGATTTACGTAGACTACGGCGAAAATAAGGGCAACGCTATTGCCGCCATTAGCCGTACACACTTTTTTTTTTTTTTGTCACCCGTGATAGGCTACGTGACGATTAACGTAGCCTATCACGGCTGACTTTGCAAATCTTTGTTACGTAGCCTATCACAGGGGCGTTTTGTTTTTTTTTTATTTTTCTTGTAATGGCGGCGGCGGCAGCCGGTCAAAAGACCGGCTACCGCCCCCGCCCCTGACGAAGACCTGCCTAACCGCTGCTGGAACCCGCCGCCGGGAGGGACATTCATGAAAGGTAAGTCCCATCCCGGGCGGGGAGCGGGGGGGCGGAGAATTTCTCCCCGAACAACCTTCGGAGGACCGAATGCGTTGGCACTCGGCCCCCCGAAGTTTCGGGGAGAAATTCTCCCCCATCCCTAAAAAAAAACAAAAACAAAAATACCCACCCCCGTAATAGGCTACGTAACGATTAACGTAGCCTATCATGGCTAGATTTGCAAAGTCAGCCATGATAGGCTACATTAATCGTCACATAGCCTATCACGGGTGACTTTGGGGGGAAAAAAAAAAGCATACGCAAATGGCGGCGGCCCATGGGGAAAAAATTTGCGTTCCTTATTTTGGCACATCTAGTCTACGTAAAGATTTACGTAGACTACAGCGAAAATAAGGGCAACGCAAATAGCGTTCCCTTATTTTCGCCGTAGTATACGTAAATGTTTACATAGACTAGATGTGCCAAAATAAGGAACACAAATTTTTTCCCCATGGGGCGCCGCCATTTGTGTACGTGCTTTTTTTTTTTTCAAAGTCACCCGTGATAGGCTACGTGACGATTTACGTAGCCTATCACGGCTGACTTTGGAAATCTAGCCGTGATAGGCTACATAAATCATTACATAAATGATTACGTAAATCATTGGTTTTTTTTTACTTTAGTTTTTTTTTTTTTGCAATGGCGGCGGCAGCAGCCGGTCAGGAGACCGGCCACCGCCCCCCCCGTGCCGAAACGCCGCCGAAAAGCCGCCAGGACCCACCGCCGAGAGGGACATTCGCCGAAGGTAAGTCCCGTCCTGGGGGGGGGGGCTGGGGAGCTGCAGAGAATTTCCCAACCAACTTCGGGGGGCTGAATGCGTCGGTGCTCGGCCTCCCGAAGATTCGGGGAGAAATTCTCTGCCATCCCTAGGCTTGCTCCTGAAATGCAGGTGCATCTGGACTTTCGGGGGAAAGGAGGGAGAGGGGAGACTTTCTTATTGGTTGAGCAGCCCCTGCCAGTCAGATGATGTTCACTCCAACCCCCACCCCCACCAGGAAGTATGTTCTATGAAGTGATTTTTACTGGTGCAGAGAACCTGCTCATGGAGCCCTGCATGGACCAAAGAGCAGCAAGATCTTTTAAAATAATCTGCTTCTGTTGTTGTGGAAACACGGCCCAGAACCCTACAGAGCATTCTAAGTGTGGTCACACCATAGATTTGTATAAAAGCACTATGATATTGGCAGTTGAGTTTCTTGGAGGAAAGGCCGAATATAAATCCAATAAATAAACAAACAAGCAAAGAATACAGCAGCAAGTCAAGTAAAATATACTTCTCCTGTTATGAATATCACTTATGAAAACAGTTGCTTGCATTGTGTGCATGCAAATGAGCTCTTTCCTCATTCCCAGACTTCCACATACTCATGGAAGGCAGTTGTGCCACTCCTGCCTGTGAGTGGAACTTGTGGCCTGGAAACGTTGGTCACCATGGAAGCTCTACAGTATAAAGTGATGGGGAGGGGCCACTGTAAAGCGAAGCGGACAGTGGTGTCTAACCTTCCCCACTGCACTACTTTCCCCTGCAAACCTTTCTCTGAGTCACTTTTTCCACCAGCAGGTCCAGCTCCCAGACTTGTGTTTGCCACATTGTGGGGTAACGTGGTTGGGAGAGGGGAGGGGAGGGATTTGCAGGGGGGAAAGGCTCAGCACTCCTTCTCACTACTTCCCTGCTGCAAATCACAACCTTCCCCCTTCCAACTGTTTAGGCTGACCTTGGGAATTTCAAGCTACAGTTTAGCTGTTCCCGTAGTATGCCCTTTTATGCCTGTTGTAAGCTAGTCATAGCAATAATAGTGAGGAACTCCACCAGCTTAGCTTAGCCATAGTATGGGTTGGATCCAAGATCTGACTTCTGCAAGAGGAAGGGTTCTGCTTGCAGAAGGTCCCTCCTCCTGACGTTTAGAGATCCTTCCCACCACACATTACAGCTCACCCCATTCAGCAGGGTCTCCTGACTTTCTGTGTAGCATTTTCAGGACTGGAGGGGCTGCCATGGGAAGAAGGGGTAAGGAAGTCCATTTCTGCCAGCATGGTTGATCCAGCATAGACCTGAATCCAACCCCTGTGTTTGAGTAGTATTGAGCAAGTGCTCTGGGGCAAGTCAAGATAATTGACTCACATTTCATTATGTTTCAATTCATTTGATTTATTACGTATTTATTTAAATATTTATTTCTTCTTATTGAAGATCTCTTTCCTTTGATTGAGGCATTCTTTTAAACTTTCATGATTTTAGTTTTTCCTCCACTCACTGTATAGAAAACTTTTTTTTTTCTTTCTGCCATAGAATCGTAGAAATAAGAACCGGAAAATGCCCTTACTGTACCAGGTCTGATCTATACAACATTCTTTCCCCTTTGAAGACTTTTCACTCCCTTTTTTTTCATGGCTCCCCATTAACTTAGTGGCCAACCTTTACCACACCATCCAGCTTCCGACGTCCATCCCCGCTTCCTGCTGCAATCAATCACTTGGCTGACATTTTCATCCTGCCCTCTCCCATACATTATTCCAGTGGTGTGTGTTTCTTCAATTTGCTTTTCTCAGCTTGGTTCAAGTATCTCATCCTGGAGATCAAAATTCCTAACATTGCCTTTTCTTTCTCGGTATAGATAAAGGTGGTTCAGCCCCATTTTTTCAAGATTAGAGGTGATTTCAGGACATGTGTAATTTCCTCTAAGGTGCACTTGCTATAAAGGCCTTACTCCCCATCAGCCACCACCCCTAGTTGATAATGAGCCCTTTCTCTCCCCTCCTCTTCTCAATCTGATGGTTTAAGACACCCAGAAATTCTTAGATGCTTACGTTTGGATGGATTCCCAGGGTCAGTAAAATAATGCCTTGTCGAGGACCAACCAATGTTCATAATGCACTTTTTTAACCTCTTCTTTTTGATGCTAAAAGTAATATTTTGAGGGGGTGAGAGTAAGAGTGAAAAATATCAGTTAAAATCCAATTTATTGGTGTTCTAGCCTAATGAGAAATACACATGCAGTCGATCACATGTAAAAAGAAAAATAAAAAAGACTGGCCATCTTCCTTAAACATTTTCCGCTATGGAAAATAATTGTGTACAAAAATGTTATCTTCAAAAATGTTATCATAACAGAAGTGACTCCATGTGTATGATGAGAAGGAGGTTGCTCCAATGATATATGGAGTGAATGTTTTATGTTGCACCAAAACTCAAACTCAGTTAAAAAATAAAAAATAAAAAACAGCCCTCTGAAACCCCAACCCCAATTAGTGGAATTATTAAAAACACAACGGTAAAAAGAAGAGATTAATAGTTGTATTGGCCCTGGGAGCGTAACCAAGTCATTTATAGTGTTAGAGGGGCCTAGAGTTCCATAATGCTTGCTTAAGTTCATTATTGGTGCAATTCCCATGCTAGTAAGCCTCTGAGCATGTGCAGATGAGTCAAAAGGCCGATAACAGCCTTCTGAGTGCATTCCTTACTAATGAGTAGAAAGCTTTATCAAGCACTCTGCCTGGGAAATGAAGTTTGTTTACAGGTGGCTGTGCTTGGGAACCAAACACTTCTAGCCTATTCTGGGAATGAATGCTAGGGGTGCTTGCTAGTGTCGTGCTGCCTCACTGCTGACATGTAGAGTATAAGACCCATTGTACCCCATGGCTCATGGTTCAGAGAAGCTGTCTGATCCAACTATTGGGTACGCCTGTGTGCTGTAAGTAGGGATGTACGAAAGTTCATACATCCGCCATTTGTGTCCCTGCTAGCCAGCGGCCGGATGTCCGGCTGCTGGTGGAGCCGGCTGGCGGCTCCACAGAATCGCTGCAGAGCACAGCCGGCCGGCCAGGATTCCGGGGCGGGAGGAACGGAGCACCTCCCCCCCCAGCAAGGATTCCGGGGGGAGGGACGGAACGCCTCCCCCCCAACCATCAGCATAATCCCCGAAAGGTAAGTACCTTTCATACATCCCTAGCTGTAAGTTACCCAATAAAGTACTCCTTGTAAGTAAACCTTTGAGTCTGATGGATCACTATCTTGGCACCTCTAACCTAAGAGTTCAACGCCCACTGCCAGGGTGATACAATACTACTAACTTACTGCTGCAGCAGGAGAGTGTAGGGTTGGTGGGTGCCTGTTCAGGAGTTTGCCTGAATGTGTGAGGGCTAAAAGAGTGTAGGGGTGGGGCATGTATGCATGCCCCGCCCCCAGTTCCCCCACTCTGCAGGCTCCCATGCCATATTTTTTCAGGAGGGGAGAGTGGACTCAGGGATTAACAGTGTGATCTCATCCACGTCAAATCAGAAGTAAGCCCCACTGAGTTCAATGGGACTTACTCCCAAGTAAATATGCAGATGAATCAGTGAAATTATTCAGTTAAACAAAGTTTGGGACAAAGCTGTAGGGCATTTCATGAAATGGTTTCTCCTTGAATTACTGGGTCAATTTCACAATTTTAGTTTGACCTTCTAACCATTTACAATTTTAATTCTGATCACAGTAAGGACAAAATTTATGCCCTAAAGTTCTTGTGTTTGAATCTGTTATTCCAATATAAAATTCCCTTCATTTCTTACATTTCTATACTACCCAATTATCAAAGCTCTCTCGGCGGTTTACGAAGGTTGAAAACCTTAAAAATACAGTATTATGTGTAATATAAAAACAGTTTATCTACAAACACATAAACAGAGCAGACACATGCACACACACACACATATCCAAACAATATCCCATGACCTGATAAAAAATGTGTCATATGCTGCCAAACACCTGGGAGTATAGGAAGGTCTTAACCTGGTGCTGAAAAGATAACAGTGTTGGTGCCAGGCGGGCCTCACTGGGGAATTCATTCCAAACTCAGGGAGTCATCACCAAAAAGGCCCTCTCTCTTGTTGCCACCCTCTGAGCCTCCCTCAGAGGAGGCACCTGGAGATAGGGATGGTGCCGGCATCTGGTTGGGGCTCAAAGCCTGGTGAGAAATTGTCAGCTTGGCCTCTGGACACCACTCCACAGACCCCAGCACTTGCCAGACTCAGTGCATGCTGAGTTGGGCAAGCACATGGGTGCCCAGTCCCTCTGTGAGCTGCCTGTCACTGCAGGGACATAAGGGGGAAAATAGAGCTCCTCTCCTCTTCCCCTCACCCCTGCTACAGCAGCAGTGGCAGCGGCGGCAGAGACAGGCTGGTCATTTTATGTAAATGTAAAAGTCTTCTGTAAAATGACCAGCCTGCCCCTGCTGCCGCTGAAGCAGGGAAGAGAGGGGAAGTGTCCTGGACTGTGTCAGGTTCCCTTGGGCCCCTCCTTCCTCATGCACACACACAAGAAGAGAGGCTTCAGTCTCACACCTTTAATTCACTATCAACAGGTTCATTACAGATGCAAATCCTCCAAGACCCTCAGGCTACAAAGGACTGGCAACAGGGGATCTAAATGGGAGCTACGATGTTGCCAGCAGTTTGAAACAAGTCTTGCTGGCTAGACTAACTTAGGGAGGGATGCCCCTCCCTTCCCATGATGTTCCCTTATGTCAACCCTCATGCATTGCCAACCGGGTCGACCACCTGAACTCCGCCTCTAACTTTTCCCTCTCAGCTCTGCGCCGCAGTCTAGCATCCCTCAGGTCACACCCCGCACTCTCCTCCTCCTCCTCCTCCTCCTCCTCCTCCTGGGTTCTCACAGAGGAGGGGGAGCTTCAGGCCCAGCCATCTGGGTGCTAGCATCCTGAGAAGCACACCTATCCAAATCTGAACTGCCTGGGGACGATGCCTCCCCTGGTTCTGGCTGTTCCCCTTCTGAATCTGAACTGCTAACTATCTCCATATGCTCAGAATCAATCCCAACAGACTGCTCTTCTTCCTGAGATGCAGGGTGTGCAGCCTCACAGGGGTCCTTGGTTCTGGCAGTTGTCAGAGGCCAGGGGATGCCTGCAGTTCACTCTGCAGTCCCAAGGGAACTGGCTGTTGGAGCAGGGAGAGGGGAAGCGAGCTCCCTGCAGCGACTTCCTCTACGGTTGGCAGATATGGCCAGGCTGGTCTTTCCCTTGCCGTGACGTTCTTATAGAATCATAGAATACTAGGGTTGGAAGGGGCCTACAAGGCAATCGAGTCCAACCCCCTGCTCAATGCAGGAATCCAAGTCAGAGGATCCCTGACAGGTGGCTGTCCAGCCTCGTCTTGAAGGCCTCCAGTGTGGGAGAGCCCACCACCTCCCTAGGTAATTGGTTCCATTGTCATATTGCTCTAACAGTCAGGAAATGTTTGCTGATGTTCAGCCAGAATCTGGCTTCCTGTAACTTGAGCCCATTATTCCTTGTCCTGCACTCTGGGATGATCAAGAAGAGATCCTGGCCTTCTTCTCTGTGACAACCTTTCAAGTACTTGAACAGCACTATCATATCTCCCCTCAGTCTTCTCTTCTCAAGGCTAAACATGCCCAGTTCTTTCAGTCTCTCCTCATAGGGCTTTGTTTCCAGTCCCCTGATCATCTTCGTTGCCCTCCTCTGAACCCCCTCCAGCTTGTCTGCATCCTTCTTAAAAGTGTGGTGCCCAGAACTGGACACAGTACTCCAGATGAGGCCTAACCAGTGCTGAGTAGAGGGGAACTAGTACTTCCCAGGATTTGGAAGGTATGCTTCTATTAATGCAGCCCAAAAGAGCATTTTCCTTTTTTGCAGCCACATCACATTGATGTGGGATCAATTCTTCCTGGGGGATGGGCAGAGGGTGCCCCGAGGTTCTTGGCCTCCTGGCTTCTTCTCAGGGGGTCCAGTATTTCCAGCATGTGCCAGCAATAGAAAAGGGCTCGCGCAGCCCAGCTAACAGGGATGGGCATCAGCGGTGACTCATGCGTGCCTGCACTCAGTGGGTGCAAGTGAGTCCATCCACCTCTACCTAGGGAATGGCCTTAGATGATTAGTATAGTGTATGGCAGAGGCGCTCCATCAGGAATTGCTGCCCAATGAGTAGCAAATCTATTAATTGCTTTTCTATCGCTGGCACATGCTGGAAATACTGGACCACCTGAGAAAATGCCAGGAGGCCAAGAACCTCAGGGCACCCTCTGCCCATCCCCCAGGAAGAACATCATGGCAAGGGAAAGACCAGCCTGGCCCCATCTGCCAACCGTAGAGGAAGTCACTGCAGGGAGCTCACTTCCCCTCTCCCTGCTCCAACAGCCAATTCCCTTGGGACTGAGGAGCGAACTGCAGGCATCCCCTGGCCTCCCCCTGTGGGGCTGCAGTGCACACCCTGCATCTCAGGAAGAACATCATGGCAAGGGGGGGACCAACCTGGACCCCTCCTTTGGCCAGTGAAGGTGCAGCTGTTCCAGTGCTTGCTTTCCTCTTCCTTCTCCATTGCTTTTTCCTCTTGCATTGTATCTATTAGATTGTCAATCTGCAGGACAGTCTTATCTTTTGATATCTGTACAGCACTTGCAACATTTTAGGTGCTTGTTAGACATTAAATTACAACAATGACAACAACAACTTTGACATGCACAATAGCTGCAGTCCCCCCCCCCCCCGGCAAGATCGTAACATTTCATATTTTGTGAAGACGTTCTTGAAAAGCAGGAGTGTTCATCATTTTCTTTTCTTTTCAATGAGCATCCTAGTTGCTAGGATCAATTTGGCCTTGGTAATAATTTAATGTGTGCAAAGTTCTATCTTTTCCCCAGTGCAGTCTGGCATTTATGACTCCATTACTCTCTCTTTGTGCCATAAGGACTTGCAGAAGTGCAGTGAAATACAGAAAATCTTGGTCTCGTTCATAAGCATCATCCAGGGACAAAGTATGCAACACTTTTTGCTGGGATTCAGCTGCTCAAGGGGAAAATGGATCATTGTTTGAAAATGGAATGAAATGTAGGGATGGCTGAGTATTTAATTTCTTGAGAACAACCAAACAAAATTTGCAGATTTCTTCATATACGGAATGGGTGGGCAATTACAGGAGGTCTGGGAGGCATTTTCCTTGGAGAAAAAATCCAAAAAAATCACCAGTTTCCCCCCACTGGAGAGGGGAAAAAAGGAATTAAGGAAAAGAAGGGTGTCTGTAGTGCTATGGAGCAGTACAGGGGTGAAATTTAGCTTATTAGCTAACTAAATTTGCCCATGTTTATGTTCCGTAGCACTACAGATGCCATTGTCTTTCTTTCAAAAACATGTTGCCACATGTTGATGATGTTGCCCAGCCCAATATATGGGATGGAAAGAATGTGAGATTTTTTAAAAGTTGAACGTGGGAGAAAGCAAAACGGGCAGATTCATCCATCCAAGCAGAGGGCTTTGAGTTCTTATCTCTTAAAAGTCCACATTTGAATCCCTGTGTCTTTAGCCAGGGATTCATTCAAAGCTGGGTTTGTGGTGCTCAATTAGGGTGGCCACCTCTTTTTTTCTTACAGTCTTATCTTTAACAGCTACATCACAGGCAGGTACTACAACATGGTCCTCTCCATGCTGGGAAAAGCTCTACCTATTGAATATGGCCAGTGCAGATGGGCATAATTTCTTTCCTGTTTGTTTTTTAAAATAATTGGCTCAAATTTGCAAATGTCTTCATATCCAGGACATAATGAATTTGAGACTTATAAAAATTGCATGTGGGAGAACGCAAAACTGACAGATCCGTCCATCCCTAATTATATTGAACTAGAGAAAAGTGGAGGTTACACATATTTACCTTTTAAGATTACAGGAAGCAACTGCAATCCTAAGTGCACATACTTGGCAGTAAGCCCCATTGACTCCAATGAGACTTACTTCAGAGTAAATATACAGAGAACTGGGCTACACAGCTTTTGCAGACAAAAAGGTTATGTCCCCTAGGAAAGGTAGGGTTTGGTGCTGGCTGTCTATGCCAGTGCTTGAGAGCTGATGTGGTGTAGTGGTTAAAAGTCTGAGCTACATATCAGGAAGTCCTGGGTTTGAATCTCACCTCTGCTGGAAACTCATTATGTGGCTTCATTTCCCCTGTCTGCAATGTGGGGGATGATAATATCGACTTACCTTATAGGACTGTTGCAAGAATTACAACCAGACAATGCATGTGAAATGCACTGAACACTGAAAGCCTTTCCTGACTGGTGCCCTCCAGATGCTGGCTGGGAATGATGGATGTTGCAGTCCAATACATCTGGAGATGTACAGGCTGGAGAAGACTTCACTATACAAACAGTGGAAGCTGGTGGCTCCGATGTCAGTGGGGTGGTGAATCTGCTCTGGGTTTCAGTCAGAACCAGTCAGACCTCTAAAGCACCTTGGATAGCTCTTTTAGAGGTCTGACTGGTTCTGACTAAAACTGGGAACAGATTCACCACCTCACTGACATCGGAGCCACCAGCCTCCACCATACACAAATGTTAAGTAGTTAAAAAACATCAACAGCCTCTCAGGTTCTGTATCTTACAGACTGTGGGCCAAATGACGTGTTCTTAGGGATGTCAGAGAATTCCACCATGGATCTCGGTGAGGCCGAATGCCAGTGCATTCGCCCCCCCCCAAACTCCGTGGCAGAATGGCCTGCCACCCCCCCACCCCCCGCGGATCCCCCCCAGGACGAGACTTAGCTGGGGCGGATGTTCCGGATGGCGGCGGCTCCAGCAGCAGCTGCGGCGGCGGTGGCTGGTCTTCCGAACGGCTGCCGCTGCCGCCATTTGCAGTCTGATTCCCCCCCCCCCATTCATGATATGTTACGTAAAGACTTACGTAGCCTACCACGTCTGGGTTTAAAAAAAACAAACAAACACGTATGTAAATGGCGGCGGCTACAGCCACCGCCATTTGCGTTCCTTATTTTTGACCATCTTAGTCTATGTAAATATTTACGTAGACTGAGACGGTGAAAATAAAGGGGAACGCAAATAGCGTCCGCTACGCTATTTGCATTCCCCCTTATTTTCACCATCTTAGTCTACGTAAATATTTATGTAGACTAAGATGGCCAAAAATAAGGAACGCAAATGGTGGCAGCCGTAGCCGCCACTATTTGCGTACGCTTTTTTTTTTTTTAACCCAGATGTGATAGGCTATGTAAGTCTTTACGTAGCCTATCATGGCTGAATATAGGGACGCAAACGGCGGCGGCTATGGCCGCCACCATTTGCGTCCCTGCTAGCCAGCGGCCAGATGTCTGGCTGCTGGCGGAGCCGGCTGGCGGCTCCGCAGAATCCCTGCAGAGCGGATCCGGCTGGCCAGGATTCCAGGAGGAGGGACGGCGCACCTCCCCCCCCCAGCAGAACCCGGCGGAGCCAGGTAAGCGTGGTTTCGTACACCCCTACGTGTTCTACTAATTGTGTTGGTGTAGTTAAATGTGCTATTTTTCTTTACTTTTGCATAAGCACATGCTTTCACAAAATCAATGAAGACTTGTTTCCTTTTTTTAAAAAAAACCCAGCGGGGGGGGGGGGAGGGATAGGTGGGGGAAAGCTTAAATTCTCCTCTCCCAAAGCACCGTCATCCCAGTCCAAATCAGGACTGCATGTACTTACATGAAAGTAAAGACAAAGAGCAAGCTCACCTTCACCAGCACAATTAGTAGAAGGCATAGTTTGGTCCTTAAGTATCGTGGGTGGAACAGATGGCTTCTATGTGAATATTCATTGTTTTCCGTTCTATGAGAACCAAAACATCTGGATATTTAAGCCTCATATTCGGTACATATTTTGGCAAGGTCAGCCTGAAGGCTGTGGCTCTTTCTCCTGGGTTTGCTCATGATAATGACCTCATTTATAAAACTGTCTCCCCCTGAAGTTCAGCAAGAAACAGAACAGAGCAGAAATAAAACAGCCTTTCTTCTCTGTGTGTGGTGCCACATCTCTTTCTCTCTCTCTCTTCCCCTCCTCCCCTCCATATATGGTGTTCAGACATGCATAGCCATATCTGGGACACAAACGGGAGCGATGATGGCTGATTCACACAACCTTGTCTATCAAATTACAGAGTAATTTGGTTGTGAGAAATGGCTATCCTAGAGAACCTTGTCGTGCACTCAGAGGATTGGGGTGGGGCTGGAACCTCTGGCCGTGATTGTCTGAGCTGCTTTAATACCACAAAGGGATGGAGCAGGCAGAAAGGCCTTTAGCTGCCAGTAGCTGAAATGTGCAGATCCAGATCCTAGAGAAGAAACGGGGTAGGCAGAAAAGCCTAAGAAGGGGTTAAAAGAAACAGGGGTCTAGGAAAGGATGAGCCAGGGACTGGAGAAGGCAGCAGGCCAAGGATAGCACAGCCACTAGGAGTAAGGGTCTGGAAGATGGAGTGGTCCCGAGGAAAGAGGGGAGACGAGAAGACCAATGAACAAGAGGTGCTAGTAGCTGCAAAGGTGAGAAAAAGAAATAATGGATGGATGGACTGGAGTAAAATAATCAGACCAATGTTTAAATGCAAGCCCCTAGTCCTCATAAAAAGCTTTACTTGTGTTGGGAATTGGACTGATATCACATGATCACACACACACACACACACCAACTTCTCCCTGACTCCTATTATTTGAGTGCACAGACCTTTTCACACCTGTCTTGGTAACTTAACTTTCATGGTCATATCTTTTTAAAACTTTCCTTGTCATATCTTTTAAAAAGAGAATTGAGCCTTTAATACCAAAATTATACAATGAAGAAAACACAGTTTATGTTTATGGTTTTTTGTTTTTTATACTATATAGGAAAAGAGCTGAAGTCGATGGGATGGGATGGGATGGGATGGGATGGGATGGGATGGGATGGGATTCTATATGTCGGGGAGGGAAGATGACATTTGACAAAAAGCCAGTGGAGGCTGGTGGCTCCGATGTCAGTGGGGCAGTGAATCCAGTCCAAGTTTCAGTCAGAAGCAGCGCTCTAAAGCAGCTATCCAAGGTGTGGAGCATCAAGGATAGCTCCTTTAGAGTTCTGGCTGGTTCTGACTGAAACCCGGAGCAGATTCACTGCCCCACTGATATCGGAGCCACCAGCCTCCACTGCAAAAAGCCCAAGTAGTGTCATGTTACCCACACCCTCCTTTTGGGCTAAATAAAACTCTTGCTGTTTCTGGTATGTATCCTCCAACACATCCAAGTTGGAGCTGAGCAGGGGAATTCTCCCTGGGCTTCCAGGCAGAAGTTCATTATTATTTTAATGTTCCATTTCCCTTGTCTAAGCCACATAGCCAGCGTAGGAGACACGATTCATCATCAGCTCTTTGAAGCAGACCACAGTGAACGTTCTTTCACTGCAGCGACCGCTGATAGGCATTCGTAATCCAAACAGCAATGCAGTGATTCTGGCAGCAGTACCTAAAGGAGAGAGAGAGAGAAAGAAAGAAAAGAAAGAAAGAAAGAAAGAGAGAGAGAGAGAGAGAGAGAGAGAGAGAATATCTCTGAAACATATGCAGATAGCAGCAGCTGATCACAGGAAACATAAGGCTTGCAGGGGTGGGGATCACCCAGGTTTTAGGGCTGTTCGTAGTTCATCAGCCTGAATGACAAAACCCAGAAGACAACGTGCATATTGTCTCCCCTCTGGGATGCCACATCTGGGCTTTGGTAGGGGAGAGATTCCGATGGTCTGGCAAATATTCACAGGAAGACTAGAAGGCCTGCTCTTGGATAGATTCAAAATGAAGGGCGCAATCCTAACTAGATAGGCTGCCGCCTCCAAACTCAGAGGCAACCGCCTATCCAATGCAAGGCAGGAGAGGCATGGGGGGAAGCTGCTGTATATGACACATTGGATGTGCCGTACAAAACTCTGCTCTCCCCGCCCTGGAATGCCTCCCAGTCCCTCCCCTTTTCAGTCAGTCTGCACTCCTCTTCCGAGCGGGGAGGATGAGACTTCTCCATGCTGCCTCCGAGACAGCACAGATAAGGGGGGGGGGGTCGATTTTCCGGGAACCGACCTCGGCATGAGCTCTGAGGGCGGTTCCCAGAAATAAGCATATCCTATGGCCCTCTAGACAGTGACTAGTGGCCATAGGATTGCTCCCTTAATTGCAAAAGGAAGTAGTATATTTTAAGAGCATTTGTTATAGTTACCAGAACAGGGAACCCCTTCTCCCTAAATGGTGCCTAGGCATCCTTGTTGTTAAATAATAGGCCAGCCCCAGTGGCAGCAACTGGCATCCATAGGCAGCTGACATGACACCAGCACCCTGGCAGGGCCCACCTACAGTGGCCATGTGTCGTACTGAGAGGACAGTTCCCTCTTTGAAGATGGCCTCTGTCTCAAGGACCATCCAGCCCAAGTCCAATTTAAAGATAAAGAACCTTATGAAGGAAAAGCAGTGGCCTTGAAGTTGTCCATCAACAGCACTTGGGCAGGAGACTGAACAAAGCACACAGGTCAGCTGGTCACAGTCTACCCCACTATGGTGAGATGGATTGCTTTCCTATTTTAATGATAGCCATTCTTTCTAAATTTGCATGTTTACCTATAGATTAGCATATTCAAATGTTATGCAAATCTGTGTCATCTTTTTGGAAGATACATTTCGTCTTTGTTTGATGGCCACCATAAGTAAGTGGCCACCATAATAACCCCACCATGAATCCTCTACTGAGTTTCCCTTTAATTGGGTTTTTTTCCTAGCCCACTACTAGAAATGTCAAGTTTGCATTTCATTTTTCCACAATGCACTGCACCAATGTTACAGCAGACATATTTGGGAAATTTAAATGGTTGCATGCTGCTCCTGGCACCACCAGATAAGACCCACCAATGGACAAAGGGGACCACCAGAGGGCACTTAGCTCCTCAAACCTGGATGAGTGTGACCCTATAAGTATCCCCTCACTGTTGCTCTACTTCATACTTCATGACCATTATGGAAGGCAAAATGAAGTTGATACAGCCCCTTGGGCAGAGATGTAATTCCTCTGTCATGGAATTTTAAGAAGGTGGCTCCTGTTTTCTGCACCAGCATCTAGTGGACAACAAAGGGTGAAAAAAAACCCAATGTTCATTCAACTTTGAGGTTTTCTGGCTTTTTAGACCTATTAACACTGAGTTACCTGAGAATGTGGTTTTGCTGACTAGAGTAGTGAAATAAAGGCTAGTTGGGAACTCTGGGTCATAGCAAATGGTGCCCTTCCATTCATGAAAGGGTCTTTGGCCTAGTGGAGGCTTCCATAAATGGAGGATTTCTTTTCTCCGATCCTCCTTTCCTCCTGAAGCTCCCCTAATCTGCTCTGGAGGATTGGGGGGGGGGGCATGAGACAGTGTGGTAAGTGGTGCAAGGGGTGCAGAAAGGAGGAGAAATTGGTGAAAATTGCTTCCCGGACTTCTGTCTGCAGAAACCTCTGCTACAGAGGTTGGCAACTGTGGAACTCCATATGTTTTGGCCTATAACTTCCATCGTCCCTTACCATTCACTATGCTAGCTAGGGCTGATGGGAATTCTACGCCAAAATATATGGAGAGAGAGCCCCAAGCTGCCCATCCCTGCTCTACTAGATCAAAGACTCCTATGTGAATGGAAAAGCATTATTGGATACAACCCCCTGCTCCTTGCATAATATTATCAGTGGATGTTCTTCATTCTTCAAAACATTTCCCTTTCATACTTCCCACAAGTCTCCACTATTAGCCTTCATTTTTCACCATTTCTTTGTCCCTGTTTATTTAGAGAGCATTTCCCATTCAATATCATCTCCTTCCTTTTCTGCCTCAACTTACTCTCATGCTCTTGTCACTTCTCCCACACTTGGGACTGTTTGTTCTTTCACCCTACACAGAAGATGCTCACATATCCTCCCCTCACAGTTTTTGCTCTCTTCTTCGTTAAATGGTGCATCTGCTCTTCTTTCTGACCTTTGCCCAAATACGAATCTTCGACTTGCTTTGGCCTGGTCCTGAGCCACAATCCCAAATGTCGACATAGCTCACACATGTCTTACGCATTGTCATATGTCCTGCCAGTCCTCTAACACAGTAGAGTTGTCTCCTCTCTTTTCTGGCCAGGCTCCTGTGCGTTTCATAATGTCGAGTTGCCATCTAGAATTCCAATCAACACCTTTTCTGGCATGGGAAGAAGTACTGGGAAAACTTCACCCGGAGCGCCAGTGCAGTGTAACACTTGGACTGGGACTGGGGAGAACCAAGGTCAAATCCCCACTCCGCCATGGGTGACCTTGCGCCAGTCAACATCTCTCAACCTAACCTACCTAACAGGGTTGTTGTACAAACTATGTATGCCACCGTGAATGCCTAGGAAGAAAGGCAGGATATAAATGCAATAAACAAACTTTCTGTATGTCAGGCTGCTGTTAAAGGCACAATAGCAGAGCTCGGGTGGTGGTGGGAATGGAAATCCTATTACAGGGGAAAGCAACCAGGTGTCCTCCAGAGAAGAGGATAGGGATGTATGAAAGTCACTTACCTTTTCGAAGGGTGACATTTGTGTCTGGGGGGGTGCTCCATCCCTCCCCCCGAAATTCTGGCTGGCTGGCTCCGCTCCACGGAGATTCCGCAGAGCTGCCGGCTGGGGCCGCCCGCAGCCGGACATCCGGCCGCTGGGCAGCCTGCAGGGACGCAAATGGCGGCTGCTGTAGCCGCCACCATTTGCGTCCCTGTATTTTGCCATGATAGGCTACGTAAATATTTATGTAGCCTATCACGGCAAAAAAACCAACAACAGCGGACGCAAATGGCAGCGGCTACGGTGGCCGCCATTTGCGTCCCCTTTTTTTGCCGTTTTAGCCTAGTTTCGCAAGTCAGCGCAGACGGCAGCAGGTAAGTGCTCCATTTTGCATGCCTTTCGTGGGGTGGGGGGCGGGGGGCTTCGTTCTGCCACAGATTTCAGGGGGCCGAATGCACTGGCATTCGGCCTCACCAAGATCCGTGGTGGAATTCTCTGACATCCCTAGAAGAGGATGGCAGAAAGAGTGAAACAAGGAGAAAAGGAGGGGCACACCCACTTTTGGCTCAAGTTGTGCCCACCACTAGCATGTGGTCCCTGGAGAGATTACCCCAAAAGAAATTTGGCTAACAGAAAAAATAAAGGTTCCTCACCCATGGTCTAAGAGCACAGGATGCAGTTACCTCGCTGAAGATCTAGGTGAGCCTCCCCAACATCCAGTACTACCCCATCCCAAACTAGTTGGGTTCCTCTTCCAGAGTCTATCTGTCTTCTGACCTCTGTCTTGTCTGGATTAAATGTCAATTTATGAGCCCTCATCCAAACCATTACTGCCTCCAGATAGCAATTTAGAAGTTACCAAGTAGTAGATGAAAAGGAGAAACAGAGTAAGTGTCCAAACACCATATTAGTGACCAAACACCACAAATTCCTGAACAATCTCTTCCAGCAGTTCCCAGTAGAAATAACATTCTTTGCTAAATAACAAGCGGGACAAGACTGACCCCGAAGGAACACTATTTCCCAGTTCACAAGGGTGAGACAAGATTCTCCCAACATCACCTTCTGAAACTGACCCTCATGGAAAAATGGAACCTCCTGGAGAGGGTTTCACCCTTAAAGACAGGCTAGAAATAATTTTAGATAGATGATAGATAGATAGATAGATAGATAGATAGATAGATAGATAGATAGATAGATAGACAGACAGACAGACAGACAGACAGACTTCCAAGCCCTTCCTGGCTAGATGGTCCAGCAAGATGCCATAGTTAATGAAACTGAATACCACTATGAGGTCTACCAGAACCAACACACCATTTCCAGCTCCAGACATAGATCATCTCCAGGGAAACTAACTTATCTCAGTCACAAACCCAGGCCTGAAGCCAGGTTGAAATAAGTTTAAAACAATCAGCTTCATTCAAAAAAACTCCTGGACTTGGGACATCAGTGAACACTCAAGTACCTTGCCCCAAAATAGGAAATTGCAGACTGATCAGAAATTATCCAGCATGGTGGGATCCAGAGAAGGCTTAATGAAGATTTCACAACAGCCACCTTAAGGCTGGATGGCAGAGCTCCTTCCTCCAAACAGGCGTTTCTCACTTTCTGCTAGACCTCCCCTGGCTACCTTCCTCAACCAGGAAGGGAAATGGTCAAGAGCCCACACAATTAATTTCGTACTACTAAATATCTTAGAATCATGGAACAGTAGGGTAGGAAGGGGCCTACAAGGCCATTGAGTCCAACCCCCTGCTCAATGCAGGAATCCAAGTCAGAGCATCCCTGACAGGTGGCTGTCCAGCCGCCTCCAGTGTGAGAGAGCCCACCACCTCCCTAGGTAATTGATTCCATTGTCATATTGCTCTAACAGTCAGGAAATTTTTCCTGATGTTCAGCCAGAATCTGGCTTCCTGTAACTTGAGCCCATTATTCCGTGTCCTGCACTCTGGGATGATCGAGAAGAGATCCTGGCCTTCCTCTCTGTGACAACCTTTCAAGTACTTGAAGAGCGCTATCATATCTCCCCTCAGTCTTCTCTTCTCAAGGCTAAACATGCCCAGTTCTTTCAGTCTCTCCTCATAGGGCTTTGTTTCCAGTCCCCTGATCATCTTTGTTGCCCTTCTTTGAACCCTCTCCAGTTTGTCTGCATCCTTCTTAAAGTGTGGTGCCCAGAACTGGACACAGTACTCCAGATGAGGCCTAACCAGTGCTGAGTAGAGGTGAACTAGTACTTCCTGGGATTTGGAAGCTATGCTTCTATTAATGCAGCCCAAAAGAGCATTTGCCTTTTTTGCAGCCACATCACATTGTTGGCTCATATTCAGCTTGTGATCGACAACAATTCCAAGATCCTTCTCGCTTGTAGTGTGGTTGAGCCACGTATCCCCCATCTTGTAACTGTGCATTTGGTTTCTTTTTCCTAGGTGCAGAACTTGGCATTTATCCCTCTTCAATGTCATTCTGTTGTTTTCTGCCCAGCGCTCCAGTCTATCCAGATCACTTTGAATTTTGTTTCTGTCTTCCAAAGTATTAGCTATCCCGCCCAATTTTGTGTCATCTGCAAATGTGATCAGCATTCCCTGCACCTCCTCCTCCAACTCCAAGTCATTCATAAAAATGTTGAAGAGCACTGGGCCAGGACTGAGCCCTGCGGTACCCCACTTGTTACCTCTCCCCAGTTGGAGAAGGTCCCATTGACAAGCACTCTTTGAGTCCAATTCTATAGTCAACTGAGGATCCACCGGATCGTTGTTTCATCTAGCCCACTTTGAGCTAGTTTGCTCATCAGGATATAATGGGGCACTTTGTCGAAAGCTTTGCTGAAGTCAAGGTATATGATGTCCACAGCATTCCCACAGTCCACAAGGGAGGTTACCTGATCAAAAAAAGAGATCAGATTTGTCTGGCAGAATTTGTTCTTGACAAATCCATGTTGGCTTCGAGTCATCACTGCATTGTTTTCAAGGTGCTTACAGATGGATTTCTTTATAATCTGCTCCAGCATTTTCCCAGGGATTGATGTCAGACGGACTGGTCTGTAGTTCCCAGGTTCCTCCTTTTTACCCTTTTTGAAGATAGGGACAACGTTAGCCGTCCTCCAGTCATCTGGTACTTCACCCATCCTCCATGTTTTCTTAAAGAGAATAGAAAATGGTTCTGAGAGTTCTTCTGCCAGTTCCTTTATTACTCGAGGATGCAGTTCATCTGGCCCTGGAGATTTGAACTCATTCAAAGTAATTAGGTGTTCCTTGACCATATGCCTATCGATCTCAAGCTGCCAACCTGCCCCTTCAGCCTGTACTTCGCCTTTGCCAGGGGGGTCATAGACCCTCTTTTGGGAGAAGACTGAGCCAAAGTAGGAATTGAGCACTTCTGCCTTTTCTTTGTCTTCTGTTATCATTTTTCCATCCTTATTTAATAGCTGAACAACCATTTCTTTCCTCTGTCTTTTACTATGCACATAGCTGAAGAAAGTCTTTTTGTTGCTTTTAGCATCCCTCGCTAACCTCAGCTCATTCTCAGCTTTAGCTTTCCTGATGCCATCCCTGCAATTCTGTGCTACCTGCCTGTCTCTTCCTTTGTTACTTGGCCTTCTTTCCACTTCCTATAAGTGTCTTTTTTGTTTTCAGGTCATCTCTAAGCTTTTTGTGAAGCCACATTGGCTTCTTCTGTTGTCTTCCACCTTTTCTTCTTGTTGGAATTGTTTGTAATTGTGCCTTAACAATTTCCTTTTTTAAAAGCTCCCACCCATCTTGGACTCCTTTTCTCGTTAGAGTCGCTTGCCATGGGCCCTTACTGATCATTGTTCTGAGTTTATTAAAATCAGCTTTCCTAAAATCCAGGGTACGCATTTGACTACACTCAGCTTTTGCTTCCCTTAGAACCAAGAACTCAAGTACAACATGGTCGCTTTCCCCCAGAGTTCCTGTAACCGCTACTTTATCCACTAAGTCATCTCTCTTGGTTAGGATCAAGTCAAGGATAGCCGATCCTCTAGTTCCTTCGTCTTCTTTCTGTAGGAGGAAGTTATCCGCCACACAAGTCAGGAATTTCCTGGAGGGGCCATGTTTTGCAGAATTTGTCTCCCAACAAATATCGGGGAAATTGAAGTCCCCCATTACTAGGGATGGGGGAGAATTTCTCCCCGAAACTTCGGGGGGCCAAGTGCCAACGTATTCGGCCCCCCGAAGTAGTTTCGGGGAGAAAAAAAAAGCGCGTACGCAAATGGCGGCCCCCATAGTGAGCTGCCATTCGCGTTCCTTATTTGGTCGCTGTAGTCTACGTAAATCTTTACGTAGACTACAGCGAAAATAAGGGCAACGCAAATAGCGTTGCCCTTATTTTTGCCGTAGTCTACGTAATCTTTACATAGACTACAGCGACCAAATAAGGAATGCGAATGGCGGCTCCCTATGGGGGCCGCCATTAGCCGTACGCGCTTTTTTATTTTTTTTAAGTCACCCGTGATAGGCTACGTTACGATTAACGTAGCCTATCACGGCTGACTTTGCAGATCTAGCTGTGATAGGCTACGTAAATTGTCACGTAGCCTATCACAGGGGCATTTTTTTTTTTTAACTTTTTATTTCGCAGCCGGGCGAGGTGAGGCGCCTCCTCCCCGGCCTGAATTTCGGCCGGGCGAGGCGGGAAGCCTCCCCCCCAGCCTGAATTTCGGCCGGGCGAGGCAGGAAGCCTCCCCCCCAGCCTGAACTTCGGGGGGAGCAGCGAAGCGCCTCCCCCCCACCGCGAAGCAAGCTGCGAGACCAGGTAAGTGGATTTCGTGCACCCCTACCCATTACTACTACATCATGCTTCCTTGAAACATTGGCTATTTGCTTTTCAAAAGTTTCATCCTCGTCTTCCCCTTGATTGGGTGGCCAGTAGTAGTCTCCGACCACCAGGTTCCTTTTATTCTTTACTCCATTTATTTTGATCCAGATGCTCTTGATGGGGCTACCAAGCTCATCCTCCTGTATTTCTGTGCAGAGATATGTATTTTTCACATACAGTGCAACCCCACCTCCCTTTCTGTTCCTCCTGTTCTTTTTGAACAAGTTATATCCTTCAATTGCTGTATTCCAGGCATGAGAGTCATCCCACCAAGTCTCAGTTCTTGTTCACATCCTTGGGTTATATAAACTGAATTCATTACAATGGGACAACCAGGCACCAAAGGTACATTATTAGGATCTGCTATAACCATGGAATCCAATCCAGAGCAGATGTGAGTGACTATATCTGCAAAATGTGTAGCAAAAATGTCACAGCTGTCAACTGAGATGTCTTCCTCAACTTTTCTCCCTTCCTTGATGTAACCAACCTTTAACAACTCTGAATAGCTCCGCTGGATGACTCTATGCAGATGCAATGGTGGCAGAGAAATACAATTCTTTTGCTGCCATAACTACAACAGAATAAATCTTAACATGGGCTTCAGCCTGTGTGCGATCAGATTTGTCCCAACTCCCAAGTAGAGATGGAGCAAACAACATGTGTTCCTATCAAGCAGCAAATCTGCCACCTCATCTCAGAAGATCTCCAAAAATAGGCACCCTGCATCTCAAGATGCTTCCAAACTTCTGCTAACTCTCATCTGTCTCTCTCACACATACTTGCTCTCCCACACACACCCAAATCTTGTGTGGGTTGATTGTTGTGGGCCTGGTGGGTGGGGGCCCCTGGGTTGACCCTTCCATTAAGTTCAAGCATGCAAGTACACAAGCAAAAATGATCAGCCCTGCTGTGTCTTGGCTTGGCCATCTTTTTGTATGACCATTATATCTCAGGGCAGTTTAAGAGGTGGGTCTGGCAAGTTCCTCCCCTACAAGAGATTTGTAAATGCTATTGTTGGCAAGCGAGGATGGGTGACCATTTTGATTCCATGCATTTTTTATAAGAACGTATGAGTATTTGCAAACATCTTTAGATTCAGGAAAGAAAGAACTTGAGATGAAAAACATTCAAATGTGGAAGAAACCAAAATGGACAGATTCCTTCGTCCAGGCCCAGGCTATAAGTGCTTTGCTCTTAGAAGTTTGGATTTGAATAGAGATGGTGCCGGCTTGCCCCCCCCCCCCCCGGATGCCAATCCACAGATCCCCTTGCTTGCCTGACCTGGCAGGCAACGAGTTAGGCAAGCATGCAGCCGGCCACTCCCTCACCGAGCTTCCATTTTGCATAAAAATGGCGACTTGGCCTTTTTCGGATATAAGCATTTACGCAAATGGCAGCTGTAAAGCCGCCATTGACGCAACATTATTTAAGCAAATAATGTTGCATAATTGGACCCTTTACAGCCACCATTTGCATAAATGGTTATTTACGAAAAAGGCCAAGCCACCAATTTTATGCAAAATGGCAGCTTGGCGAGGGAGCAGGCAGCCACATGCTGCTCACCGGGTGCCTGCAGACAGGGTTGGGTGACCTATGAGGGACCTGCAGGGGTGAGAATTTCATTTTGATTCATTTTTGATAAGAATTTACCATACTTCACAAATTTCTCCATCTTGGAAATGGCACAAATTTAAGATTGAATACTTCCAAATGCAGGAGAAAGCAAAACTGGCAGATGCATCCATCCCTACCGGCATGTCACTAACTGTAGACACCTTTATTAAAAAGAGCAAAGCTGCACTATTGGGAACCATTTCTAGTGTGCATGTAGTGTAAAATGTCATTAAGTTTATATCGAACTTCTGAATCCATGGGAGCCCCTCTATTTTCCAGAAATGTGTCCAGGGACTGGGACAGTGTTCAGGCTGTAGAAAAAGAATCTGGCTGTACCTAGCATTCAGGGCTTTGCTGCGATGAAGTTCACGGAGCTTGAGTGGTATGGGCTCATTGACTGGGGAGAGAGACTGAGGAATAAATGTGCTTAGTGTAAGATCTACCTGCAGGCTTCTAGTTAGTCATTCCTGACTGAGGGGAAAAAATTCCATTCACACTCAAGGATAACCAGTGCATTGGTTGGTTCTGTATTATTCCCATTTTACAGGTGGGAAAACAGAAGTTGGGAAACAGTTGTTTCCATTAGTGGCTCCATTGCTCTGCTGGGTTTTCAAACCAATATTCATGGATCATAAATGGCTCTTGGCATATTACCCTTAGTCATTCCTCCATGAAGGGTTTGTTAAACTTATTGGCATCTCACTTTCACGTGTCTGCTTGTTTGTTTGTAGCCATTTGTTTCCTTCAAAGAGTTAACTATAAATTGCAAGGGGGAATTAATCCAGTTACAGTTATAATAGTGTTCTATTTGTACTTATGCTCAGTTTGTTTCCTATGTAATTGTAGAGATACTTCAAAAGATGTTTAATTCATCCAAGCAGTAATCGGTGGTGTAAAGCTGTGATAGACTAGGGTAAAATTACAATTTAAATATTTGAATGCTGTTCTTTCTCTTCCAGCAGTACCAGAGGCTATAATGTATGGAAATCTGCAAGCATTTGCATTGTAAATCAGACTGGGAAATTGCTTGTGCTTAAACTACTGGTGGAAGCCACTTTCTGGCATTTTCTAGTAATGTCTTACTGTCTTCAGTCATGTAAAAACAGTACTTCCAGATTTGTTTAGTCTCTTGGCCCTGTGCCTCAATTTCCCTTGAGGGAGAGGGGTTGGTTAGTTTCTCTTTGTCCCTCCCTCCCTCCCTCCCACCCTCATCCTACTTCTCTCTCTCTCTCTGTATGTGTGTGTGTGTCTCAACCAATGCTGTCAAAGGGAATTTCTCTAGACATGGCAATAATTACTCAACATGATTGTGTTTAGGAATAGGGGAGAAATTTGTTCAATTCTCATTTTAATGTAAACTTACCTAATTATGCACCTTCAAATCACTATGCAAAACAAAACTCAGTTGTGCATTTCTCCAACTTTGCAATGGAGCCCAGCCCTCCAATCAAAAAATGCATACGTAATATGTATACTGGGCAAAAATGAATACAAAAATGCTTATGAATTTTCATGTGAACTTAAAAAAAAAATCTCAGTGTTGAGATGAACTGAACTTAAGATCAGAAAACTGAAACGTGAGAAAAACTGAAATGGACAGATTTGTCCATCCCTAATTGTGTTTCTAAAGTAAACAATACTCACAACAGGGGGTGGGGGGATAGAGACAAGGGCCACAGCAAGGGGAGCAGAATTCAACCCTTATCTGCCATGGTCATGTTACAAATCAATACCCATTACCCACACAGTTACTTCCACTGGGAAAAAAGCAAATAGCACCCATGGGCCATCCCAAACTGGATCACGATCGTGGCAGGGGCAAAGCAATATATTTCCTCCCCCGCCCCAAACACACACACACACACACACACACACTATGGTCTTGATCTGGATTAGGCTTCCCATATCTGCTATTAACTCAGGGCCGGCCCTACCATTAGGCAGAGTGAGGCAGTCACCTCAGATGCGATGCTGGAAGGCAGCAGCAAGGTATTGGAGGAGAGAGCTGAGTCCCAAGTGGTATGCCTTGTGCCCTGTAAGCTAACCTGCTGCCTTAAGGTGCAGTGAAGGATGCTGCTTCATTGTCACTGTTGAAGTCCAGTCGGCTTTTGAACATGGAACAGGAGAGAGCACCGTCTTGCTCTTTACCTCAGGCAGCCAAATGTTTTGGGATGGGCCCTGTATTTACTTAAAAGCAAACCAGCCGTGAAACTGTGAGCATGGTTATCATCAAGTCTAGTTTGGCCCAAAGGACCTGGCAGTCTAAGGTGTGTCCACTTGCTGGTGGGAACTCCTACTTGATTTATCACAGAGGTCTCTAGCACACTTGAGAGACTTGGAGTGGACTCTTGCTATTTGGGGGCCAACATAGGTAAGACATGCAGGTTCAATGTCAGCAGCGAAGTAGCAGCAGGTCCTCGTTGATCAAGGAATGCAAACAAGACCAGGGAGTCAACAACAATAGCAGGCTGTCCTAATGGTGGGCAATCACCAAAAAAAGAGGAAATGTATAATCAACCCCACCACCACTTTGCTTAAAATTTGCACATGATGATTTATGTACACAGATGCAAATTTAGAAAGCATTGTTATAATGTAAATAGAATCATAGAATAGTAGGGTTGGAAGGGGCCTATAAGACCATCGAGTCCTGCTCAATGCAAGAATCCTAGGGATGTACGAAAGTCACTTACCTGATCCCAAACTTTGATTTGCGGTGGGGGGGGATGCGCTCCATCCCTCCCCCCGAAATTCTGGCCGGGGGGGAGGGGCCCCATCCCTCCAGCCGCGAAACCTCCTCTCCTCCCGGGACGCAAATGGCGGCGGCTGTAGCTGCCGCCGTTTGCGTCCCTGCAGTCAGCCGTGATAGGCTACGTAAATGTTTACGTAGCCTATCACGGCTGACTTTGAAAAAAAAAAAGTGCGTATGCAAATGGCGACGCCCATGGGCGCCACCATTTGCGTACACGCTTTTTTTTTCCCCCAGAGTCAGCCGTGATAGGCTACGTAAACATTTACGTAGCCTATCACGGTGTTTTTTTAAAATCTAGCCGTGATAGGTTACGTAAATCTTTACGTAGCCTATTACGTTTGTTTGTTGTTGTTTTTACTTGTAAATTGCGGCGGCGGCAGCTGGTCAGAAGACTGGCCACCGCCACCACCACCAAACCGCCGCCGAACCGCCGCTGGAGCCACCGCCGTCGGAGCCGCCGCTGCCAGGGACATTCGAACAAGGTAAATCCTGTCCCAGGGGGGGCGGGGGGGCCAGACCGTTTCTCCACCAATTTCGGGGGGCTGAATGCACTGGCATTCAGCCTCCCCGAGATTCGTGGAGAAATTCTCTGACATCCCTAAGAATCCAGGTCAAAGCATCCCTGACAGATGGCTGCCCAATTTCATCTTGAATGCCTCCAGTGTGACATTCAGAAATGCAGTACATCTCACCATAGTGTAGACTGTGACCAGGTGACCTTTGTGCCTACTCAGTCTGCTTTCCAAGTGCTGTTGATGGGCAATTTCAAGGATCAGCTGTTCCTTCTGATGCTTCTTTATCTTTCAGACTTGGACTGGACAGTTCTTCAAACAGAGGCCACATTAAAATTAGAGGGCAGTCCCCTGGCAGCCCTTCAAATAGAGGACTGTCTTCTGTGAAAGAGAACAGATGGCCACCCTAGGAATGGTACAACCACCAGCAGGCAGGCCCAGGTCAGGATGCTGTCTCTAAGGAGAGGGGAGTCAACAAACAATCCACAAATTTTATGGAAAAGTCTGGCAGGAGTTAAAAGGAGCTGGCATAGCAGTTGGTTGTGTGGGACTAGCAGTTGGTTGGTTCCCAACTGGAAGTTTAAATACCATCGGGCCCCTCCTTTTCTCATTCTGGCCTGACGAAAGCTGAGAAAAATCTTGATTCTGGCAAAACTTCAACAATTACATCAGCTTTCTTACTCAATAAGGATTCTCTGGCCATGTTTGACATGGTATTGATGGGATCAGAGGTAGGGCTGTGTGAATCAGCAAAACACACACTCGCCGAAGTTCTCTCAATTCCACCTCAAAGCTTGTTCCAACTCGAGCCCATATCAGATTGCAAGCGTGGTTTTTTAATGTTTGCATAAAACTCTGTGCGTATTTTTGTGTGTATTTTTCCCAAATGCATGCATTGATTGTGCACATCTTTGAAATGTGCACATTATTCTCCCGTTGATTAAAAAGTACTTACACACATTTTCCAAATGTGTGAATTTTAAGCACATGTTTTAAATGTACACATGCTGCAGAATGCTTTTTTTTTTTTTTTTGGCAAATCACATTGCAAGGTTGGAAATGTACAGATTGTACATCAATTGTACAGATTGTACTCAGATTGCATCTGAGTCCATGTGCAGTCCAGAAGGTGCAAACTGGGTAAATCCTGATCAAAACAATATGAAATGAATGTCTCATGCATCCCTACTATGGGAGAGGGATGGAAGGGTTGAGCCCTCAAGAGAAGCCTCCAGTGGTAACTCATTGGTTGGAGAACTGGCACCTGTTTCAGGATCCTCATTCTGTCCCTTCCCTCTTGATGCCTTCACTCATCATTCCAGAAGCCAGGGACTAGCATTTCATCTTCCAAGGCTGACACCCTCCCTGGCTCCTGTGATGAACTTGAATATGGTCTTGGCAGTCAGGTTTCAAGACTCAGGGCTGGATCTGAATGTACTGACTGCAGGAAAGAGGACTCCAGATGGAGGCTGTTTCTTGGGCAGGGGCTAGTCCTGGAGCGTCGTAGCTGAATTCAGTTCTCCAGAGTTGAGATATACTGGCAAAATAACCTAATCTGGAGGTCTATTTAGGAGGATCCATTCACAACAATAATATAAACTGGAAACGTTAAGGTGAAAGTTGGGGAAATATTCATGTGTGAGTATTGTTTTGAACACAAGAACCTTGTAGAAAGGGAAGTGAGACTCCAAGACTTGGGGGAAAGGGGTGCAGTTGAACTACAATTCCCATCATCCCTGCCATTAGCCATGCAGGCTGTGATTGATGGGAGTTAGAGACCCACAATATCTGAATGACCACAGATTCCCCATTCTTCAGTTTGAATGTCCATCCCAATTCTTCTTCTTCTTCTTCTTCTTCTTCTCCTTCTCCTTCTCCTTCTCCTTCTCCTTCTCCTCTCTCTCTCTCTCTCTCATAATAAATGATGTAGAAATAGCAGAGTGGATGAAAGAGGGAGGCAAAGGCAGTGAAGCCTGTTAGGAGTCTTGAGTTTCTCACTAAACTTTGAACACCTGCAAATCATCAAATGCATCACACTTCCCACACTGATTGCATGCAAATAATTTATGGCAGATTGTTTGCATCGAGTTTATCCTCAACGCCCCCTGCCTGTAACATGGTGCCGAGTTTTTCTATCCATTTATTTTTTGACCATTTGGGGGTGTGTGAAAAAAATTACATCCAAACATTGAGGAAAAGGGTGAGGATTTCAGAGAAATTTCTCCATGTGCAGATCTTCAGGGCTAACCTTTCTGTAAGGAGTTGGCCAAGGTCTGTGTGCACATGCTCTTTCTTTTTCAATGTAGGCCCTGTTTTCTTGTTGCAGCCTCCCCGGCTATTTGTACTTTCTGAAAAGCCCCTTGCGGCGCAATCCTATCTGGATAGTCAACCGCCTCTGAAGTCGGAGGCGGCCAAATATCCGAGGTAGGGCAGGGGAAGCATGGAGGGGACCCTCTCCTCCGCACTCTGCCCACCTGCTTTTGTGGCCAGATGGCTGATTTAGGCTGTCTAGCCAGGGCGCATCAGAGCGGGAGGGGGGCAGGCTGCATGGCATGCAGTTTTCTCCCCTCCCCACACCCAGGAACACCCCATATTTACCCACTCCATGCTCCATTTCCAAGTGCGGAGACTGGCAAGAACTGTGCTGCCTACAAGGTGGCGGAGGAGGGGGTGGGGAGCACAGGTCCTGGCAGCTGTAGTTGGAGAGCTGCCTCCAACCTCCCAGGAACCAAGAAATCCTATGGCCCTCTAGACACTGTCTAGTGGCCGTAGGATTGCTCTCTTAGAGGACTTAACCATGACTGCTGCTTCCTACGGAGTGCCTGCTGAGTGCCTGAAAGCTGAGTGAGGTTTTTTTGTTTTCTTTTGTGGTTGTTAAAAGGACTTTGCAGCAGCAGTAACAATCTCATTCCACTTCCTCCTCCCTCAAGTGTTACCACCAGCAACCATTCCAGTAGGGTGTATTGAGGGAGATCAGAGGCATTCCACCAACCCTGTTAAAAGAATTATTTTCCCCTCTTTCCTCCCCATTCCGTTTTCCTTGCATGTCGTGCCCTTTTCGATTGTTAGCCTACAAACAGAGACTGTCTTGGTTAATAGATTATATGTAAGCTGCTCTGGGAGTCTTTTTGGCTGAGGAGCAGCATAAAAATACTTCATATAATAAAATACTTCAAAGAATAAATGCTTACATAGAATTAATGGAAATTACTCACTTAAAGTCACCTCCATTATTATAAAGATGGAAGGAAACTAAAAACAACCAATAAACAAAAAATGGAGCATAATGAGTGCTGAATTGTTATTTCAAGTTATTTTGAGGATAACTTAAAAAGAGTCCTTTAAAGAGTCCATTTTATCATGTTTGCTATTATGTAGATATCTGCCACTTCCAAAGTGGTGAGAATGTGTCATCGATATTGCTTGTGAGTGCTGCTGGAAGAATAGATTTCTTGATCATTCATCTCATAATATCAGCCCATGATTCTGGGTGGAGATGGGCTAGAATTTTTTTTTTGTTTGCTTATATACTTAATTTTGCCCTTTTGAAACAACACTTGAACCAAAGCTCAGTTATCCTTCGAAATGCACACTTCTCAGAATTTTGCAATGGAGTTATCTAATAATAATTTTAAAGAAGCATTCAGAAATGCATACATTAGTGAAAATAACATTAACATGCATTATATTAGGAAAACTGCTTTCAAAAATGTGTATATTAGGCAAAATTCTGTACAAAAATGCATGTATTAGGAGAAATGCAACAAAAATGCATACAAGTGATCAAGCCAACATTGAAAAAAATCTCAGCATTTGGGACAAACCAAACTTACAATGGAACAAAGGAGAAATTAAATCAAAACAGACAGATTCATCTATCCCTGCTTCTGAATGGATGCCATTTTAGAACACTTAGCCTGTCATTAAACAAAAAGTCAAATAAAGGTACAGAATATGTAAATTTGCTGAAACTTGTGAATTTTGCCATTCAGCTCCCCAAAAAGCAATACAAATTCAAAATATGTGCTATGCTTGATGAAAGCACTGTGGTGATCACACAGAAGCTTAGGAAGGATGGGAAGGCATAGAAGATCTACGCCTTGTTCCTAATGTTCTGATTAAAATGTTTGCAGTGTCTTTTTTTAAAAAAATGAAGCTCGTAGACAGTGCCTTGGAACATTATTTCATAATATTAGACATCTGGACTAGCACATTGTCTACAGGGTCAAAATGAGATCAGTCTGCAAGTTTTCAGAATTACACGCATAAGCAGATTGTCCGTACAATCAGAATATGCATCTGTTTCATTGTACATAGGGGTCTTTGTGACATGGTCAGCAAAAATGTGAGCTGAAGTGTCATTCAGGAAATGCAGTTTGCACTGAGCAACGAATCTATCCAATTAATTAAAACAACTCACTTCATTGCCTCTAGTTTAAGTAGTTTAGTAAGTATTGCCAAATCGTTAAACAAGAACAGCAACAGAAGAACCATTTTCCTCTCCTTCCACTTGGATTAAATAAAAAATATATTGGTCAATTAAGCAAAATTCTGTCCAGCAGCCTAAAACTGAAATACACTTTTGTTAACTAATTTTTGCAATGAAAAGTAAACAGTGATAATGCAAATAGTAAGCAAAAAGAAACTATTTCTGGTAGGAATTCAAAAGTGATTAAAGATGGGATCACCAATGGCAAGTCTCAGGGACAAATCTGGCTCCTTGTGGAGTAGAAGCAGCCCTCCTCCCTGCTTACCAACCTGAGGTGGAGAGGTATGTGGAAGGAGAGATGGTGGCAGTTTTTTGCTGTCATTGGCTGCCTACCTGAGGTTCAATTGGCAGGGTTCTATTGGCCCACAATCCCCTTAGGGATGGGTGAGCATTTTGATTGAGTTCATTTTTGATAAGAATTTACCCAAATTCAAAACTTGCTTCATATTCAGGATGGAAAGAACTTGAGATATTTTTTTAAAGAGTGATGAACATGGGAGAAATCAAAGCCAATAGATTCGTCCATCCAGGCAGAGGCTTTGAGTGTGTAGGCCTTAAAAGTTTGAATCTCTGGGTATTAAACCATGTTAGTGCTCAATTAGGGTTGACACCTCTTTTTTTTTTAACAGGGTTGTCTTCTTTAACAGCTATATGGCAGGCTGAGACATTATGGCCCTCTCCATGTTGGGAATGGCTGCACTGATTGTATTTGGCTGGCGCAGATGGGTGAGACTTTTGTTTCAGTTCATTTTTTATAAGAATTAACCAAAATTAGCAGATGTCTCCATATTCCAGAATGAAAGAACTCGAGATTCCTCAAACTGGCTCTCCCGTAAAGCTCATTGCCGATGGGGGTCTCATCATGTATAGATCAACCTTTCCCAGCCTGCTGCCCTCCACATATGTTGGACTATAACTTCTATCATCCCCAGCCAGAATGACCATTGGCCATACTGACTGGGATGATGTGAGTTGTAGTCCAACACATCTGGAAAGAACCTGGTGGGGGAAGGCAGGTATAGGTAGTGCCACCTTTGCTTACTCTTTATATATTCAGCAAGTCTGCCTATTCATCAGTCTTCAGAAATGGACACTTGTTGTCAGGTTTGTTTTCTGTTCACCTTTGCCCATCTATTTCAGTTTGTTGGTTTGTTGGTTTGTTTCAGACAAGAAACAAAAGTTAAGAATTTTATCTGAGATGTACTGATGCAGACTAATGCGTCACATTTCTCTAGCACCATTCACTGGAAATCTCAGTGCAACAGCCCAGCAGAGTAAGTCTTGGAGTCCCTTTGGCACAGTAGGTAACTTCCATTAGCCCTTGCTTCTTGATGATGAAACTGAGATGCACAAACAATTACTTAGCACATCAGCGAGTCCTACAGCATGTTAAGGGCAGAGCAATAAACCCAGGATTTCTGATCTCCTGCCCAGTGATTTCAGCCAGAGATAATGTTCCTCTTTAGAACAGCATTTTGTCAAAGAGATAGTGGAGATGACCTAATAGGATTTTCCACCTCTCCATGAGAGTTCCACAATGAGTTACAGTATATTTGGTGATTTTGTAATGAGCATTGCCCGGCTCTGACCTGTAAGTGATCTTTGATTAAAAACTGAAGTTTGAATAATTGATTCCATTGTGGTGAAATGAGGCACAGCCTGTTAGACCATCTAATCTGATGGTTGGATTCAGGACAGGAGACCTATGAAGCCCTTTTATGAAATCAATTGAGAATTTAGGAATCTTGGGAATATCAGCTTTCATTCAACCATAATCTCTTATCCTTATATCTGCAGGGATAAACTGTGCTTCACTTGCAGAAAGCAAATAAAAACAAACTACACAGCATTGCCATTTTAGATCTAGAGCAGAGGCAGGCAACTTGGTGCCCTCCAGGTGTTTTGGCTTACAACTCCCATTAACCACAGCCAGTATGGCCATGGATCATGGAAATTGTAGTCCCAAATATCTGGAGGCCACCAGGTTGCCTACCGCTGATCTAGGGGTTTTAAAGACGATTATATACTTCTGTGGGAATTTGTCAGTGTGGATGATGGGGCAGTGACAGCATTTATCTGAAGAAGGTGTAGACAACCTAAGCTCCATTTTGGAGACTGAATGAATTCTAGACTACAGGGCAGATTCTGGAACTAGTGCCAGAGGTTTTATAGACATTTGAGTGAATTTCCCACCATAGCAGACCAAAGGGTTCTGCCGATCTCTAGTCTTTGTTTCTATTCTTACAGATGTCTTGGAAATCTACCAACTAGGGCTATACTGAACTGGCAAGGTGTCATTTCACCTGCCCCCAAATCAGCTGTTTTGTTTATATTGGGGAGGGGGGAGGTGAAATTCGATTGGGTGGAAGGGAATCAGAGTGGTGCTATTTTGTTTTTTTCAGGAAGTCCGCCATTAGCATATCGTGTCTTATAGGGAGTTGGAGAGCCACCCCAGAGGAACTCCTCCAGACCCAAAGGTAAGTGCAGCCACTCTGCCAAGGACCACGGAGCTCGGATTCTTTGGAATCCGGCCTCATTTGAGTCCAAAGTGGAATTCTCCAGCATCCCTAATTGCAACTACACTCTGTAACTCTATATGTTTTAAAAAAATGCAGAACGCATTGCCCCACACTGAACCTAACACCCACAATCTGTTCGAAAGAGTTAAGGCAGATTTGATGCTAATTCAAAGTGCAAGGCTAATTATAGCGAGCTTATGGTTCCTATTTTGTAAAAGTGAAACAAATGATTTCTCAGCCGGTAAGTCTTAGCGGGAACCCATCCCTGCAACTAGGAATGCATTAGAGAGTAAGCTAATTATTTTTTTGTGGAAAGTGTTGAAAAGACTTGTGGGAATGTTCGTTTTTACTGCCCTGAGCCCCTAGGGATCTTTTGTAAAGATCCCTAGGGGCTCAATATGTACAATATGAATATACAGTTGTGGGTGGGGGGATGGAGAAAAGCTCTCTTTTTAACTTTACAGTAAAACTGTTTTGCTTTCTTCCATGAAACTCTCAGAAGGAAACCACTGTCATCTCATTAAAACCTCCGGGGTGTGTTATCTTCAAACGAAAGTACAAAGATGAATGTTAACAAGGATCTAAGAATATTTGCACTACTGGAATTATCAATATTGACTTCAAGGATTCCGTTGCCTATATTTGCAATGCACTTTTGGAGGTGTTATGCTTCATCTTCCTGAAAGTACTGCTCACTTCCCTGACTCTCCAGTTCTGTCTCAATGCCACACAAGAGGAAATTCTGGTACCTACCAATGATGACATTCCTATTACATTCTCTGTAAATTTTGCATCGTATCACCCACTTTCTTTAGTGGTGGTTGGGTACTTTCAAGTCAAGTCTCATAGACCATATGCCACATCCAAATCTGCCAATGTAGAAAGAAGGTATAAAATATGTGCTAAGTAACACAATATTCTTTTAAAAATAATTGCTAACCTTTTCCCCCTCTGACTGTTCCTCCCCCAAAGCATCTGTGTTAAAGGGAAAGTAGATGCTTTTGCTACTGGGACTCTGCACACACTAAAAGCACTCAAAATATGCTCAGAGGCACTCTTTAGTATTACTTAACAATTATTTCTGCTTAAGAATTATCTGCTATGTGTTTTGGGACTCTTGCGGGGAGCAACCGTTCTGTTGCTCCAGGGTTCAACTCACTCAGCCAGAAGTGAACATGGCTGGGCTAGTGGGGGCTGGAAAGCTCAGGACTGCAAGTGTCTGCAACCAGCCATCTCACTGCTCCCTGCCTCTTCCTAGAGACTTCATCACATAGAGGATCGATTCACTGATTAATCTTAGGCTAGTCACTTATTGCTGCATCAAAGTTCCTTCAGCTGTAAACATGGGATACTGTCCGTGGAGTATCCTGGACTTCTCCTGGGAGTCTGTGAGAATAAGCTTACAGTTCTGAACAGTCATATGCTAACCATGTGCCCCAGCTCAGCCAGACTTTCAAATATCCCAATCCAAACCTTTGTAAAATTGCTAGGCAGAGCATCACTTCATGTTCAGGTCCAATTATAAAGCAGTGTTAGAAAGCAATAGATACTGGAGTTCGTGTTAAATACGTCTTTGCATAAGGACATGCACATTTTAAAAAGTGCAGAATCGGGACTGAGGCAGGTATAGGGATGTCAGAGGACTCCATCTGGGGGATGGAGTTCACTGAACAGCAGCTTCCCCCCCCCCCCCCGGACTTTGGCTTGCTTACCCATGAGCTGGCCTGACTTGATCTGTACTGAGTCGAGCTAACTTGCGGATTTTCCGTTGTTATTTTTCTTGTCAGTAGAAAGTTGCTCCAACTGCAAGTTCAATTTGCATAATTTGCACAAATTCCAGCCATAGTTTGCTCAATTTGCACAAATTCCAGCCATAATTTGTGCAAATTACACAAATTGCATGCACAATTTGCACAACTGTCTATTGATGGGGGGGGACACAAACAGTTCCCAGATTTGGGGGAAAGCCTGCAGCTCTGCTCACAAATGCAAGCTGACCTGGGAGGGCAATGGGGATCAGTCAGGCCCCCAAAGGGCCAGATTTTCAAAGGCCGGACATGCCTAGACAGGTGGAAAGGGGAAATTAACCCTTCCCCTCTTCCTCCACCCCAGTGAAAATCGTGAATGCAGCTATTTGTATTGGAAGGAAAGCTCCCATGGACACCAAAAGGAGCTTTTCTCCCAATGCAAATTGCAGTTTCAGAGGACGGGGCGGATTTTCATTGGAATCATGGCAGGGGTGGGGGAGGGAATAAACTCCTCCTTCCCACCAGCCTTAATTCCAATCCTGCTCAGGTATCCCTGCAGCAGTTATCTGCACTTGGAAAATGTGAAAATCAGTGCAATGATGACTTTAACATCATGTTTAGTTTGGTCTTTGGAAGCAAATGTCACCAACTGACCTGGGGGAAAACACACACACACACACACACACACACACACACACATATGGCCTAGCCTACTCTTGTGCCTTTCACAGCAGCTCAGTGTGCAGCAATCAGCAGGTGAAGCTTTTCACAGCATGGAAACATTATCGTCTGCTAATGTCAACATCAAACTGCTGTTGACAGGCCATTGAAAATGGGCCAACCAACCTGGCTAAGGACACCATTTGTTCTTTTATTAACAGATGCCCCATAAAATCTGTGGCAACAAACCAGGTTTCACTTGCCTAGGTCCTCCCACTGTGGACCCAGGTGTGTGCTTTCTTGTCACTCTGTCTGTGTCCCATACTTTTATGACTGCAGATGTCCCAGGTTACTTCCAGGTTAGCCCAGAAAGACAATGTGTGGGATAGCATTGCTTTCTGACTGGCCCAAAAGCAGCCTAGTTACAAAGCAGCAGGTAGGGAAGGAAAACCAGAATGATTTGCTTAAGGTGGTCCACATAAAAGCCCTTCTCAACATCCATCATTCAGTTGGGTCAGAATACGGTCGGACTGGGATTGGCAGGAGCCCCTCTGTTTTGAAGGCACCTAATTGCCTTTTATGAGCCTACTGCATTGGCTGAATTTCTACTTTGGGAATCCCAAATATAGCTCAAAAGCATAGCAAAGCCAAATGAAGGCTAAAGTCCAGAACCTGCACATTCCTCACTCTACAGTCTTAGCATGATATTATCTATGAGCTCAGCACTGACTTCTGAGTGCCAATGACACTCAGATTGTTATGAAGGGGCAGGGAATTGGTTTCTAAAGTAAATATCAGAGACAAACAATTCAGTGGGTGCCAAGATGCATTGGGAATGATGTTACACTTTGAGTGCAAGCCTGTGTGACCTCATGAACAGCTATCCCAGCATGCTTCAGGCCACACACGCTCATTTCTAAAAGGAACCATGTGGCTAGTAAGCCACAGAAGCTCCATTCAGCCTGTAGGAAGGAACTTTCTTCACATTGGGCTGGATCCAGATTTAAGCAGGGTCAACTAGGCTGGTAGAAGTGGGCTTCCCTGCCCCGTCCTTATTTATTGATTCAATTTATACCCCGTCTTTCCACCAAAAAATGGCACTCAAGGCAACTAACAAGCATAAAAAGTTGAGAAAAAAACTATAGTTAAAAATAATAATAAAACACATACATTAAAAATACTCCAAAAATTACAGGATAAAAACAGCACCCAATCCAACCATTTTACAAGCCAAAAGCCTACTTGAATAAAATGTATTTGCCTGCTGGAGGAAGAACAGCAGAGAGGAGTAAACCTAGTCTCCCTTGAGAGGGAGTTCCATGGGCTGGGAGCAGCCACCGAAAAGGCAGTCTCCTGATAGGGATGCACGAAAGTCACTTACCTTTAACGAAATTTGATTCGCGGTGGGGGGGAGGCACTCCGTCCCTCCCCCCCGAAATTCTGGCCAGGGGGGAGGTGCTCCGTCCCTCCACCCCCGAATCCTGGCCGGCCGGGCCCGCAAATGGTGGCGGCCGTAGCCGCCATTTGCGTCCCTGCAGTCAGCCGTGATAGGCTACGTAAATGTTTACATAGCCTATCACGGCTGAGTAAAAAAAAAACCGCACGTACGCAAATGGCGGCGCCCATGGGTGCTGCCATTTGTGTTCCTTATTTTGGCACATCTAGTCTACGTAAACATTTACGTAGACAACGGCAAAAATAAGGGGAACGCAAATAGCATAGATGCTACGCTATTTGCGTTCCCCTTATTTTCGCCGTAGTCTACGTAAATGTTTACGTAGACTACACATGCCAAAATAAGGAACGCAAATGGCGGCACCCATGGGCGCCGCCATTTGCGTATGCGCTTTTTTTTTTTAAGTCAGCCGTGATAGGCTACGTAAACATTTACATAGCCTATCATGGCTGACTGCAGGGACACAATGGTGGCGGCTACGGCCGCCGCCATTTGCGTCCCGGCAGGAGAGGAGGTTTCGCGGCCAGAGTGATGGGGCGTCTCCCCCCTGGTCAGAATTTCGGGGGGAGGGATGGAGCGCCTCCCCCCCACCGCGAAGCAAGCTTCGGGATCAGGTAAGGGACTTTCGTCCATCCCTACTCTGAAGGTGGCAGTGTCAAAAGAAGGGCCTCTCCAGAAGATCTTAAGAACAAGGCAGGCTTGTATGGGAGAAGGCAGTCTTTCAGGTAGCCCAGTCCCAAGCTGTATAGGGCTTTAAAGGTCATAATTAGCACTTTGAATTGTGCCTAGAAACAGGCCGGTAGCCAGTGAAGCTTGTGTAACAAGGGAGTCACTTGCTGCCTGTACTTGGCCTGGTCAACAGTCTGGCTTCAGTGTTCTGGAGCAGCTGAAGTTTCCAAACAGTTTTCAAAGGCAGCCCCACACAGATCGTGTTGTGGTACTCCAAATGGGATCTAACTCATGCATGTGTGATTCTGGCTAGATCAGACATCTCTAGGAATGGGTGCAGTTGGCATACTAGCCTCAGCTGTGCGAATGCACTCCTGGCCACTGCCAACACCTGGGCATCTAGGTTGAGGGCCAAGTCCAGGAGTACACCCAGACTTGTGCTGAGTCTTCAGGTGGAGTGTAATGTCATCCAGCACAGGTTGGATCCCTCTGATCTGCCTTTTGACTAACCAGGAGCACCTCTGTCTTGCTTTGATTAAGCTTGAATCTGTTCACCCTCATCCAGTCCATTCCTGACACCAGAGTGACCAGACACTGCTTAAGAAGTAGAACAACATCCCTGGATTTGGGTGGAAAGCAGCACTAGAGTTGGGTTTTAACAGCATACTGGTGGCACCAAATCCCAAAACTCTGAATAACCCTTCCCAGAGGTTTCATGTATGTTAATAACATGGGGGATAAGATGGAACTCTGAGGGACACCACCACTAGGGATGGCTATTGTGGTGCAATCCAGTCCTTTTTTTCCCTCACCGAATTTCCCCAAGCCCCCACTCTCTGGGCTCAGCTTGTTTTTGATTGCTGAGCTGAGGGGCCTGTTCTCCAGGAACCTTTGCACTTTTTCCAGTAAAAAAACTACTTTTACAGAAGTTGTGGCCACAAATTGCATAAGTTATGCAACTTCTAGCTGCAGTTTGCACAAGTTAGGCATATTTATGGTCTGCAATTTGCACTAATTATGGCTCCCAATTGTGTAAATTGCACAAACTGCAGCTGCAACTTGTGTCAATGGCATTTTTACCAGAAAAAAAGCTGCAAAGATCTGCAAGCTGGCCTGACTTGTCACCGATTGAGTCAGGCCAGCTCATGGACAAGTGAGCTGGAGTCCAGGGGGTTCAGCTGCTAAGAGTTCGGCAGACTTGACCCCACCCCCTGATGATTTCTCCCACATCCCTAGACACCACAGGCCAACATCTACAGTGTCAAACAGAAACCCCCAGTACCATTTTCTGACATTACCCCTCCAAGAAGTACCAGATCCATTGTATCACACAGCACCTCCCAGTCCCATCTCAGACAGATGCCTCAGAAGGATACTATTGAAAGCTGCTGAGACGTCCAGCAGAACTAACAGGGACACACTCCCCCTGCCCAGTTCCTGGCATAGATATCCACAAGACAACCAAAACCATCTCTGTCCCATAACCAGGCCTGAAGCCAAATTAAAATAGATCTACAGTAGATAATCTGCCTCACCCAGAAATCCCTGGCACTGAGAAACTGCCACATGCTCCAGCACCTTATCCAAAAATGGAATACTGGAGATTGGCCAAAAAATTATCCAATATAGGTTAAGGGAGTTGTGTTGCTTTGCTTTGTTTTTTACCACAGCCTCTTTTAAGCAAGACAGAATCACCCCTTGCTGTAAAGAAGCATTCCCCTCTTTGTCTAGTGGCTACTTTGATAAGCAAGGAAGGGCAAGGGTTGAGCACACAAGTGTTAGGTCTCACTTCTCCAAGGATCCTGTCAACATGTCTCTCTGTGTGTGTGCATATGCATAGTGCATTTGGGAATGAAGGATATCAATTTGCATATGCTTCTCCCTGAGCTGCTCTGGGGTATTTGCTGACTGAAGGCACAATATGATTCTACAGGTCCACAAAAGATCCTACTGGTTTAGTGTCCTTTGCTTAGTTTTATGAACAAGGACATAGGGAGCCGTCCTGCTTAGTGGTGTGTCAACATCTGTCCTCCAATTTTTTTAAAGCTTTTTTCCCCCCTCATGAAAGAGGCTTCTATTGTTTGGCCTCAATCTCATGGTGTTATATAATTTCTCTTTGTGGTGTTTTTGAGCTTACCTAATCACTACAAGGCAGCTGAGGGTGCTATGTATGCATTTTCTTTCTATTATACATCACTTCATTGCTCTGTAGCCCCCCAGACTGCCTGCACTTCCTAATCTGAAAAAGCCCTATGGAAGAAAATATATCATGATGTCTTCCCCAAAGCTTTAATTGAAGTGTGGGAAGCTGAGGAGGCTACAGGCTGCTAAGAGATATGATTGCACAATGAAAAAAAAGGACACTTGGGCAAACTCCTCAGCCACCTCCTACATAAGGTAAACAGAAGAGGGCCAAACCCAACCCATGAGAATTTCTCCAAAATGTTCTTCGCTACTGAATTTCTGTTTGAAAGAAAGTTATTTTATATCAAATTGAATGAGAACGGTTGAAAAAAATGTGAGAGGATTTTTTGGCAAAGCCAAACAGACCACTGGAAAGATGATTATACAATGGAAGTACAAGACTCACACACACCCCATCCACATTGTAACTAAAGTAAGCACAAGCAACCAACAGCCTACCCATGAGAATTGCACTGAAATTTTCTAGACCTGGGGGGAAAATGTGAAAGTAACTCCTTTTCTATCAAAGTGAATTATTATGATGATTGGAAAAAAATGAAGAAGAAATTGTCGACACAGCAGTAGTTGCAGCAACATTAGCCAATACCTTTGAGATCTCCATGCTGAAGTTATAAGCAGGCATTATAGCCAATTTGAGGTGTTTTATAGGTAAGCAATAACAAAATATGGTGAAATGTCACCTTATGGTGTTTCCTCATCAAATGTATCCAACTTCATTTATCGAGATAGTTTCCCTCAAATCAAATCCAGTGCCTTGTTCTCTCCAGCGGTCCTCCACTGGGACCTTCACTCTAACTGGCTATAGCCACTCCGACTGTCCTCAGAGTTGCATGTCTCCTTGTTCCTAAGGCTGTGCTGAGCATCCAGCCAATTAACATTCCATTCTACTAAGCAACTAAATTAAAAAAAAAAACCTCAGGCACTTGCTGGGTTGGTGCATATTTTATTAGAATCCATTTTTCAGTTCATTTTAGTGTTATTGCTCATAACACTAGGGGCAGTATTCTATACTCCCGCTCCACTTACACACTTGATGTAGCACTAGCATAAGCAACCTCCAGGGCTACACCAATAGCATAATGTGGTATGATGGGTGTCCTTAGTAAACCCATTGTGCCATCTTATACTAATGACATTGAACTAGCGGTTGCTGATGCTAGCACTACATCAATAGGATAAGCAGAGTAGCAGTACTGGACACTGCCCAAGGTCATCACAATATATAATCCATTTTTTAAATGTCTGTTTTAAATACAAAAGACAAACAGGTGAACATGGGGTAGAGAATGATCAAATGCCTGATTTTGTATCTTAGCAAAATCCAGGATATTTCAAAGACATAGAAGTATAATGCAGTTTGAATAACAGCAGTATATTTTAATGCACTTTCACACATCTTAAAACTAGACCCATCTAGAGCTCCTGATACAATGTGCAAATCCAATGAACATGAAATTGTATGATGGGAACTGTCTAGATGACTAGATTTGTCTTGCTACATACAATAATTACCATAGCCAGCTATTCACCAGCTGATTGCTATCTTGGCTTTACTTGATAAAAAATTTGGAATTCCCAATGTTAGGGATTCCAGGACTAATTTAGGATCAATTCATGTTTACCTGAAAGTATCATGGGAGCTGCTCATGACTTCTTCCCACAGCTTAACCACATGGGTGGAGCCATTAGCATGGTTCCTTCGTATCCAAAACTTCACCACCTAGTAAGTAGGGATGTCAGAGAATTCTGCCCAGATTTTAAATGGGATCGAATTCTGACAAATCTGATCCATAGAATCCTCCTCGGAATGGGGCGGCCAGGTCGACCCAGACCAGAGCTCATGCGGACCCAATTTTTTTTTCTCCGCCAAACAACAGATTTTTCGAACATAATCACAAAAATAAAAACGTAAATCGGAAATGAAGGAAGAAAGACCATGAACGGCTTTACCCTTTTTACGAGGCATTTTCCGGAGGCTTTCTTTCACTGGGGCTGAGTCATCCACGGAAATCCTCCATCTGTTTATTGTCTGTGGAGGTCAGGTGAGGTCAGGTCCAGTGAGGTCAGGTCCGGTGAGGTGAGGTCAGAACTAGGGATGTCAGAGAATTTCGCCACAAATCTCAGGGAGGCCGAATGCCAGTGCATTCGGCCCCCTGAAATCGGTGGTGAAACGGTCTGCCCCCCCACCCCTCCTGGGATGGGACTTACCTTGGGCGAATCCTCCTGGCGGCGGCAGCTCCGGTGGCGGTTCGGCGGTGGTTGCGGCGGCCGGTCTTCCAACCGGCTGCCACCGCCGACATTTCCAGTAAAAAAACAAAAACAAAACGTGATAGGCTACGTAAAGATTTACATAGCCTATCACGGCTAGATTTTTAAAAAATACCATGATAGGCTACGTAAATCTTTACGTAGCCTATCACAGCTAATTTAAAAGAGAAAAAAACGCGCGTATGCAAATGGTGGCGCCCATGGGCGCCAACATTTGCATTCCTTATTTTGACACGTCTTAGTCTACGTAAACATTTACGTAGACTAAGACGGCGAAAATAAGGGGAACGCAAATAGCGTAGATGCTACACTATTTGTGTTCCCCTTATTTTCGCCGTCTTAGTCTACGTAAATGTTTACGTAGACTAAGACATGTCAAAATAAGGAACGCAAATGGCGGCACCCATGGGCGCCGCCATTTGCGTACGCGCGTGTGTTTTTTTCTTTTAAATCAGCCATGATAGGCTATGTAAACATTTACATAGCCTATCACAGCTGACTGCAGGGACGCAAACAGTGGCAGCTACAGCCGCTGCCATTTGCAGACCCGGCCGGCCAGGATTCGGGGGGAGAGGGACGGAGGGCCTCCCCCCCCCAGCCAGAATTTCGGGGGGGAGGGACGGAGCGCCTCCCCCCCGGCCAGAATTTCTGGGGGAGGGATGGAGCGCCTCCCCCCCACCGCGAATCAATTTCGTTAAAAGGTAAGTGACTTTCATACATCCCTAGTCAGGACAGCTCCGGTGAGGTCAGGTGAGGTCAGGTGAGGTGAGATCAAGTGAGGTGATGTCAGGACAGCTCCAGTGAGGTCAGGTGAGGTGAGGTCAGGTGAGATCAGGTGACCAGAAGTTACATGGGGAATCCCCGCGAAGCACTTTACTCTTATGGAGACCAAGGGCGCGCGGAAAGGATTTTTTGGCAGGAATTATGAAAATATTTACATAAGTTCCAGAGCCAGAAAAAAAACAGGGGGGGGGGGAATCTGGGGCAGGCAGTCGGTGTAATGGGGTGGCCCTCGGCTCTGCGGAATCCTTGCAGAGCAGAGCTGCCCCGCGAGGATTCCGGGGGGGAGAAACAGATCGCCTCTCTCCGCCATGGATTCCCCACTAGAACGGACGGTGGGGAATCCGTACACCCCTACTGAGGCCCTGTAGGCAAAGGGTCCCAGATCTGAGTAGGGATGTCAGAGAATTCTGCCACGGACTCCAGTGAGGCTGGATTCTTTAGAATCCGGCCCCCCGGAGTCCGTGGCAGAACGGCCTCCCCCCGCCACCCCGTGGAATCCCCCTGGGATGGAGCCTACCTGGTAGCAGATGCGGCGGCAGCGGCTCTGGCGGCGGCTCCGGCGGCGGATGCGGCAGTGGATGTGGTGGTGGATGCGGCGGCAGCAGCTCCAGCTCATCTGCCGGCCGCTGCCAGGCTGCTGTGGCCACAAATGGCAGCCGTCGTAGCGGCCGCCTTTTGCATGGCTGCCTTATGCCATGATAGGCTACATAAATACTTACATAGCCTATCAGAGTGAAAGGCAGCCACGCAAATGGTGTAGCAGCCACCATTTGTGTCCCTGCCTTTTGTCATGATAGGCTACATAAATACTTATGTAGCCTATCACGGCTTGGCAGGGATGCAAATGGCGGCTGCAACAGGCTGCGGCCGGCCCCGGCCATTGGCTCCATGGAGTCACCATGGAGTGGAGCTGGCCAGGGAGGATTCTGGGGGGAGGGACTGTGGATGACCCGGAATGGAGCCAGGTAAGGGATTCGTACATCCCTAGATCTGAGTGGTTAGAAGCAATCCCTGCTTCCTGACAAGTGCAAATTGGGCCTTATGGATCTGGGCACATAGTTTTGGGTCAAGCAGCTACAACAGAGATGCAAGAAAACAGGTATCAGAGTGAGCAATCCTATGGCCGCTAGACAGCCATAGGATATCATGTTATCTGGGAACTGACCTCCCCGCACTTCTGTGCCTCGGAGGCAGCACAGAACAGCCCTGTCCTCCGCGCTCGAAAGAGGAGCACAGAGTGGTGAAAAGGGGCGTGGCTGGGGGCGTTCTGGGGTTGGTGGAAATGCCTGTATGACACATCCAATGTGTCGTACAGCAGCCTCCTTCCCTGCTCCGTCTTCCCATGGCTAGACAGCTGCAATTGGCTGTCTAGCTGAAAATGCAGGGCAGGAGAAGCACGGAGGGGATGATCCCCTCCATGCTTCTCCTGCCCTGCTTTGGATAAGCAGTCACCTCCAAGTTCGGAAGCAGACACCTATCTGGATAGGATTGCACCCTAAGTGAAATAAGAGGAGTCTCCGCTCACAGATTTCCTCTAGCTTTACTAAACCAGCCCACGTTTCCCTACTGAGAAGGCCTGCAGCATGCCTCAGGAGACTGATGTCATCCAGGTGCCTTTTGGGAATGCAAGTAAATTGCAAAATTACCACACAGTTTTGAAGTTTCTGTTAAAGAGACAGTGAGGGCTGGGATAACTAGGGTGCGGTAAGCTAGGATTAAGCACTACGACTTGGTAGTACTGACTAATTCACATCACTGTTTCCTTGGACAGGGTTCATTTTAGCCTATATTTTGACTTGTGATACATTTCTATACAAGGAAACAAAGAGCGAGAGAAATCTTTTTAAGACAAAAAAGAAAAAGGCAGAGACAAGCTAGGTAAACAGACAGACTAGGTTTTGTGTATCTGCCCTTCAGCACCAGGCAACTGCAAACAGGTTCATTTAATGCCCGTCTAGACTAGATTTTGCAAGCCTGCAGGTTAATTGCAAAAATAGCTGCCTAAGAGCAATTAAAGGTGACATGGTGATCAGATGAACACCTTGCCCTATTTATAAGCATATTTATGGTTATCAGATTCTGGAGAAACAACTAGATTTCATTGCACATGAAAGGGTGGGTTCCTCGGTTCCCACACGTTACAAATGCTGAAGTCTTTCTACAGGCATGTGCAAAGAACATTCCTTCCTCTTTGTTCAGATATGTAAATCTTGCGACCAAAGCCAGGGAAGAGATTTCTTGCTAGTATTAATCTGGCCATGAATCCTGGCAAAGGAAAATGCAATCTGTAATGATTTGTCAACAGAAGACTCTACTTTGCATTCTGATAGATTTTTCAACTGAACAGACTGTGTCCCACACCCTCTCCTGAACCTTACTTTTGGCTCAGGAATGATGGTTTTAGTGAAATAGCAGTCATTTTGCTTTATCAAGGTGGAAATGTCTTTTGAATCCCTGGCAGCCCACAGCCCTTAATACAGAAAGAGAAAATGGAGGCAGATGAACAAGAGGCAGATGATCGTGAGTGCAAAAAAGTGTTGGGGAGCAGGAGGGGAGTCCACACAGCTACAGACAATAATAAATACAATAATGATGATATCTTCCCAGCCAAATAGAAAAGCGGCCTTCAGAACTCAGCAGCAACCCATTGCAAAAGGCGACACAGAGAGATCATCATTATCATCATTGTCCCAAAGCCACACAGAAAAGCATCTAAAATCCACCTCTTTCCATGGACAGCCCAACAAACATCCCTGTCCATGTCTATTCAGAATTAACAGTGAGAAGCAACACAGGACCAAAATCCAGTTTATACATATCTATTCACAAGTAAGAAGGACTGGATTTCTCAGCAGTAAGCATAGGCAGCAAGGCCTGAACATCCAAAACCCACCCCTTGACATGAGTATCCCCACCACACCCACCACACCCACCCCTCCCCATGCCTACTCAGAAGTAAAAGTGAGAAGCAGCACAATACACACATTCAACAACTGGAAGATGACATTGTCTGTGAATGAGCCGAGGTAATTGCACAATAAAAACCTCATCTGGAAGCACCTGAATCTAGATCTTAATCCAATAGCTGTATCCTTTTTCCATTAAAAAATAATCATGCTAGATTCAGACATATTGTAAAGGGGTGCAAATTCTATCTATATTGATTTTTCAATCTGGCCATCCAAGAGTGGCCTTCAGCCTTTTATGTTTGCAGTGACTGCCATCTCCCTGTCATTGGGTCTGTGAGCAGACAGAGGAGGAGGCCGACCAACTCAGCTTTCCAGTTTGAGATGCCAGCTGAATTTCAGGTTCCTGTAAAATACTGCTGAAGGCTTCTGCTGTTAGGAAAGAAAAGAATTTTGTATAACCCTGTAATGCTTCATGGACTGGTAGTGAAGAGCTATTTTTATACTTTAATTATTATTATCATGCACAAGTGTCATTCATTTGGAATTGGATATTGGGTGGAGATTCAGAGGGTTGCACTGTAGTTTTCCCAGCGGTCTGGATGAAGGTAGGAGTGTAGCCAGAAAAAAAATTGAAATAGCACCACCCAAAAAGATTGCAGGAATTACTTCAACAGCAGCTTGTTTGTTTTGCAACAATGAAAATAGTTAGGTCAGAGACATTAACATTCCTTCAGTTAGGTTGCTTCTGTTCTGTGACTAACCCACTGAATGCTCATTAAAATAATCCGCTTTGGGTTGGTGTTTCACCAGCTTCATCAAACATGTGCTACATTCCTATAAAACCATAATTAAAATGCCACGGCATAATAACCAAAGAAAAAAAAACTGTATTGTTTTAATAAAGACAAGATCCAGTTCAACACGATACTCGAGCATATGCCAAGCGTAACACATGTGGCTTAGTAGGCAGGTTTTGGTTCCAGCAAAGCAGCTTAGTGGTAGAGCACCTGTTTTGCATGCAAAAGTGAACAGGTTCCAAGCCTGGCATGTCCAGGTAGGAAAGACTCCTTGCTGAAACCTTGGAAAACTGCTGCCAGCCAGGGTAGACCAGGGGTGTTGAATCTCAAGATCATATCTTGCCGACTTGGGGTTCCAATCCAGCCATCCAGGATTCCCTATATGGTGCCGCTCCCTTCCAATGGCTAGGGTTGTTGGAGAAATCCGCAAAGGAATCAAATGACCCGCTTTTCCAGAGTTTCACAGATTCCGTAGACTTGAGGACCAGTTTTCTTTTGTTTTGAAATTGCTTTCCAGAATTTTATGTAACTTTAGTCATAGAAAAATACATAAAATAAAAAAACACCAGCTGAAATGTGCATTTCCCCCATAAGCTGAAGCATGAAAATGCACGGGGGGGGATTTGCACATTTGGGGGATTACGCGTTTTGCAAATGCAACTTTGTGCAAATTTGGAAAACTGGAAAAATTTCAATTCCACCAGTGAGCACACGACAGAACAAAAGGCACCTGACAATCTGTGAAATGCAGACAGAACGGATTTTACAAAAGGTACATCCCTACCCATGTCCCTGCCCTTTTCTCCTGACTGTCAATCATTTGGTGGTTTCCAGGCTTTTGTGCTGCTTTCTTTCATTCTAAAAGGATGAGATGCTAAGGCTGAGTTACTGGCAAGAAGAGCTTTAAGTTAAATATACTGCTATTGTGTGTGTTTGCCCCACCCACCACTGGAATGTGGTTCCCGAGAGCTTCTCTATAACTGAATTTCGCCCTCAGGCTGAGGGAGGTTCAACACGCCGGTGCAGACCATATGTGGGCAACCTGGGGGTTCTCTCATTTGGCTTGCTTAGCGTCCTAGTCAGCCCCTGAAAATTCCCACTTCCACCACCAATTTTGCTGCTGAAAAAAATATTGCTACATCATTAGGGCTGCTGCTGTGGCTGCTGGGATCCTGCCGGGGGCCCTCTGAGTGCAGATGCCATGGCAGCTTCTAGCAGATGCTCTGGCAGCCATGCTTAGCAGGATGAGCACAAACAGCACCACTCACTATCTGGCATTTTCTGTGGTCAGGCATCTGCTGTAAATGGCACTCCTACCAGCCCACCAAAGAGCTGGTCAGTGGGCTTTCAGAAGTTCAGAGGATGGTGTGTGGCGATAGCTCCCTCCGCACACTGTTCTCCCTGTAGAATTGTGCTCCTGCCACCCTGCCAAACAACTGTTTGGAAGACTAGCAGCAGGTAGGGAAGTACAGCTCTGGGAAATCCAGTTCTTTTTTGACTCGGCAGAGTTCTGCAGTGTGTATAACTCGGTTTGCATTTGCCAGCCAAGCTGTGGTCTTTTCCTCAAACTCCAGGAAGTCGTGGGGGAGGGGTTGCAATCCCCCCCCCAGGTTCTGCAATTTGTGCAAATTTCTGAGCAATTTGCACAAATTTTGGGCAAAATTGCACAAATTCAGCTGTAATTTGCTCAAATTGCTCAGAAATTTGCTCAAATTGCTCAGAAATTTGCTCAAATTGTGGACCCTAAGGGGAAAATGTGCAAAATGCCTAGAAAATCCAAGAACTGGCCCAACTCACTGCAGACAAGTCAGGCACCGCAGTGGGAACCAGAACAAAGTCCAGGGAGATGAACGTAGGAAAACTTATCGAACTCCACCCCTTGAAATGGATTTCCCCAACATCCCTAGTAGAAGGTGACTGTGATGGGGATGAGTGTATGCAGGCAGAGTGCCTTGCATGTGTCTTCCCTGTGTATTTGTGTGTGTGAATGAATGTGTGCATGAAAGTGCGCACACGTGTGTGTGTGTGTGTGTGTGTGTGTAGAAATGAGTATATAGATGAACCAATAGTCTGACTTGGTATAACGCTGCTACCTATGTTACTTTATAGGAACCAGCTAAGATGAGTTGTCATCTGTTTATGGTTGAATTGTACAGTTTTCTGAAGCTGGCAAATGTATGAAAATATGTCATTTTCCATAGAATCCACTATACATTCAGGCTGCAATTCTATTCTCATATGCCTGGGAGTAGGGATGCTGTAGAAATCTGCCGCAGAGCAGACCTGAATAAGGTCAGATTCCTGAGAATCCAACCTGTGGACTCCACAGCGGACTGGCCTTCCCTGCTGGCACATCCTCTGGATGTTGCGAATCCATCTGCTCATTCAAACATTATTCAGTTCAATTTAAAGTGGAATCCCTCACTATTTCACTTCAGCTAAAGCCCTGGGTGTTGGTGTTGGTGGTGGATGGTCCACTCACAGTCACACTTCATCATAGGCATTGAAGTCTTAAAGCTGGTGAAACAACTCAGCCAGCTATATATCTGAGAGGAACAATTTTGGGATAAGAACGTTCCTGATCAGAGTTTTTAGCATGAGTACCATGGAACCCTTGGTTCCACAAACATCTCCTGGCGGGAGGGTGGGGAGGTCTGCAAATGTTTACATCTTCTCACCTCAGGCACTTCAATTTGTTCTTTATAATTTCTATCTATCTATCTATCTATCTATCTATCATCTATTATATTTCTATACCACCCATTATATACACCCTCAAGGAGGCTGACAATCATTAAAAAAACCCAAAACAAATGTAAAATTATACTAATTATAATTAGTAATGAGTAAAAAGAAGAACTTTGCCTTTGTATTTCGTAATTGTTAAATAAGTTACTTATTATCAATTTTTACTTTGTTGTTGTTTGTTGTCTTTGTGGGAAGGAAGGGACAGAGGGTTGGGATTCTTTTCCTCAACCAAAAAAGTGGGGTTGAAAACCCCTGTTCTATCTGCATAGCTAGCTGGCTGATGTGTGGGATGGAAACAGGGAGCTTTTAAGAGAAGCATTTGCTGTATTTGATGGAAACTTTCCAAGATTCTGGTTTGTGTTAAACTGGTGAACTGAGTGCATGGCCACTTGCCTTTTGGATATTACTCAGAGGTTATTCTTTGACTTAGTCCCATGATAATAACTATGTATAAGGCACTCTGCTTACTTTCTATGGGCAATTACTTATATTGGATAAACACTCTTTGTTAGAGGCTATGTCTGCACATGCCTGCACACCCTGCTTCTGTAGCTATAGTGTGGCAAGATAGAAAGGGAGATGAGGAATATTGTACTTCTCTAAGCAGAAACACTGAGGCATTGGAGGGCTCATCTCTCAACAGTCTTCTGAATCCTGTGCAGCCTAATGCAAGTATGACCATGGCTGAATCTACACATAGCAGTTATACCATTATTATCACACCGTTATCATAACTATTGGTGCCCATTGGTGTCATGTATACCAATAGTTCCCCTTCATGGATCACTGCCTTGTTGTGGCAAAGGGGCTTGTGTAACTCAGTGAAGCCATAAGCTATGCCGTGCAGGGCCACCCAAGACGGACAGGTCATGGCAGAGAGTTCTGACAAAATGTGGTCCACTGGAGAAGGAAATGGCAACCCACTCCAGTATTCTTGCCAAGAAAACCCCATGGAACGTATCACAAGGCTAAAAGATATGACGCCGGAAGATGAGCCCCTCAGGTCAGAAGGTGTCCAATATACTAATGGGGAAGAGCAGAGGGAATTTCCAAGTAGCACCAGAAAGAGTGAAGCGGCTGGGCCAAAGCCGAAAGGACACTCAGCTGTGGGTATGTCTGTGGTGAAAAGAAAATCCGATGCTGTAAAGAACAATATTGTTTAGGAACCTGGAATGTAAGATCAATGAATCAAGGTAAGCTGGAGGTGGTCAAACATGAGTTGGCAAGACTGAACATCGACATCTTGGGAATCAGCTAACTCAAATGGACACGCATGGGCAAATTAAATTCAGGTGACCATTATATCTACTACTGTGGGCAAGAACCCCTTAGAAGAAATGAAGTAGCACTCATAGTCAACAAAAGGGTGGGAAAAGCAGTACCGGGGTACAATCTCAAAAATGACAGAATGATCTCGGTATGAATCCAAGGCAAACCATTCAACATCACAGTAATTCAAGTCTATGCCCCAACCACTGAGGCCGAAGAAGCTGAGGTTGATTGGTTCTATGAAGACCTACAACACCTTCTAGAACTAACACCAAAAAAAGATGTCCTCTTCATCATAGGGGATTGGAATGCTAAAGTAGGAAGTCAAGAAATCACCGGGATAACAGGCAGGCATGGCCTTGGTGTACAAAATGAAGCAGGACAAAGGCTAGTAGAGTTTTGTCAAGAGAACATGCTGATCATAGCAAACACTCTTTTCCAACAGCACAAGAGGCGACTCTACACATGGACATCACCAGATGGTCAATATCGAAATCAGATTGATTATGTCCTTTGCAGCCAAAGATGGAGAAGCTCTATACAGTCAGTAAAAACAAGACCTGGAGCTGACTGTGGCTCAGTTCACGAGCTTCTTGTTGCAAATTTTTGGCTTAAATTGAAGAACGTAGGGAAAACCACTAAACCATTCGGGTATGACCTAAATCATATCCCTTATGAATATACAGTGGAGGTGAGGAATAGATTTCAGGGATTAGACCTGATTGACAGAGTGCCTGAGGAACTATGGATGGAGGTCCGTAACATTGTTCAGGAGGCAGCAACGAAATCCATCCCAAAGAAAAAGAAATGCAAGAAAGCCAAGTGGCTGTCTGATGAGACTTTACAAGTAGCTGAGGAAAGAAGGGAAGTGAAAAGCAAGGGAGAAAGGGGAAAATATATACAACTGAATGCAGAGTTCCAGAGAATAGCAAGGAGAGACAAGAAGGTCTTTTTAAATGAACAATGCAAAGAAATCAAAGAAAACAACAGAATGGGAAAGACTAGAGATCTCTTCAAGAAAATCGGAGATCTCAAGGGAACGTTTTGTGCAAAGACAGGCATGATAAAGGACAAAGAAGGCAGGGACCTCACAGAAGCAGATGAGATTAAGAAGAGGTGGCAAGAATACACAGAAGAACTATACAGGAAAGATCTGAATGTCCCTGATAGTAATGATAGTGCGGTCACTGAATTTGAGCCGGACATCCTAGAGAGTGAAGTCAAGTGGGCCTTAGGAAGCACTACTAACAACAAAGCTAGCGGAGATGACAGTATTCCAGCTGAGCTATTTAAAATCCTAAAAGATGATGCTGTTAAAGTACTGCACTCAATATGCCAACAAATTTGGAACACTCAGCAGTGGCCACAAGACTGGAAAAGGTCAGTTTACATTCCAATTCCAAAAAAGGGCAACGCCAAAGAGTGTTCAAACTACCGTACAGTTGGGCTCATTTCACATGCCAGCAAGGTTGTGCTCAAAATCCTACAAGCTAGGCTTCAGCAGTATGCGAACCGAGAACTACCGGAAGTACAAGCTGGGTTTCAAAGAGGCAGAGGAACTAGAGATCAAATCGCCAACTTTCACTGGATCATGGAGAAAGCAAGAGAATTCTAGAAAAACGTCTATTTCTGCTCCATTGACTATGCTAAAGCCTTTGATTGTGTGGATCACAATAAACTCTGGCAAATTCTGAAAGAGATGGGGGTACCAGACCACCTTACCTGTCTCTTGAGAAACCTGTATGAGGGTCAAGAAGCAACAGTAAGAACCAGACATGGAACAACCGAGTGGTTCAAAATTGGGAAAGGAGTACGACAAGGCTGCATATTGTCGCCCTGCTTATTTAACTTATATGCAGAGTACATCATGAGAAATGCCGGGTTGGATGAATCACAGGTCAGAATTAAGATTGCTGGGAGAATTATCAACAACCTCAGATAGGTAGATGATACCACCCTAATGGCAGAAAGTGAAGAGGATCTCAAGAGCCTCTTGTTGAGGGTGAAAGAGGAGAGTGCCAAAGCTGGTTTGAAACTCAACATTAAAAAAAACTAAGATCATGGCATCTGGCCCCATCACTTCCTGGCATATGGAAGGGGAAGAAATGGAAGCAGTGACAGATTTTATTTTCTTGGGCTCCAAGATCACTGCAGACGGTGACTGTAGCCATGAAATTAAAAGACGCTTGCTCCTTGGGAGGAAAGCTATGGCAAACCTAGACAGCATAGTCAGAAGCAGAGACATCACCTTGCTGACAAAGGTCCGTCTAATCAAAGCTATGGTTTTCCCAGTAGTAACATATGGCTGTGAGAGCTGGACTATAAGGAAGGCTGAGCGCCGAAGAATTGATGCTTTCAAACTGTGGTGCTGGAGAAGACTCTTATGAGTCCCCTGGACTGCAAGGAGGTCAAATCAGTCATTCCTAAAGGAAATCAACCCTGAGTGCTCATTGGAAGGACAGATACTGAAGCTGAAGCTCAAATATTTTGGCCACCTAATGTGAAGAGAAAACTCTCTGGAAAAGACCCTGATGCTGGGAAAGACTGAAGGCAAAAGGAGAAGGGGCTAGCAGAGGATGAGATGGCTAGATAGCATCACTGATGCAATGAATATGGACTTGAGCACGCTCTGGGAGAGAGCGCAGGACAGGAAGACCTGGCGTGCTATGGTCCATGGGGTCACGAAGAGTCGGACACGACTGAACGACTGAACAACAACAAATACCAATAGTTATGATAACAGTATCATAACAGTATAACTGCTATGTGTAAATTCAGCCCATGATAACATATTGGGGTCTACTTTGGGAATGGGAGAGGAATTCATTCGCACTTCCCAAATCTACACATGAACCAGAATGCAGTTATGTATATATGGCCACATTTGCCTTTTTCTGAATTCTGCAATGCAGTTTGCAAATAAAAAAATGCACACAAAACACATATCACAGGTAAAAGGGCACACAAAATGCATATCTTAGGGGAAAGCTCTTCCCAGAGAGGTTTACCTAAAGCTGAGCCTCATGTCTTTGAGCCTCATGGCACCAGGTGAAAACCTTCTTATTTGCCCAGGCCTTTGAGACATTACACTCCTACACATTGTGTTAATTTGGCTCTTATCATTTCTCTGCTCCTCCTGTTTTCTTTTTCTGTTTCTATGTTTTGTATTATTGTTCATTTTTAATCTGTGTTAGGTGCTCTGTGGCCTGAAGAGTGGGTTAGAAATATTCTGAATAAATACATTATCTGGAATCCAGACTGCAGATCATTACAGCAGCAACTGAGTGTCTCTATATACTGGCATGTTCTCTGTGGAATCTCTGGGCTGGTTTACATCATTGGTGTCAGGAGCGCCCTAGCTGCCTCTTGCAGTCCCCACCAATAGCCAACTCAGGACACAGATGACGAGGAATTCTTTCCAAGACTTTATTCCTTTATTACTTTATGACTCTTTCAGAATACTAGTTGCTAGAGCCAAAGCAAGGAACAGCACTGGGGAAAGATAGCTGTGTAGCCTAAGCTCCAGGTAAGGCAATTGGTCCCCATTTGAAGGAGAATCACGGGAAGACCCTGAACTTATGGGCTAGGGAGAGATCCTCCCTCTTTCTCTTGGGTCCTCGGGATGCAATCGTTGTTTGCGTGCCAAACGAGCGCTATGCCAGCTTTCCGCGCCCTCCATCTGTCATCGCTCCCTGTGTCTGCGCCGAGCATCCAGCAAGCCCCCCTCCAGTGCTCTCTCACTGCCAGGGTCACTATCTATCCCAGGAATGTGGGCAGGAGGAATCTCTGCCAGCTGCTGTGCTTGTGAGAGATGAGCAAGCTCCTCTCCCACGGATTGCTGTTCCTCCTCAGAATCAGAACTGCTCTAGGGCTCTATTGGCTCAGTTTCCACCCTGACAATTGGCTTTCTTCTCTGGAACTATCCATAGGAGATGCGGATGATGACTAACTCTCTTTTTTTAAATGTCTGGTAGGGATTCCCAGGATCAACCAGCCCTGTAAATGACAGTAGGGACGTGATGGATTGAATCACATCACCACCCCAAATATTTGTGTGTGGGGCAGTGTGTTCTTTACCCGTGGGTCTATGAGAATGGCTTTCTTGTTGCTGTCATTACCATGGTGTGGTTCTCTTTCATATGAATGTAATAGCAGGACAAGGTGTACTGCAATGGTCCAAGGGTGCAGCATTTGGTATGCTCCAAACCAAAGCTTTGCTAAAAGGAAGATGAAGATGAAGACGAAGATGAAGAAGAAGAAGATGAAGATGAAGAAGAGAGGGTTGAGGGTGGGGGGAAGAGAGAGAAAAGGCACATTTCTAGTATTTGTAATAGCAGAAAAAGTGTACAAGATTCCAAGCCAAATTCTACTTTGCATGGCTGTGGAGGTCAACAAGCACATGGGTTTGCTGGATGACTACATAATAGCTCTGCTAAAGGCCAAGTGAAAGTGTGTGTGTGTGTGTGGGGGGGGGTTACTTAATGTATCACCAAAAAAGAGAAAATGCATCACCAAGAAAAGAGGACAAAAGAGGACATGGATTTGCATAAAGCACTCATGTGCTAATGTATACATATAGATACACATTTAGGAGCAATTACTATAATTTAATAGAAATAAAATACATCTCACCATAGCTGGGAAGACTGTGACCAGATGACCTGTGTGCCTGCCTGTTCAGTCTGCTGTTCCAGGGGCTGTGTGACTGCTCAGTCAGTCTGCTGTTCAGGTGCTAACTGGGAAAAGGCGACTTCAAGGTCCCTGCTCTTCTTCCTTATGGTTCTTAATCTTTATACTGGACAGACTAGACCATTTTTCAAACAGAGGATTGCCTTCAAATAGAGGACTGTCCTCTGTAAATTGGGATACCTGGCCACCCTTAAGTGAAGGCAGCTTTCCAGAAGGGTAAGACAAGCACCAAGGAAGAGAGGATGGAAGGCAAGCCATTTGTGGACGGACAGAAATGAAGAGACACGCACAAGTTCTCATATAAAGAAAGGGTCACAACTTCATTAACCAATTAGTAGGATCTGCAACAGGGCTGAAGCTGCAAGGATGCTGGCCACCTTAGGGATACTCCAGTCCCTTCAATAAATATTCGGCTTGTATGAAACAATCAAAGTAAGTCTCTAGCTCTTTTACATATGGAGATGAAAGAAAAAGCGTATGTGCACAGACAGCATTCTATCCAATTCCCCTGTTGGAAGCAATACAGTTATAAACACACACACCCCCCCAACACGTTAAATACATTAGCAACCTGTATTTACATTGTGGCTGTTCTGAAATGATTTCTTGCCCCTTGTCATCCCTCCTACCCCCCACTCTCACTGCCCTGTTTCCACAAAATGGTTAGCTATAGGCCTAATCTGCAGTAAGATCAACTTGAACTATTTAGGGCTCAATCCTGTCCATGTTTGGACAGAAAAAAAGTCCTACAACTCCCAGCCATGCTGGGTGATCTTCTGTCTAAACATGCATAGGGCTGTGCCCTTAATATCTAAACTCCATCCAATGGGCACATTTGTCAAATCCATTTCCTCAGACTTCCTCCTTTTTCCAACTCCAGGTCTGTTCTGTGACGGATCACGGATGTGTATTTTCTATGGGGGAAAAATGTGTATGGATATATTTGCATATTTTTTTAGAATGCGCTAATTTTTTGTGTGCATTTTTCAAATTGTGCCCAATATTTTTTCATGCAGCTCCCATTGAAAAATAGTATATTCTTGTGCTTAAAAAAACAACACACAAATTCATTTCTCTTTGCACACTTTTCAAATGTGTCCTTTTTTTCAGGTGCATTTTTCCTGGTCCATGGAATGCATTGCAAGTCCAGAAATGTATGGACTCCTGGACGCAAATTGCATCCAGTCCATGTCCATTTCCAGGTGGTGCGGGTTGGAGAAATCTGAAAAAAGGCCTGATGGAAGGGTTTTCTCACAAATCCCTTTAAGGTTGTTTCTTATGTTCCTCTGGGTGAAGTGATGGTAGGCTTCATTCACCCACTTGATTCTCACATTGACTCAGAGTCCCTGAGCATTCGTCAGCACTCTCTATGGCTCGGGGCCGGCAAATTGTGAAAGAAGCAACCGCAATCCAGCTGTAGGATGACTGGTGGTAAAGAAAGAATGGCAGGCGAGCCATTTCAACAAGCAAAGCATCACAGGGCCGGCCCTACCACTAGGCAAAGTGAAGTGCAGCAAATGCTGGGAGCTGGCAGCAAGGTGTTGGAGGGGAGAATTATGTGCTACATGGCCTGCCCTGAGCCCCCTATGCTCGCCTGCTGCCTTTAGGTGTGGTGGGGGATGTTGACCCTTTACCAGTGTTGAAGAAAGGTTCAACCAACAGTCCAGATGTCTTTTATACATGGAATGGGAAGGGGCACCATCTTGTCCTTTGACTCAGGCAGCAAAATGTCTTGTGCCAATTCTGAAGCATCAGCACCTGGCATCCTGGGATATTTGCCAGGGCCCATGTGACCCAGCAAGGACCATCAGGGATGACACCTTGCCTGCCCTCCCTCCCAGCACCCACCACCACTTGGCCTACCTGGTGACTGCACTGCTACTTCCACCAGCCCTCCGCTCCTCCTCATGCCCATGTGCTTGTGGGTTTATGCGGCGGCTCTGTAATGGGCCCAGAGCAAGGCATCTGCTCAGCTCCCAGCCCATGGCAGTGCTGCCTCTGGTTAAGCCAGTGAGGGTGTGAAAGCTCACACAAGGATCAGTGGTGCCAGTGACACAACCCGTCACAACCCAGTGACGGGGGGCGGAGAATTTCTCCCCGAACAACCTTCGGAGGACCGAATGCGTTGGCACTCAGCCCCCCGAAGTTTCGGGGAGAAATTCTCCCCCATCCCTACTGGGCCTGCATTTCAAGACACAGAGGAGTGAGGACAAAGCGCCACAAATTTCATAGTCAAAACAATGAGAAAATTACCTCAGTGCTTGCATATCTTTGTTTGGAAAGCTGTCACAATAGCTTCTTCAGAATAAGGATGGACGAAAGCCCCTTACCTGGTCCCGCAGCTGTTTTCGGTGGGGCTTTTTTTTTTCCAAAGTCACCCGTGATAGGCTACGTAACGATTTACGTAGCCTATCACTGCTGACTTTGAAAATCTAGCCGTGATAGGCTACGTAAATCGTTACGTAGCCTATCACGTGTTTTTTTTTTTACTGGGAAATGGCGGCGGTGGCAGCCGGTCAGAAGACCGGCTGCTGCCCCCGCCCTTGCTGAAATGCCACCGGGACCCGCCGCCGGGACCCGCCACCGAGAGGGACATTTGACAGAGGTAAGTCCCAACCCGGGGGCGGGGGGGGCGGAGAATTTCCCCACCGATTTCGGGGGGCCGAATGCGTTGGCATTCGGCCTCCCCGAGATTTGTGGAGAAATTCTCCGCCATACCTACTTCAGAATTGTATGTAATTGAGTCTGCTACCATTAAGCCTTTAAGGGGCACTTGACTCACTCTATTGGAGTTGGTTCAATGCACCTCTGAAAGAAGAGTTTTGACTTTCAAGCCACTCTTTGAGGTTGCTGAATAGTAAGAAGCCTCTCCAAATCCAAGGCATGCTTGATGTTTCTTGATTCCCAATGTTTAAAAGCTGCACATTGAATGCTTGGATTAGTCTGGGCAAAGTACTTTTAACATGAGGAAGTCCCTATAGGTATTATCACCACACTGGAAATGTGATATGCCTGTCATATGTGGTGAACACTCATATGTCCGTTTTGCTGGGTGTACATGTGATAGAAAGTCCTAGTTGGCAGAAACTTTCCACGGTGGCATATACACATGAGTGCATTTGTAACATGGAATGTTACACATGTGGACAGAACATCAGTTCCTACTCAGAAGTGAAAACCTGCTCCTATATGACATTGTCAGCAGGAAATGTAGCCTCTTTTATTATGTTGTCCCCATTCAGTATCTCCGCTACTCACAAGTGCAAATAAATCTCGTGCACATTTCAATGTACAGGCCTGATTTTCATGTGCAAATGAGTGTGTGTGTGTGTGTGTGTGAGAGAGAGAGAGAGAGAGAGCTCATTCCATTGCAATGAATAAGAAAAGCATTTGCATGGGGAATCTCTATGAATACATCAGAGCACCCACACCCAGGACAATAATTAAATAATTCAATTAACTCGGGATTTAAAAAAAAAAAATGCACTAGACTAGCATTTTCCTTGATTCCTGACTTAGAAAAATATTTTTGAGGAGTTTCAATTAGATCCAGAACAGTTTTTTGTGTTCAATATATTATTGTTTATGATCTTAAATCTTAGCTATTTATTTTTAAGATATTTGCCTGAGTTAATGTCAAAGGTATTCTGCAGGCTTTCTGAGATCTGGCAAATATTTGCCATGCTGTGCAAATCAGAAGGATGGGAGTCAGGGCTCATGGCTTTTAATGCCTTTTTGGTAAGACATCTGCTCTCTGCTTCCATTTATCCCTATATAATATTGGTTAATTGTGTCATCTATCTAGTGCATAAGTGTTTTGTGAAACTTAATTAATTGGTGTTTATACAGCACATTGTGACCTTTGGCAGTACAAAGATATATAATTAGTTCAGTAAAAACAAATGCAACAAGTCTTGATCCCAGAGAAAAAGAAACACAAAAGACACATCTTTTATTTAAACAGCATCAGTGTATTTCAAACACTTGGACACTCCTGCACCAACAGAACCCTTCATCAGCCAGATGAAAATAAGTGGAGCAAAGTTAGTTCAATTTGATGGGCAGTGGCTTTTCCAGAAAGGGTGCAGTCTTGCTGTTACATACTTCATTCATACATCCCCCCGAAGTCACTGGAATTTACCCATGCCAACTAATGGAAGATTTCATCAGAAGAAATCTTTTTCACATCAAACACAGCTAATACTACAGGAGTGGCAGATGAAAGAAGAGTTTCAGGGTGGAGATGCACTACCTGATTATTAGGCTGTTTTTCATATATCTCACTCGTGTGTGTGTGTGTGTGAGAGAGAGAGAGAGAGAGAGAGATGTTAACATACGTAGAAAATAGAACAATTTTAGAATTCAACTATCCATTCCACTGGTGGAATGACCATCTTGGATGCAACCCAGCACTTATTAAATGGTTTTTATACTGGCTGAGGATGCCACCAATGCAGCTGCTGCACTGGCGAAGATGCAGCATAGCTAACTATGCACACAGAGCATAAACTATGGAAATCACTACCACCGGATGTAATGATGGCCACCGATTTGGATGGCTAATGGCTTTAAAAAGGGGTTGGACAAATTCCTGGAGGAGAAGGCTATCAATGGCTCCTAGGCCTGATGGCTGTCTGCTACCTCCAGTACCACAGGCAGTAAGCCTATGAACACCACTTGTGGGGAACATGGGCGGGAGGGTGCTGTTGCGCTCATGCCCTCCTTGTGGGCTCCTGGTTGACAGCTGGTTGGCCACTGTGTGAACAGAATGCTGAACTAGATGGACCCTTGGTCTGATCCAGCATGGCTCTTCTTATGTTCTTATGGGCTATGGGAACTGCTAAAACGGGGCAGAGTTGCATATGGGTCTGGGTGGGGAGAAAGACTTAAACTTCACCCTTTTTGCTTCCAGACCATAACCATCCCTTTGCCGGAAGTGCAACTTTAAAACAACCCCAGACCTAGCTCATGAATCCCCCCCACACACACACACACATTGAGTTCAATATGGGAGGAACTATGGTGCAGTGTGGTTAGAGTGTTGAACAGGGACTTGGCATATCTGGGTCCTGGGTCCCATTTGGCCATGAAGCTCACTGGGTCACTTTGGGCCAGCCACTAATTCTCAGCCTATCTACCTCACAGGGTTGTTGTGAGGATAAAATGGAAAGGAGGAGGACCACGTAAGCCGCCTTGGATTCTTTGCAAGCGGAAAAAAAGTGGGATATAAATGTAATAACAACAGTAATTTATTATTCCATTAAAATAACCACCCCCGTGACTACAACGGATACTACAACACAGTACAGGACATAGCATAAAACATCACCCAATCACAGGATACCACTATTAGCATATTAACACACAGCAAGACCCAAACTCAGATGATTGGGCATGCAGCCATATCTCTCTGGCCTCAGGTTGCACACACACTGGAGAACTGTGATGATGGGAGCTATGGACAAGGGACACTTTGCATAAACAGCCTGGCCTTGTGACACACATGGGAAATTGAGTACGTTGCTAACATGTCTCTTCCTCGAACCCCAACAAGCACCCCTGCCTCAGGAGTCCAGACACAAACACTCAGTACCAGCTCCCACTCCAGCAGCTGGGGGTGCCAGGATGGAACACCTCACACAGAGAAGAAAGAGAAGGGGGCAGCCATGCTATGCCAGTACTGATACAACTGTTCTCATCTCTCTCTTCCCCCTGCTATAGATGAATACCGTTCCATTCTTGTTGGAACGGTGCAGCTTTAGCCCAGTCCCCTCCCCAACAGCAGGGCAGCTCTCACATCCCCCCCCCCCACACACACACCTAGGTAAGCTCTCTGTTGGCAAAGGCCAGGTACTCTGCTCTAACCATTGTCACTGCTGGCCAAACATTCATGAGCCCCTTTGCCTTGCAGGTTCACAGCCTGGATGCATGCAGCAGAACAAGCTGTTCCTGTACACAAAGTGATCTTCTACAACTCCAAAGGGAAAGGAGCATGATCAAAGGCACTCCAGTCTCTCCCTCCTTCCCCCAGTGGGGCGAGAGGTTAAGGCAGGAGTGCTCAAGTGCTGCCACTCCCTTACAAACACCTGGTGTGCATCTAGGGCCAGGAACTCTGCGTTCTAGCTGCTGACTATTGCTTGTTACTCTGAGTGTGTGTGTGTGGGAGGGGGGTGTCTCAGGGAACCCTATGCATGTTTAGACAGAAAAACATGGCTGGGCCATGCTGGGAGTTGTAGGCCTTTTTTTCCATCTAAACAAGCATAGGATTGCACCTTTAAGGATGGACAAATCTATCAGTTTCTGTTTCTCTCAGTTTCTCCCTTTTCCAACCTTAAATTTGGTTCCTACCAAATGTTCAGATTTGTTTTTAAAAACATTTTCATGAAAATGCATACACATGTTGTGCACGTGTCTTCTAATGTGTGCATTTCTGTATGCTGTTTTGTCTAATATACACATTTTTGCAAGCAATTTTCCTCATATAATGTATTTTTGAATATGCTCATGAATACATTTATTTTATTTTTATTGCATTTATATCCCGCCTTTTTTCCTCTTGCAAGGAACCCAAGGCGGCTTACATTATCCTTCTTTTCCTCCATTTTAGCCTCACAACAACAACCCTGTAAGCTAGGCTGGGCTGAGAGTCTGTGATTGGCCCAAAGTCACCCAGTGAGCTTTCATGGCCGAGTGGGGACTAGAACCCAGATCTCCCAGCTCCCAGTCCAATACTCTTGCCACTACACCACACTGGCTTTGCATGAAATTTTTGTGTACTCTTTCCCCAATAACTTCTGTAAACTGCCCAGAGAACTTCGGCTATGGGATGGTATAGAAATGTAAATAACAACAACAACAACAACAACAAATAATAATAATAATAAATAAAAAAGCATATTTGTACACTTTTTTTAAAAAAATGGAGAACTCCATTGCAAAATTCAGAGAAAGGTGAATTTTGAAGGACAACTGGGTTTTGGTTCATCTATTCGTTCGAAAGTGCAAAATTAGTTACAGTTGCATTAAAATGTGAATGAAATTAATTTCTCCCACATCCCCAGCCTCCCTTTGCACAGGATCCATCCTGCACCCTATTTTGTGAAGGTCAGAGGAGTCCCACTCTCAGGACCAGCAATAGTGACCTTGGAAGATTTAAAGTAGTGCTTTTTATCAGTATTGAAGTGCACTGATAGCTGTTGGGGCACATTACGCATTTCGTAAACCATTTTTCTAGCGTTATTTCCCACTGTTTATCCCGTATTATCCACCTACCGCAACAGATGTCATGTGCGCTACGAGGTATGAATGTGCAAGAGGGATATAGCATCACAATGATCGCATCATATCAATGTGACACGAGGTGTAGATCTGACCTGGGATGCTCCCAACTGTTTTTCTGTGGGATTGACAACCTACTTGCTGAAATTAGGTTCCTCCACCCTTGGAAGCTCTATAAGAGACAGTTTTGCAACAGGTAAAGGTGTCCCTAACACGCAGCTACACACCTACTACCCTGCCGTCAGTTGAACCACAGTTTAAGACACAGGATGCAGCTGCTGGGGCGACCGGCTGGCAACCTGGGACACTGATTAATAAAGGCTTGACTTTGCTACATGTGTCGTTTCTTTGCTGCTAGGGAGTAACAGATTGGGGTCCCATTTCCCCACCACAGTATTATTTTAGTGCTGTGCCAAAAATGTCTCCCACATTTTTTTGACCATTCTCATTCAATTTGATAGAAAAATGGCTTTTGAAAAGAAATTCAAAGGAGGAGAAATTTTGGAGGAATTCTCATGGGTTGGATGTGGGGTTCTTGGGCTTACCTTACTTGTGAGATGGCTGAGCAGTGTGCATGAGCGTCCTGTCTGTCGTCATACAATAATCTCTGTGGGAGCCTGTAGCCTCCTCGGCTTTCCACACTTCAGTTAAAGCCATCGTGAGGAAGACGTCATGAGGCAATTCCTCCCATGGGGCTTTTTCAGTTCAGGAAGTGCAGGTGGCCTGGGAGGCTGCAGAGCAATGGAAAGATGCGTAATACAGAGAGAAAACACACACGGCACCCGCAGCCACCTCGCAGTGATTAGGTAAGCTCAAAAATACCACCAAAAGAAATTCAAAATTCTGCCTCAGAAAAGTGGAAGCCTCAACGCACAGTTGAAGCTGTTGCGACTTACAGAAGCAGTGCAATAAGCCAAAAACCCTGAGGAAAAAAGAAAGAACCTCTGCTACAACCCCTGCCAATAGTGAGCCTTATCTCTGAGAAACTGCTGAATTTCTCCTCTCCTAGGAGAAACTTGGTGAAATTGCCCCCTGCCCATTTCTCTGCCTACAAATAGGCTGGAGAATTTTGAGAGGCCATTTGTGCACAGCTCTATATTATTTGGCTTCACCAGGCCTCAGCAGGGACCTTGGGGGGGGCGGGTTACTGGTGCTACAAGCACATTGCCTCTGTAACCAAAAATCGAAATACAATATCCCATTGGTGTCAAACCTCTTTCAGCTCAAGGACGAAATTCCATTTCTGAGAAGCTTGCGGGGGGCCCATTCCAGAGGTGGGCGGGGCCGAAGACCAAAAGGGGGCCAGGCCAAAACACCAAAATAACAGCATATTTTAGCATAAAGCTCTTGCTGATGGTAACTAGGCCTTTGGAGAGGCATTTCAAGATTTTAGAATGGTGGGGTGGGGGAGAGATGGACAAAAGCCAGGAAACCACTGAAATGCCCCCTGGTGGGAAGAAAGGGGATGGGGCAGGGAAAGGGGGCACTTGGCCATCTGGGGAACCAGAGCCAGACTGGAACCCCAGGTGGGGCAAAGTTGCACCCCATCCCCATCTGCACACCTGCAATATACAATAAAAAAACATAGAACAAGAGGCAGGAAAAACATAGAATACACAGCTCACTTCAACCAGCTTAAGATAAACCATTGTGCATGTTGTTTGTGTTGCCACACAGAGAGGTTTCCTGGGAGGTGTCGCCAGTGGCCTGTGTGGATTGGTGCCCTTTGTGTTGTTGGATAACAGGGACAAGTCGCCATGCTTCCACTGTGCTAGGGGACAACAGAGAATGCTCTGTAGCTTGATCAGTTCCTATTTCCTTCTGCCTCCCCTTCCTCTTCCTTCTTCCTCATGCCTCTGCAACAAGCGCCATGCAGCTCTCTCCCTGAAGGAAGCAAGCAACCCTATCTCATGCCTTCGCTCACTTACACTCACACACCCAGCTTTAGAGGGTCCTTCTCTATGAGCCCCTGCCAAAGGAAGTGAAGTGGGTGGCTACCAGGAAGAGGGCCTTTTCTGCTGTGGCACCCTGGCTGTGGAATGAGCTCCCTAGAGACGTTCGCCTGGCGCCTACATTGTACTGCTTCTAGTGCCAGGTTATGGTACTCCTTTTGGTGCAAAATGAAGACCTTTCTATTCTCCCAGTATTTTAGCATTTTAGCTTCCTAGTCGTTTAGCTTTGGTGTTCTAAATCTGGATTTTAAATCTCTGCATTGCTGCTAGGTTTTATTCTGGTTGTACTGTTATATTGTGGTTTTAAGCTTTCAGATTTTATATTGTTTTATGTTGCGCTTTGTGGTTTTAATTTTTGTGAACCACCCAGAGAGCTTTGGCTACTGGGCAGTATAGAAATTAAATAAATACATACATACATACTACATACATACGAGTGCTTGTAATTAGCAGTGTTAGACAGCCTTCTCTGACAATGTGTATAAAAGCACTAATATGTTGATTTGAACTTCGTTTAAACTGGCTCTAGCCTGTGTTTACTGCCCCAACACTAAATGCTGTGTTGCTGCACTTTCTCTGTATAAAGCAACTCTGCTGTAAATCAAACTAGACTTTCCAACATGTGTCAGCATGGTACGTGGGTATCATCACTCACAGAGAACCTTGATTGGTGGGCACTACTAGTAGTGTTTCCATGGATGCTTGAGGGGTGGTGGTGGCTGTCATGGTAGATGGGGATGACAAAATGTGTAGTCCTACACATCTAAAGGGTACCAGGTTGGGGAAATCGTTTTCCTGATCATTTCACCAGTGATGACATGATTTCTTTTGCTATTCATATGATGCCAGCTGCCAGAGTCAGAGGTTAGCATTTTCAAAGGTGTGGGTTCGGAAGCGATTTCACCTACAGCATGCCACTTGTGCTTCTATTTCTAGCAGCTCATCAGACAGCAGCTGTTAAAAATCAAATCAGACCTGAGGGTGTAGGTGGAAGGAATGATCAAACTCTAGTGATCAGAAGGTGCCACCCTTGGTGCTTGTTCAAAAGATGAGGGCTTTTATAACTCCACTCAAGCCATGGCAGGGGAACGCATTTTAATTTGCATTGCTATTAGATAGCGATCGATGTGCATGTTCTTTTTTACATTAATTAGGGAGCAATCCTGTGTCCCTTAGACAGCATCTGGGGGAGACAGGGTTTTTCAGATTCCTGGCTCTGCACTTGAAGACAGAGCTCCAAGCTCAGAGCCGGAAACCAAACTCCCCGCCCTCACCCCCTTGCAGCCAACATGGAGAGAACCACACCAGCTGCCTCTCTGCATTCAGCAAATGGAGCACGGAGATGGTAAGGATGTACGAAAGTCACTTACCTTTCCGCGGATTATGTTGATGGTGGGGGGAAGGCATTCCGTCCCTCCCCACGGAATCCTCGACGGGGGGGGGAGGTGATCCGTTCCTCCCCCCTGGAATCCTCCACAGCCGGCTGTGCTCCACGGCAGCTCCGCGGAGCAGCCGGCCAGGCCCAGCCCAGGGCCGTCCGCAGCCGGATTTCCGGCCGCGGAGGGCTCTGGGAAAGAAAAAAAAAATGCATACGCAAATGTAGGGATGTATGAAAGTCACTTACCTTTTCACAGCTTGGCTTCACGGTGGGGGGGGGAGGCGCTTCGCTTTTCCCCCCGAAGTTCAGGCGAAGGGGGGGAGGCTTCCCGCCTTGCCCGGACGAAATTCAACCCGGGGGGGAGGCTTCCTGCCTTGCCTGGCCGAAATTCAGGCCTGGGAGAAGCGCCCCGTCTCCCCGGCCGTGAAACAAAAAGTAAAAAAAAAAAAAAGACCCCATGATAGGCTACGTGACGATTTACGTAGCCTATCACGGCTAGATTTCCAAAGTCAGCCGTGATAGGCTACGTAAATCGTCATGTAGCCTATCACGGGTGACTTTGAAAAAAAAAAAGCGCATACACAAATGGCGGCGGCCCATGGGCGCCACCATTTGCGTTCCTTATTTTGGCACGTCTAGTCTACGTAAAGATTTACGTAGACTACGGCGAAAATAAGGGCAACGCAAATAGCGTGCCCTTATTTTCGCCGTAGTCTACGTAAATCTTTACGCAGACTAGACGTGCCAAAATAAGGAACGCAAATGGCGGCGCCCATGGGCCGCCGCCATTTGCGTACATGCTTTTTTTTTTTCAAAGTCACCCGTGATAGGCTACGTGACGATTTACGTAGCCTATCACGGCTGACTTTGGAAATCTAGCTGTGATAGGCTACGTAAATCGTTACGTAGCCTATGCACGGGAGTTGTTTTTTTTTTAACTTTAGTTTGTTTGTTTTTGCAATGGTGGTGGCGGCAGCCGGTCGGGAGACCGCCCACGACGAAACGCCGCCGAAACACCGCCGGCACCCGCTGCTGGGAGGGACATTCGCCAAAGGTAAGTCCCGTCCCGGGGGGGGCGGGGGGGCGGAGAATTTCACCGCCGATTTCGGGGGGCCAAATGCATTGGTGCTCGGCGCCCCGAAGATTCGGGGAGAAATTCTCCGCCATCCCTACGCAAATGGCAGTGGCTACGGCTGCCGCCATTTGCGTTCCTTATTTTTGGCCGTCTTAATCTACGTAAATATTTACATAGACTATGACGGCAAAAATAAAGGTGAACGTAAATAGCGTAGCGGGCGCTATTTGTGTCCCTTTATGATTCACTGTTTTAGCCTACGTAAAGGCTAAAATGTAGGCTAAAACGGCGAATCAAAAAGGGATGCAAATAGCGCCTGCTACACTATTTGCGTTCCCTTTTATTTTCGCCGTCATAGTCTATGTAAATATTTACATAGACTAAGACGGCCAAAAATAAGGAACTCAAATGGCGGCAGCCGTAGCCACTGCCATTTGCGTAGGGATGGCGGAGAATTTCTCCCCGAATCTTCGGGGCGCCGAGCACCAACGCATTTGGCCCCCCGAAATCGGCGGTAAAATTCTCCGCCCCCCCGCCCCCCCGGGACGGGACTTACCTTTGGCGAATGTCCCTCCCAGCAGCGGGTCCCGGCGGCGTTTCGGCGGCGTTTCGTCGTGGGCGGTCTCCCGACCGGCTGCCGCCACCACCATTGCAAAAACAAACAAACTAAAGTTAAAAAAAAAACAACTCCCGTGCATAGGCTACGTAACGATTTACGTAGCCTATCACGGCTGACTTTGGAAATCTAGCTGTGATAGGCTACGTAAATCGTTACGTAGCCTATGCACGGGAGTTGTTTTTTTTTTTAACTTTAGTTTGTTTGTTTTTGCAATGGTGGTGGCGGCAGCCGGTCGGGAGACCGCCCACGACGAAACGCCGCCGAAACACCGCCGGCACCCGCTGCTGGGAGGGACATTCGCCAAAGGTAAGTCCCGTCCCGGGGGGGGCGGGGGGGCGGAGAATTTCACCGCCGATTTCGGGGGGCCAAATGCGTTGGTGCTCGGTGCCCCGAAGATTCGGGGAGAAATTCTCCGCCATCCCTACGCAAATGGCAGTGGCTACGGCTGCCGCCATTTGCGTTCCTTATTTTTGGCCGTCTTAATCTACGTAAATATTTACATAGACTATGACGGCAAAAATAAAGGTGAACGTAAATAGCGTAGCGGGCGCTATTTGTGTCCCTTTATGATTCACTGTTTTAGCCTACGTAAAGGCTAAAATGTAGGCTAAAACGGCGAATCAAAAAGGGATGCAAATAGCGCCTGCTACACTATTTGCGTTCCCTTTTATTTTCGCCGTCATAGTCTATGTAAATATTTACATAGACTAAGACGGCCAAAAATAAGGAACTCAAATGGCGGCGGCCATAGCCGCCGCCATTTGCGTATGTGGTTGTTTGTTTGTTTGTTTTTAAATCCAGCCATGATAGGCTACGTAAATCTTTATGTAGCCTATCACGTCGGGTTTTTTTGGTTTTTGTTTTTTAACAATACAAGATTGCAAATGGCGGCGGCGGCAGCCGATCGGAAGACCAGCTGCCGCCACCGGAGCCGCCGCTGCCCGGAACATCCGCCCCAGGTAAGTCTCGTCCCGGGTGGGATCTGCGGGGGGGTGGGGGGGCAGGCCGTTCCGCCATGGAATTCAGGGGGCCGAATGCACTGGCATTCGGCTAAGGATGGACGAAAGTCCCTTACCTGGTCCCGCAGCTTGCTTCGTGGGGGGGGGAGGCACCCCGCCCCTCCCGGCCGAAATTCAGGCTGGGGGGGGCGCCCCATCCCTCACCACCGAAATTCTGGCCGGGGGGAAGCGCCCCATCTCCCTGGCCGTGAAATAAAAACATTATGGGGAAAAAAAACACGTGATAGGCTACGTAACAATTTACGTAGCCTATCACGGCTAGATTTTCAAAGTCAGCCGTGATAGGCTACGTAAATCGTCACATAGCCTATCACGGGTGACTTTGGGGGGAAAAAAAGCACGTACGCAAATGGCGGCGCCCATGGGCGCCACCATTTGCGTTCCTTATTTAGGCACAGGTAGTCTACGTAAAGATTTACGTAGACTACAGCGAAAATAAGGGCAATGCAAATAGCGTTGCCCTTATTTTCGCCGAAGTCTACGTAGATCTTTACGTAGACTACCCGTGCCCAAAGAAGGAACGCAAATGCATTCTCCGCCACCCCCCCGCCACCCTCCGGGATGGGACTTACCTCTGTCGAATGTCCCTCTTGGCAGCGGGTCCCGGCGGCGTTTCGGCAGCGTTTCGTTGGGGGCGGTGGCCGGTCTTCCCACCGGCTGCCGCTGCCGCCATTTCCCAGTAAAAAACAAACAAACACGTGATAGGCTACGTAATGATTTACATAGCCTATCACGGCTAGATTTTCAAAGTCAGCCGTGATAGGCTACATAAATCGTTACGTAGCCTATCATGGCTGACTTTGGGGAAGAAAAAAAAAAAGCGCGTACGCAAATGCATTCGGCCTCCCGGAGATTCATGGAGAAATTCTCCACCATCCCTACATTCGGCCTCACCGAGATCCGTGGGAGAATTCTCTGATATCCCTAGAGATGGGGGGAGGGAGGAATGGGCATGGGGAGGGGAAGAGGCCAGGGTGGCTGGCTTATGCCTTTTCCTATTGCTGCTCCAGCCTCCTTCCCTCTCCCTCCCTGAAGCCTCTGCTAGATAGGCACAATTGCCCGTCTAGATAAAATCCAGTGCAGGATGTGGGAGGTGCCTCCCTTTCTGCATAGGACACTTGTAAGCCTCTAAATCTGAAGGCTTTCGAGTACCCAGGGCTCAACCCATAGGACTGTGCCCTTACACATTTTGTAATATTCACTTAATGGTCATGTGCAAATTTAGTTATGTCCTCTGTAGAATGGGACTGTTCTTATATGATCATCATGCAGATACAGAGAAAAGTCATGTTTGTAGGGACACTCTCGGGAAAACAAGACATTCAGCTATTCCACTGATAATTTAAATAGCCTTTCGTAATGCTCTTTTTCTGGCTCCTTTATCATTATGTTATTGTGAGTTATCCTGGTGTCCTTGAGGGACTGAAAGAAACCTATTTGATTGTCTCCCTGTCTGTGTATCTATCTATCAATCACATCTATATACTTTTTTAGCCAAGATATTTATTTACCCAGTATTTATTCATGCTTTTTAGCTTAGATTGCCTCCAAAAGTGACTCATAATTAAACACCACACAAATCTATAAGGTTATCATTTGTGCATTAATTAGGGATGTCCGTCGCTTGGAAATCCGGCCCTTTTGGGGTTCCATGGACTTCTGCTATCTGCCCGACTCTGCTTGCATTTGCCCAAATTCTGGGGATCTTTTCTGTATATTTTTTGTGTACCGGCCACAATTTGTGCAAATAGAGATGTGCACAAATCGCAGCTGAAATGTGCATAATCTGCACAATTTGTGGCTGTGCTTCGCACAATTTGCAAAAATTTCAGCTGTAATTTGTGCAAATAAAGAACACGGAAAATCCGCTAACTGGCCTGAGTTGCTGCAGATCAAATAAGGCTAGCTAGCCGAAAACAGACAAAAGTCCAGGGGGCCGAACCAGTGAAAACCCATCGAGCTCCACCCCCCAAATGGTTTCCTCTGACATCCCTAGTGTTAAAGGTAGGGATGTTTGGTCTAGGGATGGAGTGTTTGGTCTAGGAATGTCAGAGAATTCCACCACGGACTGAAATGGGATCAAATTCCATTCAGTCTGTGCCACGGAATCCTCTGCGGAACGGCACCATGAGGTCCTGCGCTGCCAGCAGTCATGCGGCTTTTTTTTCATTGTCCGGAAAGAGTCGTGAAATTTTCATAAATAAAAATGCAGTGTAGTATATTCCGATAATAACTATGTAAGTTTTTTTTAAAAAAATGAATTGTGCTCATCGCCTTGTTTGTGGTTGTTTTTTTTAAAAATTGGAATCCTCCGTCTCCGTTTACTTTCAGCCAAAACACTTCCTGTTCCTAAGGCTTCCCAAAAGAAGGCTGTCTTAGGTGTGCCTGAGCGATAAACTATTTGTTTAAAGCAATTCTGTTTTAAAGAAAGAAGAAACCTTTTAAAATGACCATGCTGCTCCAGGACCGGCACAGTCATTTTAAAAGGTTTTTTCATTCTTTAAAATAGCGTTGCTTTAAACAAATAGTTTATCGCTCAGGAACACCCATCTCAGGTAGCTTGTTATATAGTGAAGTTGCCCACCCACAGTTACCACCTGAACAGCAGACTGAGCAGGCACAGCAGTCACCTCACCTGATCACAATCTTCCCCACCACAGGAAGATGTAGTGTGTATCTATTTAAATTATGACCAGTATTTCTAAATGTGCATCTATGTAGGTGTATATGCACTAATGTATATGCACTAATGTGTGCTAATGTATATGCAAAGTTGATGCAAATATGTGTCCTCATTTGCCCACTTTTGGGAGAGTGATGTATTTCCTCTTTTTTGGCTATGCTTAAGTGGCCACATTAGTCCAGGTTCAAGGCTATTTCCTCTAGAGGAAGAGAGCAGAGGGACCTGCTGATGGAGTCTGTGGGTTGGTTGATTGGGAAGATACCAGCCCCCTAAAATGCAGAATCTTCTGGCTCCTGCCATGGTGCTATCAAGGCAGGATGGAGGCAGAATGAGCAGGAGGCAGGCTCCCAAATGCAGCAAGACTGGCTTACAACATCTTTAAGTAAGTGAAGTTGGTGTTGACCATTAAAGCCCTAAACAGTTTTGGACCAGAGTATCTAAAGGAATGTATCCTCCCATATGCACCTACTTGGACCTTTAAGTCATCTTCAGAGGTCCTCCTCTGTGTGCCCTTGCTGAAGGAAGTAGATGAGTGGCTACAAGACAGAAGGCCTTTTCAGTTGTGGCACCCCACTTATGGAATGAACTCCCCAAAGAGGTTCGCCTAGCACCTATGTTGCTATCTTTTCGGTGCCAGGCAGAGACCTTTCTTTACTCCCAGGCATTTTAGAGACCTAGTTCTAGATTTTTATGTCTGTTTTATCGATTCCTGTGCTGTTTGTTGTTTTGCACTGCATTGCATTGCATTGCATTAAACAATTTTATTGTATTTTATATTTTTAACTGTTTCTATGGCATTTTAGTCTTTAACTGTTTGTAATCTGCCCAGAGAACATTGGTTATTGGGCAGATTCGAAATGTAATCAATCAGTCAGTCAATCAATCCAGGGCAGAAAACCATTAAGAAGAGTCTAAAATGGCCTAGCTGCATGAGCTACTGGCACTTGGTGATACAGGGCAGATTCCGGCCCAATTCCAGAGGAAGGGAACCAAGAGACCTGCAGATGGAAATGCACATAATAATTATTGATATATCTGGCTGGAGGCACAAAACAGCATAAGGTGGTATTCATACCTAACCCAACTGCAACAGTAATCATAGCATGTGTACACTAAATTTGCTCACATTCATACCTGTGTTTTTGGCTTGTGCTATGAAACATCATGTGCCTCTCTATGGGGCTGCAAAAATAAATAATACAAATAATTTCCTCATCAACTAACATAGATGAGTTTTCTTATGAATTCGCCATTTCCAAGGTTGGGAAAAAAAATCAGTTAATGATATCCTGGAGAATGGAACTTTTTGATCACAGCTGAGGATGTAATTTCATACTCATAAGAAATTGTAGCCTTGAAACGGGGAACTGTCATCTCTTGAGGTGGTTGTATAGACTAATAATAGGGATATATGAGAACTTTGTTTCAGGTCAGTTTTGACCAGAATTGACCCAGTTCTCACACTGACCTGAATGCAATCTGTGACCAAAGTCCAAGCGTGCATTAATGTGATCAAAAAATGAGTACAAGCAAAAAATGCTTATGAAAAAAATGTGTAAATTTGGGAAAAAAAGTGCACAAACACGCTTTAAGCAACGAGAGAAAAATGCGTATATTAAAAAAAAAGCACAATTGACATGTAAACCTGGCAAAATGGACACAAAAATACACACACATTTTCATGCCAAAAAAGTAAACACCCAAGTTTGCAATCTGATACAGACAGGAGTCGGAGAGAACTTAAAGGTAGAATCTGGAGGCCCCCTGTGAGCGCAGGTTTTGCTGATTCACATGTCTCTAAATCAGAGCGCTGTGTGACAGGTACGCTATGTGTGCTTTAAAGAGGTAGGATGTAGCAAAGCAGATCTGGAAACAAAGGAATCCAGGACACAGCAGGGCATGCTGGGACATGTATATGAAATATAGCCTAGTTCCGTTGCCTCCATCTCCAAATTACCCACATTTTGGAAGTGCGTGTTTATGTAAAGAATGTCACAACTTTCTGGGGAAAAACACCTTTTTTTATCTCTTCCTGGTAACCTGAACCCAAACACTGCTATTTATTTTTAACACAGTTAAAAAATATGGCTGTATTCACAGCCCTATGTTGTTACAGCTGCTAATTGTTCCCATACTATGGGAAGAACAGATCTTTGAAACAAACAGTGCCACCTGTCCGTCAGAAGCGGCTATGAATTGCCTGTAAGGCCAAGAGTGTACAGAGGAAGCAAATCCTTTGAGAATCTTAGAAATGCATCCCTGACATAAACCAATATTCACAAAAATTGCTCCTCTAATGACACAGTGCGTCTAGACTATGGTATATGCTCTGTTCACCTGTGTTCAGTATGGTTTGTGGTGACCGGCCCGGCCCAGAAAGTTTTGCTCGCTGCCTGAGGTAGGTGGAGGCCACCAGCAGCAAATGGCTGCCTCCACCCACCCAAGTTGCATCATATCCAGAGCGTGCCACGTTATTGTGGTACGTAAGGCAGTAAATCCCACAAACACCTCTCCCCAGCCCTGGCAGCAAAAATAACAAATTAAATAACCAAGAATTTGCTGCCCTTTCATGATACCCCAAATCTTCTGTCTGAGGCATCACGTGAGCAGACCAATATATGCACAACTGGGCTGCCTGCTGGTGCACACAGCGTGAGATGTCTGTCCCTTCACCTGCTCACTCAGTCAGGATCTTTCCCAGTGGTGCTGCCTGTAACACACTGTGAGAAGGTGCCTAGGGTGCTCCCGGAACAGGCTTTTAAGGTGCCATCACGCTGCCTCATTCACAGAATTGTGCAGGTGATGTCATCTTCAACCTGTAAGCCTCCCACATTTTCCCACCACTTCTTCCATCCTTTCTCTTACCACTGATAACCCATCAAGAAAGAAAAAGACGGAATAGCTGCACAATGTGTAACCCACTGATATATTTTCCCTTTAAGAATTTTGGAGGGGGAAATTCCTGCACATGCTCAGCAAGGGAGTGACATGGGGAGTGGCCACCATTATGGGTAGCTACCTTATTGCAGTTAGGAAGAAGCTTACTTTCTCCTCTGTGTAAGGCCCTGAATCCTTGAGACAGGTTAGTAGTGAGGTTTCCTTTAACATTTTTAAAGAGTCATACCTTTTTTTCACAAACACTATGAGTTCCTTGTGTGTTTATGTTCTATTATATTATATAATGGGCTGTTTGCAAAGTTTGTTCCTGTGTTATTGGACTCATCCACCTTGAGAAGATTGCTGTGGACCTGGAGTGAACTGAGTAGAGACTGTTTTCTTTCTTCGGCCAGCAGAAAAATCAAGCTTCAGAAAGAAGTTTTATTTATATTTTTGTGGTGGACTCAAGCTAAAGACAGAACTTTGGGACGGTTGCGCTCCATTTTCCTGTTTTAGTGATAAGTGAACTGTTATGCATGTAAAATTATTACATGTGCATTATTATTGTTTTTAATTAAGAAATTAAAATGATATATGTTAATTGGCCCTGTACAAGGCCTTTGCCGTGAATCCCTTTACAGACCCTGAAGAAAAGGGTTATAAATGCACAATAGCTGCACATTGGTAGGAGCCTCCCATCTGGAACAGAGCTGCAGAACTTCAGGCCTGCAAGCCAAATCTGGCCTGCCTGAGATATCAATCTGGCCCTTGTTGTTGTTGTTCAGTCGTTCAGTCGTGTCCGACTCTTCGTGACCCCATGGACCATAGCACGCCAGGCCTTCCTGTCCTGCGCTCTCCCCGGAGTGTGCTCAGGTCCATATTCATTGCATTGGTGATGCTATCTAGCCATCTCATCCTCTGCCGTCCCCTTCTCCTTTTGCCTTCAGTCTTTCCCAGCATCAGGGTCTTTTCCAGAGAGTTTTCTCTTGGCATTAGGTGGCCAAAATATTTGAGGTTCAGCTTCAGTATCTGTCCTTCCAATGAGCACTCAGGGTTGATTTCCTTTAGGATGGACTGATTTGACCTCCTTGCAGTCCAGGGGACTCGTAAGAGTCTTCTCCAGCACCACAGTTCGAAAGCATCAATTCTTCGGCGCTCAGCCTTCCTTATAGTCCAGCTCTCACAGCCATACATTACTACTGGGAAAACCATAGCTTTGATTAGACGGACCTTTGTTGGCAAGGTGATGTCTCTGCTTCTGACTATGCTGTCTAGGTTGGCCATAGCTTTCCCCCAAGGAGCAAGCGTCTTTTAATTTCATGGCTACAGTCACCGTCTGTGGTGATCTTGGAGCCCAAGAAAGTAAAATCTGTCACTGCTTCCATTTCTTCCCCTTCTATATGCCAGGAAGTGATAGGGCCAGATGTCATGATCTTAGTTTTTGTAATGTTGAGTTTCAAACCAGCTTTTGCACTCTCCTCTTTCACCCTCAACAAGAGGCTCTTTAGATCCTCTTCACTTTCTGCCATTAGGGTGGTATCATCTGCATATCGGAGGTTGTTGATAATTCTCCCAGCAATCTTAATTCCGACCTCTGATTCATCCAACCCGGCATTTCTCATGATGTACTCTGCATATAAGTTAAATAAGCAGGGTGACAATATGCAGCCTTGTCGTACTCCTTTCCCAATTCTGAACCACTCGGTTGTTCCATGTCCGGTTCTTACTGTTGCTTCTTGACCCTCGTACAGGTTTCTCAGGAGACAGGTAAGGTGGTCTGGTACTCCCATCACTTTCAGAATTTGCCACAGTTTGTTGTGATCCACACAATCAAAAGCTTTAGCGTAGTCAATGAAGCAGAAATAGACATTTTTCTGGAATTCTCTTGCTTTCTCTATGATGCAGCGAATGTTGGCGATTTGATCTCTAGTTCCTCTGCCTCTTCGAAACCCAGCTTGTACTTCCGGTAGTTCTCGGTTCGCATACTGCTGAAGCCTAGCTTGTAGGATTTTGAGCATCACCTTGCTGGCATGTGAAATGAGCGCAATTGTGCAGTAGTTTGAACACTCTTTGGCGTTGCCCTTCTTTGGAATTGGAATGTAAACTGACCTTTTCCAGTCTTGCGGCCATTGCTGAGTGTTCCAAATTTGTTGGCATATTGAATGCAGCACTTTAACAGCATCATCTTTTAGGATTTTAAATAGCTCAGCTGGAATACTGTCATCTCCGCTAGCTTTGTTGTTACTAATGCTTCCTAAGGCCCACTTGACTTCACTCTCGAGGATGTCCGGCTCAAGTTCAGTGACCGCACTATCATGGCTATCAAGGACATTACTTTCATGGCTATCAAGGACATTAAGATCTTTCCTGTATAGTTCTTCTGTGTATTCTTTCCAACTCTTCTTAATCTCATCTGCTTCTGTGAGGTCCCTGCCTTCTTTGTCCTTTATAATGCCCGACTTTGCACAAAACGTTCCCTTGAGATCTCCAGTTTTCTTGAAGAGATCTCTAGTCTTTCCCATTCTGTTGTTTTCCTTGATTTCCTTGCATTGTTCATTTAAGAAGGCCTTCTTTTCTCTCCTTGTTATTCTCTGGAACTCTGCATTCAGTTGGAGATATCTTCCCCTTTCTCCCTTGCTTTTTGCTTCCCTTCTTTCCTCAGCTACTTGTAAAGCCTCATCAGACAGCCACTTGGCTTTCTTGCATTTCTTTTTCTTTGGGATGGATTGAATTGCTGCCTCCTGAACAGTGTTACGGACCTCCATCCATAGTTCCTCAGGCACTCTGTCTATAAGAGTGCCTTAAATCTATTCCTCACCTCCACTGTATATTCATCAGGGATATGATTTAGGTCATACCTGAATGGTTTAGTGGTTTTCCCTACGTTCTTCAATTTCAGCCGAAATTTTGCAAGAAGCAGTTCATGATCTGAGCCACAGTCAGCTCCAGGTCTTGTTTTTACTGACTGTATGGAGCTTCTCCATCTTTGGTTGCAAAGGTCATAATCAATCTGATTTCGATATTGACCATCTGGTGATGTCCATGCGTAGAGTCATCTCTTGTGCTGTTCGAAAAGAGTGTTTGCTATGATCAGCGTGTTCTCTTGGCAAAACTCTATTAGCTTTTGTCCTGCTTCATTTTGTACACCAAGGCCATGCCTGCCTGGTATCCCGGTGATTTCTTGACTTCCTACTTTAGCATTCCAGTCCCCTATGATGAAGAGGACATCTTTTTTTGGTGTTAGTTCTAGAAGGTGTTGTAGGTCTTCATAGAACCGATCAACCTCAGCTTCTTCGGCATCAGTAGTTGGGGCATAGACTTGAATTACTGTGATGTTGAATGGTTTGCCTTGGATTCGTACTGAGATCATTCTATCATTTTTAAGATTGTACCCCAGTACTGCTTTTCCCACCCTTTTGTTGACTATGAGTGCTATTCCATTTCTTCTAAGGGATTCTTGGCCACAATAGTAGATATGATGGTCACCTGAATTTAATTTGCCCATGCGTGTCCATTTGAGTTAGCTGATTCCCAAGATGTCGATGTTCAATCTTGCCATCTCATGTTTGACCACCTCCAGCTTACCTTGATTCATTGATCTGACATTCCAGGTTCCTAAACAATATTGTTCTTTACAGCATCGGATTTTCTTTTCACCACCAGACACATCCACAGCTGAGTGTCCTTTTGGCTTTGGCCCAGCCACTTCACTCTTTCTGGCGCTACTTGGAAATACCCTCTGCTCTTCCCCAGTAGTATATTGGACACCTTCCGACCTGAGGGGCTCATCTTCTGGCGTCATCTCTTTTAGCCTTGTGATACGTTCCATGGGGTTTTCTTGGCAAGAATACTGGAGTGGATTGCCATTTCCTTCTGCAGTGGACCACATTTTGTCAGAACTCTCTGCCATGACCTGTCCGTCTTGGGTGGCCCTGCACGGCATAGCTTATGGCTTCACTGAGTTACGCAAGCCCCTTCACCACAACAAGGCAGTGATCCATGAAGGGGAATCTGGCCCTTGGGGTTCCCCAATCTGGCCCTTGGGGTTCCCCAAATGTCCATGCCCCCTTCCAAATGGCTCTACGACTTCCCTCAATCACCTATCGTTTGGTGGTTTCTTGGCTTTTGCCCATTTTTTCCCCCAGTTCTAAAAGGTTGAAATGCCCCTCTTTAAGGCCTGTAAGCTCACAGATGCTGGTAGTTTGGGTATTTTCACCCACCCCCTCTGCCCCACCCTGTTTTGCCTTCATCCCAGCCCACCACTGGTATGCAACCACTGAGAACTTCTCTGAAACTGAACTCAACTCTGAAGCTGAACCTCGGGCTGAAAGACATTCAACGCCCTTGGTCTAGAAGCACCCAGAATGAGACAGTGAGCCCAGGTCAGCAAGAAACAAGAATCGATGTCAGGGTGCCAGCTCAGGAGGACTGGAATAGCAGGGTGGCTCAATGGAACTCAGAAGCATGGCCAAGCATTTCCACCCCGCCCCCGCCATAGCATTCACCCCCTGAGGCAGCCTCCTCACTCTGCCTGACGGTAGGGCTGGCTCTCATTCGAATTCCCTGGACTCTGTCCATGTGCCTCTGGAGCTGCCCCTTGAAAGTCCTCACTCTGGAGCCAGTTCAGCATGCAAGTTAATGTAGCAGCATATCAGGATGGAAGAGTTTAGCGATTCACACGGCAAAATCTCAATCTCAAAATCTCAAACTGACGAATGCCCATACCCAAACACTAGACTAAAGAATACCCGGGCCCCCGGTGATTGAATGCCAAAAACATACTTTTCTTGATCTGCTAATGGTCCTTGTTCCATGGTGCTTTGCGTCGAATAATTATCCCCAACCATGTTGCAGCAGTTCCCTGCTTTCGGACACCCTAATTGTTGTATGTTCTATGGCTGGTTGCATCCTTTCTCCAGACCCCCATTCAAATTCTAGATGCCACTCCAGGGGCTGAAAGCAAAAGGGAGCCTGAGCCAAGAGGGAGTGTAATTTAGCTGGAAAGGTTTCCGAGTGTCATAGCCATTCATATAATTAAGGTATTTTGCATTTGGAAAAGTGAGCATTCAGCACTGCATGTACTTCTACAAAATGCTCCAGTGTATTAGGGGGCAGAGGAGGAGAATGCCACACACTTTTAAATGGGTTCTTCTGAATGTTTTCATTTTGTACTTGGCAGTTGATTTTCAATTTTGAGGTCCAGCTCTGTGCCCAATGCAAGGTGGCATGTTTCAGCCAAGAGTCTGTCCATAATAAACAAGCCTCTGCACAGTGTTCTGAGTAATGGGAACCTTCTGCCAATGTGCTGTTTTCCCTCTTTTGTGTGTCACACGAATGCAGGCGCAGGATAGCCAGGGCCAAAGTCAATTATCCTTTCAGGCTATTCTATTCAAGTTTGCCAGCTCGCCCACCCAGATACCCTGGCTTTCTGTGAGACTCTGGTTGTGCACAGCAGCTGATGGAGTACAAGGTTAAGTGGCCAGAGTACTGCAACCCCATAACAGGGGATGCCAAATAACCCAGACTTACAAGCTAAGGGATTTAGCAGATGCAGCTGATCTAGGAGGAAGGAATGGCAATGCCATTTCTTCTTGCTTCTGTATAAGATGTAAAGTGCTGCTTTATATCGAGAGAGTCAGATCATGGGCCAACATAGCACATCCCTTGCTGTGACCAGCTGCAGCTCCCCACTGCCTCAGGCAGAATCTTTTCCAACCTTGTTACCTTAGATAGATAAACAGATGGCCCTGAGATTGGAGTCCTCTGTCGATAGTACATGATATGATGATGGCCATCCACATAGATCAGGTGTCCCCAACCTGATCTAAGTGGATGGGCACATTTTTGGTGGAGCCAGTGTGGTGTAGCAGTTAGAATGTTGGAGACCCAGGTTATAGTCTCCACTCGGCCATGAAGCTCACTGGATGACTTTGGGCCAGTCATTGACCCTCAGCCTAACCTACCTCACAGGGCTGTTGTGAGCATAAAATGGAGAGGAGGAGGAGGACCATGTAAGCCAGCTTGGGTTCCTTGCAAAAGGAAAAAAGGCAGGATATGCATGTAATAATCAATAATAGAAAGATAAATTTGTAATTTTGAGAGTGTCATGGGTGCTGTCACAAAATGGCTGCCATGGGGGTGTGGACTTGACCATTCATAAAATGGCTACAATGGGCTATGGCTGGTCACAAGACATCCATTTCCCAGAAGGCAAACTGATGAGACTAAGAGAAAAGTAACTGTCCCAGGAACCTAAGTAGAAGGTGGAGGTGGAGTCTGAGCTCCAAGACACAAATACACCCCTTTGAACCCAAATTAAGAGGATGCTGGAGGGCAGCACTTCCCTTTGCGGCACGTCAGCCTCCCAGTTATTTTTTAAATTGCAACAAATCTTAAGAAATAAAATAAAAATCAGGAGGGGCAGGGAGCCTAACGGGTGCCAAGATTGGTGTTGGCGCCATGTTTTTAAAGGATTCATGGAGGATACATCTATCAGCACTATTGGTGATTATAGCTACAACATGGAATCAGAATGTACAGTGGTAGAATACCTCCCAAATTCCAAATGCTAGGGATAAGTGACAGCAGATGGCCAACACCTTCATGTCATTCTCGTGAGCTTCCTTGCTGCCCATTGCTGGAAGCTGAATATTGGACCAATGGATCCTTGATGTGATTCAGAAAAAAAGACATCCTTTCGAAGACCTGCACTTTTTCTACTGGCAATGGGAGAACTTCCAGATGCGGACCAAATGAGAGTGGTGTCCTAGAGCAGTGTTCTTCACTGGAAAGGCCGCAGCCTACTGGTGACTCCCAGTCACCTCAAGTGCCATTCTCTGCTTCTCTCTCTCTTTCTCTCTCTCAATCACTGATGTTCTGTCTTTTTGTTGGCGCCATGTTTTTAAAGGATTCATGGAGGATACATCTATCAGCACTATTGGTGATTATAGCTACAACATGGAATCAGAATGTACAGTGGTAGAATACCTCCCAAATTCCAAATGCTAGGGATAAGTGACAGCAGATGGCCAACACCTTCATGTCATTCTCGTGAGCTTCCTTGCTGCCCATTGCTGGAAGCTGAATATTGGACCAATGGATCCTTGATGTGATTCAGAAAAAAAGACATCCTTTCGAAGACCTGCACTTTTTCTACTGGCAATGGGAGAACTTCCAGATGCGGACCAAATGAGAGTGGTGTCCTAGAGCAGTGTTCTTCACTGGAAAGGCCGCAGCCTACTGGTGACTCCCAGTCACCTCAAGTGCCATTCTCTGCTTCTCTCTCTCTTTCTCTCTCTCAATCACTGATGTTCTGTCTTTTTGCTGCAGGCAGCTGCTCGCTCTCAGCAGGGGCCCTCTAGCTTTGCCTTCTTTGTTTTAGGCGTGGGCCGGCTGCTGTGATCTGGCCAGCCGCAGCACGGGTGCACTGCACAGGGGCTGGTGGTAAATGGGGAACTGAACATGCAGGAGAGAGCTAGAGGGAGCACGTCATATGGACCTGCACAAGGAGGCTTTACAGCACTGAGTACAGCAGAGCACTCTCTCAGTGATGAGAAAAAAATCCCTCCTGATCCAAGCACCAAGTGAGCCTGTCGGAATTTGCCTGCCTTATGGCTTGGTGACTGACTGACTCAGGACGTGCTTAACTGGGGCAGGGGAGCCCACGCTGCACCACCGCCCCAGCCTGGGAAAGATAGGGATGTCAGAGAATTTCTCCATGAATCTCGGGGAGGCCAAATTCCAATGCATTCGCCCCCCTGAAATTGGTGGAGAAAAAGTCTGCCCCCCCCCCCGGGACGGGACTTACCTTGCTTGAATGTCCCTGGTGGCGGCGGGTTCGGCGGCGGCGGCCGGTCTTCCGACCGGCTGCCGCCGCCGCCATTTCCAAGTAAAAAAACAAAACAAACGTGATAGGCTACGTAAAGATTTACATAGCCTATCACGGCTAGATTTCAAAAAAACACCGTGATAGGCTATGTAAATCTTTACGTAGCCTATCATGGCTGACTTTGAAGAAAAAAAAAAGAACGCGTACGCAAATGGCGGCGCCCTTATTTTCGCCGTAGTCTACGTAAATGTTTACGTAGACTACACGTGCCAAAATAAGGAACGCAAATGGCGGCACCCATGGGCGCCGCCATTTGCATACGCACTTTTTTTTTTTTTAAGTCAGCCGTGATAGGCTACGTAAACATTTACATAGCCTATCACGGCTGACTGCAGGGACGCAAGTGGCGGTGGCTACGGCCGCCGCCATTTGTGTCCCGGCAGGAGACGAGGTTCGCGGCCGGAGGGACGGGGCGCCTCCCCCCCCGGCCAGAATTTCGGCAGGGAGGGACGGGGCGCCTCCCCCCCAGCCAGAATTTCAGCGGGTAGGGACGGGGCGCCTCCCCCCCGCCAAAATTTCGGGGGGAGGGATGGAGCGCCTCCCCCCCACCGTGAAGCAAGCGTCGGGATCATGTAAGGGACTTTTGTCTATCCCTAGGGAAGGATCCCTAAGTGGCCTCGGTAGAGATGCCTAGAGCCAAAGTGGCTCCTGCTGGGAAAATAGTGAAGATTGCTGTCCTGGAACATCTCTCCCTCCAATATGAAACTTTAGCACCCTGCTTCCTTTCCAATTAATCTCCCACATTTTTTGCTGATAGAAAGAAAACACTGTATCAGCAGAGATGTAAAGCTGATGATTTAAACAGTTATACGGGAAAGGCATACTGTGCTCTTTGGAATTATCAATTAGCATCTTAAACAATTTTTATACATTGCATGCCAAATCTGATCACATGTGTTTAGGCTGTTTATATCCGAGACATTGTTGTACTGAATAAAATACACAAGAGGCCCCAATCCTGCACAGAGTTAAGCACACTTAGGCCCGGTGAAAGCATGTGTGCTGGATTGTACCCAGAATTTCTTATGCTGGCAAGTGCACCGCATAAGTTCACACCAAGGTGACTTTCACTATATACACCAGGATCTACAAGCAATGTGTCTCATTTCCAGAGTATATCCCTAGCTGCCTTTCCAGAATTGCATTCACAGCTGCTACTAAAAAGTTAAAAATCCAGTCAGGGGGTTGTGGGGAACCTCCAGATGAACTCCTATCACCCCTGACATTAACCATGTTGACTAGGAGTGAGGCTAGTGGATCCTGAAGCAACAGGAAACCAGGATTGGCTGTTGCATGGAAATTCGCCCCTTTATAGGCTCACTGGATTTCTCCAGAGCCCCCGGCTCAGCTTGAATTTGTGAGCTGAGCCACAGGCTTTTCCCCAAAATCCAGGAACTCTTCTCACTTCCCCCCCACACCTTTAAATTAACATTTACATAAATTGGAGCTGCAAGTTGCATAATTTGCATAAATTTCACCCATTATTTGCTTAATTTGCGCAACTGGCGCCTGTGATTTGCGCAAATCTTGGACACCATTTGCATAATGTATGTATATTACGGTCTCAAGTTGCACAAATTAAGCAAATTATGTCCGAAATGTCAATTTAAGGAGGAAAAGAACCCTGAAAATCCACGAACTGGCCTGATACGATCTGAATTGAGTTGGGCCAACTTGCAGGTAAGCAAGGCAAAGAAGTCCAGGGGGCTAAGCTGTTGAAAGCTCATCAAACTTCACCACCACCACACCACACCCTGACAGATTCCTCCGACATTCCTACTGGAAATAGGCTGAAATGCTAATTTCTGGAACACAGCAGGTCAGTGGAGCTTGTAGAAAGGAGCTCCACTGGCATGTCCCAGTCTAGAAGCAAGCATTATTGCTCATTTCTGGGGTTGCTTCAGGAAGTACTAGCTTCCTGTTGCACTAGTAGAGGGTCCCACTGGCACAAGAGAAAGAGCAAGAGTGTGTCAGCATTATTGGATCCTGCCCAGTGATTCACTGGAAATTGCTTCTATTTATGTTGTCACCTTAAAAAAAAAATTATACATCTCTCAGCATCTGTGGAGATAAATATTAACAACATATATGGATTGTAGATATTTCTTTCAGCACCTTTCAAAACAGATCTCCCAGCATCAACAGGACTTCCAGGATACGAGCTTCTATGATGAAGCAAAAGAAAATATTTAATCTTCCAGGGCTTTGGTTATTCAGTGCATTCTACTTCGGAATGTTCCTGCATATATCTGAACACAGTTCCCAAATAAACACAGTTCCCAAATAAAGAATATTTTACATAAATGCTCCTTAGTTATAATTGTTGGAAACTCTGACTGAAAACTTTTTTGCCCTGGTCTTTTTATGATAATTACTTAGTAGAGCTCAGAAGTAATTACGTCTGACAGACTTGGAGGATCTACTGGCTGGTGTATCATGATTCAAGTTCATACTTAATGATTTTCTGCAAAGCCTTTGCTCTCAAGAGCAAAGTTCACAAGAGTGCTAAGCATTCTACTCCAAGTACAGTTAAGTACTTAACAGACTTGTGTGTAGCCCTCTACAAAAGATTAGAATCCCATGTGTGTGATGCAACCTAAATTCTGTGCCAAGAAAATCTAGATCCTACCATCTGTATACATTTTAAAAATTCAAATCTAATTTGCATTTTTTTTCTTTTACATCATTTGTTTTGTTTTTGCTAGCCCGGCCCAACCTACCTTGCTGCCATAGGCCAGAAGGCACTACCCACCTGCTCTTTCCCTTCCCAGCTGTGGGGATCTCGCTCAAAGGCTTGCAAAACTTCAGTCAGCGTCTTCCTAGACTTCAGATGGGTCTCACCAGACTTTGGGTGAGTGCTGGGAGGGTGGGTGGCCGGTCCAGAGAGCCCCACTGGCCACTTTCTCACTGAGGCAAATGCCATGGCAGGAGAGAGGCTGGTGGGACTCTCAAGAGCACCTACTGGAGGCAGAGGCAGGTCCTCCTGGTGGAGTGAGGGAGTAGCACAATTTGCCACTATTCACTACTATCTATCTATTTATTTATTTAATTAATTATTTCATTTCTATACCTCCCAATAGCCGAACCTCTCTGGGCGGTTCACAAAAATTAAATCCAAACAACACACAATAAAACAATAAAATATACAGAACATTAAAACCACAATATAACAATACAACCACAATAAAACCTAGCAGCAGTGCAGGAGTTTAAAATACAGATTTAAAACAGCAAAGAAAAATTTAGAAAGCTAAATTTACTATTTGCTGCTCTTCCCTCTCTGCCACCTGAATTGTTGCCCTCTGCCTGCCCAATGAGTAGGGATGTACGAAATCCCTACCTGGCTCCCTGCCGGTCAATCCGCGGTGGGGGGAAGGTGCTCCGTCCCTTCCCCTGGAATCCTCCCCAGCCAGCTCTGGTCCGCGGTGGCTCTGGCTGCAGCCGGAGTTCCAGCCACTGCCGGGCTACTGCGGCCGCAAATGGCGGCCATCATAGCGGCCACCATTTGCGTCCTTGCAGTAAGCCGTGATAGGTTATGTAAGTATTTACATAGCCTAGCCTATCACAGCAAAAGACAGCAACACAAATGGCGGCCGCTACACCATTTGCGTGGCTGCCTTTTGCCGTGATAGGCTACGTAAATACTTACGTAGCCTATCACGGCTTACTGCAAGGACGCAAATGGTGTACCAGACGCCAGTTGCACCCCTGCTCTTTTCTGTGATAGGCTACGAATATATTTAGGTAGCCTATCACGGCTTGCTGCAAGGATGCGAATGGCAGCCGCTATGACGGCCGCCATTTGCGTCCTTGCAGTAAGCCGTCATAGGCTATGTAAGTATTTACGTAGCCTATCATGGCAAAAGGCAGCAACACAAATGGCGGCTGCTACACCATTTGCGTGGCTGCCTTTTGCCGTGATAGGCTACGTAAATACTTACGTAGCCTATCATGGCTTACTGCAAGGACGCAAATGGTGTACCAGATGCCATTTGCACCCCTGCTCTTTTCTGTGATAGGCTACGTATATATTTAGGTAGCCTATCACGGCTTGCTGCAAGGATGCGAATGGCAGCCGCTACGACGGCCGCCATTTGCGGCCGCAGCAGCCCAGCAGTGGCCGGGAGACCAGCCGGAGCCGCTGCATCCGCTGCCGGAGCCGCCGCATCCACCACCAGGTACATTCCGTCCCAGGAGGATTCTGCGGGGTGGGGGAGGCCGTTCTGCCACAGATTCCGGGGGGCCGGATTCTAAAGAACTCACTGGAGTCTGTGGCGGAATTCTCTGACATCCCTACCAATGAGAAGGCCAGCCCTGTGGACTATAGTCCATGAAAGCTTGTGCCACAATACATGTCTAGTTTTTAAGGAGCTACAAGACCCTTTGTTGTCTTTGTTGCAATAGACTAACATGTCTGCCCTCTGGAAATCATTAATATTTTGGTTTCTAAGATTTCAGGAGGCAATATTCACACATGTTCAAGTAAATATTTGTGGCTTTACAGGCTAGAAACTTGCTTCCCCCCCCCCCCGGCCCCAAATAAAAGTTGAGGGTTTCGGAAACATTTTGCCTGATACCACATTCTGCACTTTCTGCCCAATATCACATTCTGCCCTCTTCTGTCATGGGGCTGCCACTGAACATAGTGCCTCCATGTCACATTCTCCCCCTTCTGCTCCATAACACATGGATGCACTTACTTGTGTTGCACCTCACTAAATGAACTTAATTCATAAGACGTGTGTGTGTGTGTGTGTGTGTGTGTGTAGAGAGAGAGAGAGAGAGAGGAGGGGGAGATGCTGGGGTTGTAATATACATCATACTAATTTATTTTATGACTGGTGGATAGGTCTTCATCCAAGCAGACATTGGAAAGACTTCGTATGGAATATTTTACAAAACAGCTGGATTTAGAGCCTAAGTCAGTAGTGCTTAGATATTTAAAGGACAGAGTTAATATAATAAGGTCATAGACTTTGCTCTAAATCATTTTATAGCTACAAAATGTTTTCTAGCCAAATACTGAAAGTCTCCCAAGATGCTTAATATTGCTAAGTGGATGGAAATGGTATGGAAAACTGTGTCTATGGAGAAACTGACTTATTTGAAACTTGTTACAGAAAGAATGTGGAATGTTGTAGAAACAAGAGCATATTCTGACTATATATATATATATTCCTAAAGCTAAACAGGTTCAGCTGCTTCAGTGGGAAACCACCTGGGAAGCAGGTGTAAATTGCTCTGAGCTTCAGGGCATAAGCATAAGAAATAAAGAGAACCTAATTTTTGTCAGGCTTTATTAGGGAAGGATCCAGTGGTGCACTCCCACTAGTGCTATTGTCACTGCACGAGTGTAAACCACTGCTTGCACAATGTAACTAGAGCAACAGGAAGAAGCAGCGATTTACCACTGAAATGCAGTGGTGGTGCCAAATTTTGGTGGGAAATTACCACTTTTTCCCATTACACAAGTTACATTGTGCAAAGCAGTGGACTAGCACAACAATAATGGTGTTACTGCTGGGGGACACCACTGGATACTTCCTAATTTGGGGTGGTGCTCTAGATTTTTTTAGAAAGGCCTTCACCTAACATCCAGCCTGCTGAAGAGTTCTGGAAAACTCAAAAGACAGCCACTATTTTGTGATGCTTTAGTTGGTCCTAATAAAGGTATTGCCCAACTGTGGAATTTGGAGTTTCTCAGATGGACCAACATGGCTGCCTTTGCTTTTTAAACACATCTCTGGAGACCTGCAAGTGGAAAAACAGCTGAGAGCTATTTCAGGTGGAAAGACAGCAGGCAGGGAAATGGGTAAGCATCCCTCTTCCTCCCTTCTCTGTTTCTTCACTTAAAATTGCCACCTCCTGAAGTTGTAGCTGTAGTTATATTTTTAAAAGCTATTTATGTCCTACTTTTCAATGGAGTTTGGTTCCCAATGCAGCTTACAATATTTAAAATCCATCACCACCCATGCTGCAGTGCAAAAGGCTAGGAATACACTGGTGCAAATGTGTGTGATTGGCAGGGAGTGGAGGAGGTGGGTGTCTGCAGCTTCCAGTTCTAGCTTCACTTTTTTCCCCCTCCTTGCATTTGTCTTGCTCCTGCCATCTGCTTCTAAAAGTGGCTCTTGAGGCATAATGTGTACATTGACTTGTACTCTCTGTACTAACAAAACAATCCTAACTTCTCCTGACAGGGAGATCCACTGAGGAGCCACCATTGCATCTGGAGCCCTGCCAGAACGCAAGCGGCTGGGGTGGCGGGTGGGAGGAGGTGTTTTGCTGGTTTTTCTTCCAAAGGATCTCACGCCTTTTCTTCTCCCTCCCAGGTTAGGGGCTTCCTTCATGGGGGAAAGGAGGTGACATTGCTCCAGCGGCTACCACTGGTGGAAACACCACTGATGCTAGCTTTATGCCCATGGAGATTTCCATGGTCATAAGTGGGACTACAGGGTGAATGCCGCCCTGCCACTGGAAAGGCATCCTCCGTGACTTCCTCCATGGCATCCTACCTGCCTCCCCCACCAGCAGATCTGGGTGTTTGGATTATGCTGTAAGAGACTTGTGTTAGAGCAGAAGATACCATGTTTTGGTATTAGAAATGTGGTCAGTTTCTCATAATTTCATTTCCTGTTTATTGGTGCAGTAACCATAACTGCTTCCACTTTCTCTCATCTGACAAGAACTAGAATTAATTAAATAAAATTAGCATGCCCCATAAAGCAAGGAGTGGAATGTTGCATCAGTCTATTAATGTAGTAATATTTGACTTTCCTTCCTGCCACAGAGTAATTTTGTTTTTACTGCACAATTCCAAGTTAGCCTTTGTTTTTCCACTGAAGTTTTGCAAAGCAAGGAAAGAAGAAGAAAAAGCTCAGGCTTTTCAGAACAGGAAAAGTCTCTCACCTTGACAGAGCTGTCGGAGTACATTGCAGTATTTAGATGTTTCCCTAGCACTACATATATTTAAACCACATAATCATGGAAGCAATCCAAGATCCTGGTTCAGTGCAGTAACACAGAAACATATGAGATGTCCTCGGAAAGATGGATACCTTTTCTCAGCTCACAGAATCACATTCATCGTTCCTGGGATGACATGCATGTGTGACATTTGCTCTTTTGTCAAACACTGGCAATTTCCAATTGTAGATAACTTCTGGTATCGGAGGCAGCATGCTTCTCATTGCCAGTTGCTGGGAAACTTGGGCACGAGGGTGTTATTACATTCATATCCAGCTTGTGGGCCTCCCATGGGCATCTGCTTGGCCACTGTGGGAACAGAACACTGGACTAGAAAAGCCTTTGGTCTGATCAAGCAGGGCTCTTCTTATGTTGTTATGTTAACTTTGACTATGCATTTCATTATTACACATATAAAAACAAACAAGAGTTTACTGAATTTTGCAAAAAACATAATCTTAAAATACTTTTTTTTTCATTCATGCAGCCTGCCCTCCCCCCACAAAAAATGATGACATTCTGATAGCTTAATTCAGAACTATTCAGGCATTAGTTTCCCTTATGCAATTAGAACTATGTGAGGGAGAGCAGGGATGACTTGGACTAGCTCCTCTCCAGTCCACCGCTGTCCTCAGAAGCCTCCATGTCTAGGCTCCCCACATAATTTAGAACCCTGGAAAATCAGGGTTCTAATACATCACATGGGGAACCTATGTAGTGCAGCCTCTCTTACTGCAACCTGTGGAGGGCAACAACGACGGAGGGCAGAGCTAGCACCCTCATCTACCCTCTCCCTCATTGCCTGGGGAATTTAGAATGCCTAGATTGGGCTATTGTGTTTCACTGCAGCTTCAGAAGAGTGTTTTGTGTTTTGAAGTCAGATCCCACTTCTGCCTTAGGTTCTTGTGCAAGTTATATTTCTTTTACTCTCACCAGTTTGCCTGCTGGGAAATGGTTATTTTGTGACTGGCCGTGCCCACCGTGGCAGCCATTTTGTGAATGGGCAACCCCCTGCACAGCAGCCATTTTGTGAGTACCCAGGATGCGCTCTCAAAATTCCACATGTGCCCACTGACCGAAAAGGGTTGGGGACCCTTGGTCTAATAGGTAGCAATGGGGGCAAATTCACTTTTCAAAAAATTATGTGTTGAAGGGTTTCCCCTTCCTCATTTGACATGCTAGACAGTCTGTTATCTGTGCAAGTCATTGGAAGATAGATCTTGCCTTGAGAGCCAGCATGGTGTAGTGGCTAGAGTGCTGGACTGGGAGTCAGGAGATCCGGGTTCTAGTCCCCACTCGGCCATGGAAGCTCACTGGGTGACTTTGGGCCAGTCACATACTCTCAGCCCAACCCACCTCACAGGGTTGTTGTTGTGAGGATAAAATGGAGGAGGAGGATTATGTATGCCACCTTGAGTTCCTTGGAGGAAAAAAGGTGGGATATAAATGTAATTAATAAATAATAAATAAATAAATTGTGGGCTATGAATGAGAAAAGGTTGGATGTAGCTTCTTGAACTCCAAAGGACCATAGTGCACTGCAGAAGGGACCTTCTTCTCTTCCTGCCAGCCAAATGCTGATGACAAGGCAGATGCAGTATCAGCAGTGTCCCTACCTGGAACTGGATCCAAAGCTTATTGCTCCAAACAGCCATCAGTTGTTTTTGTTTTTAAACCAAAGAATCACACAAATAGTAACTTTGAACTTCTGAGGCAAGAGATAATGGAAGACACCAAAAAACATGATGTAACTAGAGATACAATTCTATGCATTTTTTCCTGAGACTAGCTTCCATTGAATTCAGTGAACTTACTCCTGAGAAATACACATAGGATAGCATTGTACAAGATTAAGGGAAAGAGCTGCAGTCCCCATTCTTACATGTTCAGGTCCCAGAAAATGGATGGCCAATTGGTTTATTACTTGCATGAATTATCAACTTTCCATAAGTGTGTATGTGTATGACACAAAGATATTTTTAAATTATCTCTTTTTTAAAAGACACCCTTATGGAAAATTGAGCTGGTATGCTAGTACAAAATTAGATAGCCAAAGACAGAAAACAAGATGCAACCACAGATGGATGTTACAAACAGCAAGAAAAAGATCAACAAGTTAGTGATGTCCGTCACTTGTAAATCCAGCCCTTTGGGGGCTTGATGGATTCCAGCTGCCCCCGCAGCTCAGCTTACATTTACAGGCCTTGCCACAGGTTTTCCCCAAAATCTGGGAACTTTTTGCATATTTTTTTTTTATTTGCTCAAATAGAGATTTGCGGAAATTTCAGCTGCAATTTGTGTAACTCACAAGTTTTGGCTGCATTTTGAGCAAATCTCTTATTTGAGCAAATAAAAAAATATGGAAAATCCATGAACTGGGCTGACTCCATGCAGATCAAGTTGGACCAGTTCATTGAAAATGGACTGGAGTCCAGGGGGCCAAACCAAGGGACTGGTTCGTCAAGCTCCACCCTGCAAACAGATTTCTCTGACATCCTTACAATAAGTATGAAGCAAATGGAAGACAAAGGCTATGTGAGGATAGCTGCTCAGCTGAAAAGGAGAGATGCAAATTTTTTTTTTTTGCAAAAAAAAGTTTAAAAAATACAGTTTTTGCAAAATTTTTGCAAAATTCAGTGAACTCTTAAGTTGTTTGTTTTTATCTGTGTAATAATGAAGTGCATACTCAAAGTTAACAACATAAGAAGAGCCCTGCTGGATCAGACAAAAGGCTTTTCTAGTAATGCAAAGAAAGCAGATCTCAGCACCTCTTGAACTTCATTAACAATATATTTGAGGAAACAACAAACAATACTGAGAGTAACAAGGAGGCAAAGTCCCAATAATGAAAGGGGATCATTGTTCAGCAGTGGAACAGACTGCCTTGGGAGAGATGGTGAGCGCTCCGTTGATAGATGTATTTAAGCAGAGGCTGGGCAGCCATCTGTCAGGGAAGTTGTAGTTGCATCCTGCATTTCAAATCTTGCATTGAGCAAGTGGGTTGGACTAGATGACCTTCCAAGGACCTTCCTAACTCTATGATTCTGAGAGTCTCCAAATATCTTGCAAAATGTCTCAGATATTAGTCTATTTGATGCATCGCTGGGTTAAACATCATTGTTGTTGTTTCTATCTCTCTGTTTCAGATTAAGCACTTGATTAGTCTGGAACCATATTTTAAGAACATAAGAAGAGCCATGCTGGATCAGACCAAGAGCCCATCTAGTCCAGCATTCTGTTCACACACAGTGGCCAACCAGGTGGCTATGGGAAAACCACAAGCAGGACATGAGTGCAACAGCACCCTCCCACACATGTTCCCCTGCAACTGGAATGAGCTTCCTAGCGAGGTCGCCTGGCACCTACATTGTATTCATTTCGGCGCCAGGTGAAGACCATTTTATTCTCCCAGGCATTTTAGCATTTTAGCTTTCTGAACTTTTAGCTTTGCTGTTTTAAATCTGTATTTTAAACTCCTGCACTGCTGCTAGGTTTTATTGTGGTTGCATTGTTATATTGTGGCTTTAATGTTCTATATATTTTAAATTGTTTTATTGTGTGCTGTTTGGTTTTAATTTTTGTGAACCGCCCAGAGAGCTTCGGCTATTGGGCGGTATAGAAATGAAATAAATGAACAAACAAACTGGTGTACATATGCACACTGCCTCTGATACTGGTGGTAGCCATTTTATATTTATCAAATCTACATTCCTCTGTTTTCTTCTTTTTTAAAGGTTTATTATTTGAATGTCAGCCTTCCCCTTAGTGATGCATTAACATCTCTCATTCAACCACCCAAATTTAAAAGTCCTACCAAGCTGTGAAAGGTAGGCTATGGTGGCCGCCATTTGCATTCCCTTTTTTTTGCCATGATAGCCTACATAAATATTTACGTAGGCTATTACGGCAAAAAAAAAAAAGGGGGAAAGCAAATGGCGTAGTGGCTGCCGTTTGCATTCCCCCCCTTTTTTCTTTTTGCCGTGATAGCCTATGTAAATATTTACGTAGCCTATCAAAGCAAAATACAGGGATGCAAATGGCAGCGGCTACGGCAGCTGCCATTTGCATCCCTGCAGGCTGCCCAGCGGCCGGATGTCCGGCTGCGGGCAGCCCCGGCTGGCGGCTCTGCAGAATCTCCGCAGAGTGGAGCTGGCCAGAGAGAATTTCGGGAGGAGGGACAGAGCACCTCCCCCCCACCGTGAATGTCACCCTTCGAAAAGGTAAGTGACTTTCGTACATCCCTAGTGAAAGGACGTTTCAGGGCCAGTCCATGTTTGAGAGAGACCTTGGCATGTCAGCTGGTGGCCCTGCTCTTCCTCCTATTCATATCCGTCCGCATGTGGGGCGAGGTGCAGGGGCTTACCAGAGGAGGTAGGCATTAAAGGCACTCTTCTGAAGATTGCTGGCCAGCTGCCATTGCAATTATCCGCAATACTCCACAGCAATGCTACATTATTGCAGGCCCTTGTGGGCAATTATAATAGCAGAAACTTCAAGAGCAGTGGGCCATGGCAGATGCCCGAGGATGCCACTTGTCAGGCTTGGAAAGTTTGGTGGGAGGTGTAGGGATAAGGGATTGGAGTCAGAATGTTCCTTCCATTCATGGAAGGGACTGAGATCCCATGTAGGCTGACACTGGAGGAAGGTAGGGAGGTGGTTTTTGCCAAGTCCCCCTTCCCCTTGCAGTTCACAGAGCCACCTCCAATACCGTTCCAGAAAAGCCACCCAGCCATCCACAGCAGCTTTTCAGGGGGCAAAGGAGGCTGCGGGGAAGAGGAGAATAAGAGAAAAATGCCTCTCCCTTCTTCCTCCATTGGGAACAACCCGTGATCAGAGTTCCACTTCCAGGAACTCTGGATCCAAGCCACCTTCCATTTGGTTTGTGTCCTGCTTTCAGTTTTGTCTGAAACAATCTGCATCATCTGGGATGATGGATCTCTCACTCCACCTCAGCTTGCTTATCGTTTTATAAATTTGGGATAGCACTGTTGATGGGTAGTGTTGTGAGGATACAGCAGTAGTCCAAAGAAGTCAAAGCACCACGAAAGAAGACCAACAATGACCCTATTGAAGGAGGTATATCTCCCAAATGATTAAATATGATAGAACAGGGAAGATATATATTAACCCTGTATCAGGATCAGCAGTTACCTTAACTAAAGGATTCTCCCACGTGGAGCTGCAGCCCCATTTTCCAAATTCACCTTTGGTCTGTCTTTTTCCTGCCTGGCCTTAGGCTTTCTATGTCTCCCCTGTAATGTGTTTACTCGTGTATTGCCATTAACTCAATGTAACCTCTCTGTCCCTTTCAGCATTCTCGTTAAGTGCCATTACATTAAGTGGCTGCCTTGATGAGCTATTTCAGCTCACTTCAGGGCTTCGGTGACGATTTCCGGAGCAGAATTGGAAGGATGTCACTGCAGACGTTTCCTTGCTTTGCCTTCTCCTGCACCCAGAAATTAAATGGATGGGATGTTATTCACATATAAATCCCTGCAGTGGTTATTTGGTTAGCATAAGAATGAAGACAAAACTGCATCGGTAGCAGAGTTATTCTGTGCTGTTAATGCACTATGCAACAACATTACTGGAGAGCAAGGGGGAGACAACCAAGATATATGTTGATGTGGAGATGAGTTGATGAAAAATGAGTTGAAAAGAGAACCTGATATGTTTTTTTTAGCCTTAACCTTTCTTCTGGGTGTGAAAGGAGACTTCAGTTGCTATGGTTGTTCAAAATATATCAGTTTCATATCCTCTCTAACTAGTGTAAGAGTGCAAATTCTCATACGATATCCCCCTAAGCTAATCATTTAGAAAGTATTTAGTGACATTCACTTGAATTGTTTCTGTGAGTGTACATGTGAGTGTGTAAGGGCGCAATCCTATGCATATTAAGAGAAAAAGAGTCCTACAACTCCCAGCATTCCCAAGCCAACCATGCTGGCTGGGGAATGCTGGGAGTTGTAGGACGTTTTCTGTCTAAACATGCATAGATTTGCACCCTAAATCAGGCCCACACAACTTGAATCTTGCCAAGCAGAATGCAGTACACCATCCAGGCAGGGCAGCCCCCCACCCCACCCCCAGGTCTTAATAAACCTCCTGCTTTTATGGCCTTCATGGAACTGCAGAAGCACGGTCTTGCTCTCAAGCACCTGGCAACCACAATATAAGGCTGCAGTGAGTTGTATTTCTTTCTTTTTCTTTTAAAAAAATATGTTATTATTTATCAATGAACAATACAACATGAAAACACAACTGACACCAAGCATGAAATAACCTATCAACAATGACCTGCATATAGTAATACAGATATATAAACTTTCTGTTGAAGGTCTATCAATCTAGCTTTAGTTAGAAAGTATGAATTAGATCTTTCCAGATGGTTACATGCGATTCTGGAAGTGTCAATCCCCCATCCCTGTGGTTGGCTAAAGAAATCCACGGTTGCCAGCATGTGTAAAAGTAATTGCCAGTTTCATTATTATGCATGACCTTTGGCTCTTTGGTTAATTTTTCTAGTAAGGCAATATCCCTTTCCCAGCTTTCAACTGGTGGTCTGCTTGTAGATTCGTAGACTGACATGATTTCCATTCTTGGTGCAGTCCAGAAAAATCTTAGTATATCCTTATGCAGTAGATGCTTATCTCCCACAAAACCTGGCCTCAGGTTAGCAGACCAAGTGGAGATGCTCAATGTCTGTATTATCTAGGGCTGTGCAGCAACCCCCCGATCCGACTCGCAAGCCACTTTGTGGCTTCCGAGGCAGGCCTGATTTGGCTTGGGCAGATTCGGGGGGGCCCGGCCTGCCTTGGCCCCGAACCTGAAGTGGGATTCAGATGTCAAACACCACTTTGGGTCCCCCCAACACCCCCGCACAAACCCCCTTACCTTCCCGCCGCCAACTTCTCCATCGTCATCGTCCTCACTGCCTCCGTTGCCACCATCGTCGTCCTTGGCGCCACCTCCATCGCCGCCGCCACCCTCACCACCGCCACCGTCCTTGCCGCCACTGCCCTCGCCACCATAATCTGCTGAGGCCTGGATGTGCGCGGCGACTCTTACTGCAGGGAGTTGCCATTTTTAAAATGGCAACCTCCTGGAATTTGCTGGAGGTTGCCATTTTAAAAATGGTGACTCCCTGCGGTCAGAGTCGCTGCGCGCGTCCAGGCCTCAGCAATTGGCGGCAGCAAGCACGGCGGTGGTGGCGGCAGTGGTGAGGGCGGCAAGGTAGTGAGGACGACAGTGGTGGCAGTGATGGAGGCGGCAGCGGAGGTGAGGACAGCAGCAGTGAGGGTGGAGGCGGCAGTGGCAATGGTGAAGACAGTGGCGGCACCGATGATGACATGAGTGGCAGCGGCAGAGGCGGCGAGGGCGAGGATGGCAGTGGCGGCAACTCAGGTAAGGACCAGGAGGCACCAGGGGTGCTGGGCCTGGGTGTCTGAAGCTCCGAAGCACACCAAGCACTTCGGAGAGCCCCCAACCTGCTCCAGATCACTTCGTGCCTCCTCTGCTTCACCTCAGAAGGAGCACAAAGTGACCCGAAGCAGCCCGCTTCGACTCGGGGTTTGGGCCTTGGGCCGAAGCAGTGCACAGCCCTAGTATTATCCCGAACAGGCCCATTCTGACTGGACATTGGACTAAACATCCTCTAATTATTAAGTCTCTGGAGGCGGAAGGTCTAAGAGAATCTGTATATGCATAGCTTCCTCTACAGGTTCAGAAGGCTTTCCTAATCAAACAGGCTCCTGTGCCCACATCAGCCAGCGGAGCAGTAAATTCTGCTGCCCCCAACCCTGCCCCAGCCAGGAAGGCCTGTTCCCGGCTCCTCCTGTGGATGCCCAGAGAGCCCCGCCAGCTGCTCTCCCAGTGTGGCATTTGCTGCAGCAAGACCGCAGCCAGCAGGGCTGCCCAGAGCAGCCACCAGCCATCTATTGCTCTCAGCAAAAGCCACACGGCCGGAAGAAGTGGCCAGTGGCCATGCATCTCACACAAGAGCTCATCTGGGTTTCACAAAATCCCGTGGGAACCCAGCTGGGTCTTGTGAGATCCCATAAGGCTGCCTCTTCCAGCTGCGTGGTGCAGCAGCAAAGCTAAGGGGGTGGGGAATGGTGGTGCATGGCATCAAGAAGGAGGGGAGTGAGGTGGCGCGAGGGGAGTGAGGTGGTGGAAGTTGTCTCTTGCTTCAGGTGGCAAGAAAGCTTGGGACGGCCCTGGAATTAGGGCTCCTGATCACATGGATCTTTGCATGCTGCACATGCAAAGGATAGTATATTTGCCTTGGTGCGCTATCCCGGGACATGTGGAGCGCTGCCTCCCATTATACTACAATCTCACCTGATTACAAACATACTACATCTTTGTTCTTCGTAGAAGAGTAGTAGCACTAGTCTAGCCTAAACCCCATCCTATTACCATCCAATGGGGCAAAGCATTAGCTTTGCTCGGGGGCTGAGGCACGCAGCTCTGCTGCAATGAGACCTCTATGTCACAACATGAGGGCCAGCATCAAGGGCAGGCATGGCTGGTTGGGCCCACACCCCAGCAGGGGCCCACTGACCAGAACCCCTGGAGCAGCTTCTCCTTCTCATCATTGCAATCTGCTTGCTCACCTGCTTCTCACTCTGGCCCAGATCATGGTGGTGGTGAAATGGAGGAGAAGGGGGACTGGTAGATGCCACTGCCTACTTGATCATAGGGATATATGAGAATTTCATTTCAATTCCTTTTTTTCCTCAGGATTTACCCAGTTTGCACCGTCCAGATCAAACATGGACTTGGACACAATCTGCAGTCAACATCTGTACATTTTTGAGCTTGGAATGTGATTTGCAAACAAACAAAAAATACATTCTATAGCATGCGTACGTTTGAAAAATGTGCATGGGAAAAATGCATAAATTTGAAAAATGTGCTCAAATACACTTTAATCAATGGGAAAACAATGCATATTTTTTAAAGATGTTTCGGCGAGCTCAGGTTTTCCTGATTCACCCAGTCCCCAGTTGCTCGCTCTCTTTTTGCCTGTCAAGCAAGCAAATGGTAGCAATGATTGAGGAGCAGCAACAGCTGCTGACAATGAAAGTGAGAAGGTAGACTCAGGGAGGGTGGGGGGCCACTGAGGGTATCATCCCCAAGTGCCCATCAAATCCTTGAGCTGACACTGCACAATGTTTTCCTGCTTTACTAGCCAATAAGAACCCAATAGTTTTGCCCGACAGGACAGCCAATGCAGGATGGCCTACAGTGATCATGATTGCAATAAAGGGGGCGGGGGGATGTAAGTGTGAACCAGCCCTAGGCCCTATTCAGACATCTTCTAGCAATTCTGATACACATTCAGGACATGTGAAGAATTCCTGTGCGAGAGCATAGACCATTTCTCTTCATAGAGGGAGAAGGAGGACGCTACATGGAAAAGCTAAGCAGCTTATGCCCTACTGAAATCAGGAGAGCCACTGAAAACCTTAAGTCTCATTTATTTTAATGGGATTTAAACTAACTTAACTTCATTTGGCTACAGCAAAATATAATTTTGGTGGGGTTTTGTTTTGGTTGGTTTTGTTTTGTTTTTGCATTGTTCTTCACCGCCATTCTCCTGCTTTAAAATAAAATTCAGAATGTTGTGGAAGCTACATTTACTGCCAGGTTCTGTCGACATACAAAATGCTTACAGCCTGGAATACTGTCAAAGGCAGGGAAAATTAGGTGGGCAGAGGGATGAAACGACTAAATCTACAAGAACCACAACTTCTTAGATATCATTTTTAATTAGTTTGATAAAAACTGAAACACTTGTATTGTTTAAAAAAAATGTTGCCACAGCAACTTCAAATCACATTGACAAGTTGGGGGCTTGTAATTGGTATGCAGTTCAAGTCGCTCATCCTCCTGCTAGTATCTCTATGGCAACATGACTGTCTCTCAACCCTGATAACATGGCAACACCGTATTTATACTCTTTTTCTTTCTTTTTCTTTCTTTGGTTATGGAATTGTGTTTAATTAAGACAGACAGAGAAGACAGAGTCTGGAATAATGAAAAAGGCATTGATTGACTGACAGCACAATCCTATGCATATTTACTTGGAAGTTGGTGCCACTATTTTTAATGAACTTTACATCCAGGTAAGCATGCTCAGGATTGCAACCTGAATACTTTTCATGCTTCCTCGACTTCTGAAAGGAAAACACACATATATATCAGGGATCTCTACACCTCAAGTTTATTGCGCATTCACAGTTGCTCACTCACTGAATTGTGTGGGTCCATTACATGACGTTGTCGTTGTCCAGTCATTATTCCACTATTTCCTCCCACCTATCCCATGTTGTCCTCAAACGGGAAAAATGGGGTATCTTTCCAGATACACGCAAATGGAGCGCCATGCCCTCCCCATGTATTTCTCCCCTAGCGTAAATGAAGTGCTTAGTGTGGTTGTTGGGGGCGTGGTCATGATGTCGAAGGTGGTGACGAAGGTCTGATGGGCGTTCAGCCTTCCTGTGCCTGAGCCATTTTGGCTCCTTGCCATTTTCAACCTGCCTGCTCAAAGCAGAGCAGCAGCACATGGGGGGGGGGGGCAGAGGGGCTGAGTGGCAGGGACTGACCAAAAGTATGGAAGAGGGTGGCGGGCCTGGGGAGATCAGTAAGGGGGGGGCTGTCCATATGTCAGCCCCCATCCACCACTAATGTGCAAGGGGAGGGAAAGGAACCCAGGAGCAAGTATCACTGAACCTGGAGCGTGTGTAATGCCTCTTCACGGAAACATAACAGTGTGGAAACAGCCATCTACAGAGAAGGAAGAGCATGTAAAGGGAATCAGCTGTGATCCTGCATTTAAAATGGAAGCGGAAAGCTCCATTTTAAATGCAGGATTTTAGGCTGGTGTAGAAACCTCATACACACACACTATACGTACGTGTGTGTGTGTGTGTGTTTAAACTGTCTTTAATCCTTGGTAGATTTCAGTCAAACAAACAATAATGCAATAAGAACACAGTAAATAAAATCCATGAATTCAACTTAACAATGGTTTAAAATGCCTGGGTAAACATAAACAAAAACATTTTTTACCAGGAACTAGGGATGGCGGAGAATTTCTCCCCGAAACTTCGGGGGGCCGAGCGCCAACGTGTTCGGCCCCCCAAAGAAGTTTCGGGGAGAAATTCTCCGCACCCCCCCACCCCCCGCACTCCCCCGGGACGGGACTTACCTTTCCCGAATGTCCCTCCCGGCGGCGGGTCCGGCCGGCGGTTCATCGGGTCTTCGTCAGGGGCGGGAGCGGCAGCCGGTCTTTTGACCGGCTGCCACTGCTGCCATTCCAATAAAAGAAAAAAAAACGCCCCCGTGATAGGCTACGTGACGATTTACGTAGCCTATCACGGCTGACTTTGCAGATCTAGCCGTAATAGGCTATGTAAATCGTCATGTAGCCTATCACGGGGCCGTTTTTTGTTTTTTTAAAAAACTTTTTATTTCGCGGCCAGGCGAGGCGCCTCCTCCCCGGCCTGAATTTCGGCCGGGCGAGGCGGGAAGCCTCCCCCCCGGCCTGAATTTCGGCCGGGCGAGGCAAGAAGCCTCCCCCCCCGGCCTGAACTTCGTGGGGAGAGCAGCGAAGTGCCTCCCCCCCACCGCGAAAAGCTGCGAGACCAGGTAAGTGACTTTCGTGCACCCCTACCAGGAACTGAAAGATGGCACTGTTGACAGGCCTCTCTGGGGAGAATGTTCCACAGCCAAGGTTGCCATCACTGAAAAAGCCCTCTCTTTTGTTGAGTACCATACATCAGATAAAGGAGGCACCTGGAGGAGGGCTTCAACAGGCGGGGTAGCATCCAACATTCCCCCAGTGCTAGCACTAATGACGCTTCTCTAGCCAGAACCAACACTTGCACAGCATAACTAACGGAATGTGAAAAAGTGGCACTTTTCTGCCAAAATTAAGTAGCGCAGCAGCAAAAAAGGGGCAGTTTTCCTTCAAAACAAGGTGCATGGGGAATGTGACCTTGGTGTGAAGAAAAATGCCCCCTTTTTGCCCACTGTGCACCACTGAATTTCAGCAGTAAATCTCTGTTTTTCCCATCGTGCTAGTCATGTTGCGCCAATAATGGCTTACCATGGCAAAAAGTCATCAGTGCTAGGGCTGGGACAACTTTTAATACTACCTATTATCTCAAAGTATGGACAGACTGTACAGGAAGAGGTGCACTAGGTTCCCACTAGGTGCATTTCAGAGTTTGGAAGGCACTCAAAAATCAAACCATATGGTTGGTGATATGCATATCTAGAATACACTGTGATATATATTTAGAGTGTTCCACAAGGAACTGAATTTAGATTTTTTTCCCCCCAACCCAATTTAAAGTGTGAAATAGTAACTAAGTAAGCAACATTACTGGAAGAGGGAATTATCATCTTTCAGGTGCCACAGTCCAAAGGGTTCAGTATTCCAGATCTTGCCATCCAGTACTTAAAAATGTGATAGATGCAATTTCACTGGGGTGGGGGGAGGGGGATATTGGAAAAAAGAAAATGTTTCAGGTGAGTCAGTCCTTTTCTTTCTTCCCCATCATATTCCAGGATTTGTGTCTCCAAATTGGGTCCAGGATGCTCCTGACTCAGCTGGACTGACTGGTCAGTTTCTTGTGGTTCCTTGCAAACAGACTGCAGCTGGAAGTATAACTCTTGAGTCCAGAGTCTGTTCTTTCCTCAGCAAGAGTAATAAGAAGCTCCATGCGCTTTATCCACAATGCAAATTGTTGCTTGTCGGGGTAGATGCTGACTCGGCCCGAAAAGATGCTACTGATTATCCTCAACAAAAGCATTAGCCACCTGCAGTTCACTGAACAAGCCATATATTCCTGTAGATGCAGCATTTCTGTCAAACCTCTTAAAAAAAAACAAAAAAAACCTGAATGACATTTTATATTCCCAATTCATGTATTACCATCTGGTTCCCAATAAAAAATAACAAGTTTCCCCCTCTTTGTTTTCTTTTCTGGGCTTTGATTTATCTGCAGCTGTCCTATTTGTGCAAAAGCTCTGGATCGCAGATATAAAACTACAGTTAAGCAAAATGTGCTCATTATTAATTCTGTTTTGCAGGAAAGATCAGTCCCTCGATGAAGATCATTATAATATTTTAGAAGGACAATGTGATCTTTAAACCCTGTGTAAATCCATAGCATTATTTTTCCATTAGTAATTTGGGAGCAACTTTGTGCATCTCTTTGGGACAAAAGGAAGGATAAAAACAAATCAATAAAATAAACATTACACCTAGTTGCACATGCTACCATTTCACAGCTTCTGTTGTGTTGCTGGTTGCTGCCTATTTTTAGGGGTGGGAGACAGGTTGCACAAAATTATATAAAGATATTATTGATACACACTGGGCAACATTCAATGTGACATGAACATACACATAAATTGCCTTGTGATAGTATAAGGGACATCTAGTGCAACACCCTGGAAACCCCATCACACCACCTAACACTATTAGTGGTGTGCTAGAGGCCTCTTACGCTAGTGGAATATAATTTAATTTATAATATAATTTGATAATATAATTTATATGGAAGTGCAATATAATATACGAGCTCGTGTCACATTGGATACTGCCAATTTTAATAAAATAAACAGCCCAATCCTATGCATATTTTCTTGGTAGTAACTACCACTGTAAGTGAGAAATGTGTTGGGTTGTAAACCTATAAAGATTCTCATCTGAACAACATGGCTTATTAGATAATACAAATACTAAACATACCAGTAAATAACACATCTGATTTCACTTTCCAGCTGGTAGAATTAGTATATCACTATCACTATATTTGGTTCCAAACCACACACTAAGAGAAATCTCTGGAGTCGGGCCTCTAGGAATAATTTCAGATACCTTAGTTTACATATTTCAAGCATTACCCATGCTTTAGTGAGCCAAGCATAAACTGTCATTGATGATGATTATTATTAGATTATTTATTTATTAAATTTCTGGATCGCCCATCTGGCTGGTCACCCGGACACTCTGGGAGATGTACATTAATATTTATTTATTTATTTATTAAATTTATTAATCGCCCATCTGACTGGTCACCCAGCCACTCTAATACAACAGTTTAAAACAATAAAATTCCACATTAAAACATCGTATTTCTAAAAATACCCTAACCCACCCCAAATGCCTGCCTGAACAACCACGTTTTTAATGTGTGGCGGAAGCTCATTAAAGAGGGGGCATGGTGGAGTTCCCTAGGGAGGAAGTTCCACAGAGTAGGGGCCACCACAGGGAAAGCCCTCTCCCTCGTCCTCACCAGTGTAGCTCTCCCGGCTGATGGGACAGAGAGAAGGCCATCCGAGGCTGATCTTGTTAAACAGCCTGTCTGGTGTTGCTGGAGGCGCTCCTTGAGATAGGCTGGGCTGGAACCATATAGGGTTTTAAAGGTCAAAACCAACACCTTGAATTTGGCCCAGAAAATAATTGGTAACCAGTGCAACTCCTTCAGCACTGGAGTGATGTGATCACGCCGGCGGCTGCCTTTAATCAGACGAGCTGCCGCGTTCTGCACCAGCTGCAGCTTCCAAACCATCTTCAACGGTAACCCCACGTACAGCGCATTACAGTAGTCTAGATGAGAGGAGACCAGGGCATGTACTACCGATGGGAGCAGATAGTCGGGAAGGTAAGGGTGCAGCTGCCGTATCAGATGGAGTTGGTACAGCACTGTCCGGCTCACAGCTGACACCTGAGCCTCCATGGACAGCTAGGACTCTAAAATGACCCCCAGGCTGCAGACCTGATCTTTCAAGGGTAGCCGTACCCCATTCAACACCAGGTTGACATCCCCCAACCTCTTCTTGTCACCCACCAAAAGTACCTCAGTCTTGTCAGGGTTCAACTTCAGCTTATTCCTCCCCATCAAGCCACTCACTGTCTCCAGACATTTGGACAGGAATTCTACAGCCAACGTTGGTGAAGATTTGAATGAAAGGTAGAGTTGCATGTCATCCGCATATTGATGACACCGCACCCCAAACCTCCTGATGATAGCCCCCAGTGGCTTCACATATATGTTAAAGAGCATCGGGGAGAGGATGGAACCCTGTGACACCCCACAAGTGAGCGACCAAGGGTTCAAAACCTCCTCTCCCAGTGCTACCCTCTGGTACCTGCTGGAGAGGAAAGACCAGAACCACCATAATACGGTGGCTCCAATGCCCAACCCCTCCAGGCGGTCCAGAAAGATACCATGGTCAAAAGTATCAAAAGCCACTGAAAGGTCGAGGAGAACAAGGAAGGCGCATTCACCCCTATCCAAAGCCCTTCTCATATCATCCACCAAGGTGACCAAGGACATTTCTGTCCCATGCCCAGGCCTGAAGCCTAATTGAAATGGATCTAGATAATCGGCTTCTTCCAGGTGTGCTTTCAACTGCATCGCCACCACCCACTCAATCACCTTGCCCAAAAATGGCAGATTCAAAACTGGGCAAAAGTTGTTCATGATGATGGTGATGATGCTGCTGTTACAATTCCTGCTGACAACAACAAATTTTCTAACACCTTAAATGATGTACTTGGAACTAGGCACTAGTTAAGCACTTTTCTATCCCACTGATTTCAGTGGGAAAGCTAAAGGCTAAACAACATGCTACACTGCAGCCACATGCAACGAATGAGGATACTTTGCAATACAGAAAAACATAGGGTGGTCTACTGTACATAGCTGCAACAATATGTGCAGTTTGGCCCATGATACATGCATAAGGCTGAAACCCTATGTATACTTCCCTAGGAGTAAATCCCATTGAACAGAGTGGAGCTAGGGTGGCCAAGTGTCCTCATTTACAGAAGACAGGCCTCTACTTGCAGGGCTGCCAGAGGACTCTCCTCTATTTGAATGTGTCCTGTTTAAGTTTGGTTTAAAGAAAGACCAGACCCATCAAGAGTTAACACCTGGGCAGCAGACTGAACAAGCAGGCACACAGGTCACCTTGTCACAGTCTTCTGCGCTGTGATGTACTGTATTTCTATTTAAATTAAAATAATTATTTCTAAATTTGCATCTATGCATATACATTAGCATACACACATTTTATGCGAATCAGCGTCCTCTTTTTCTGGTGATGCATTTCCTCATTTGGGTGATTCATATGTGCCCACCCTATGGACCTTACTTGTGAGTAAACATGTGCCCGCAATATGGATCACCCCCCCAAAAGTTACTTCTGATTAGGGATGGACAGATCAGTCTTTTTACTGGTCCATGTCATTTAATTTATTCATCCATCCATCCATCCATCCAATATCAATCAATGTATATGCTGCTTTTCCACTAAAAAAAAAATAGTGCTCACAAAAGCTAACAATAAAAATATAGATAAAATGACAATGTTATGATTAAAACATTAAAACTCATCAAATAAAAACACATCAGATCAAAACATATCATTAAGAAGGAAATGACAGCACCTAAAACGTACTTCAGCAGCAAGTCAGCTTACAAACCAAAAGCCTGTCTAAATGCCTGTCAATGGAAGGGCATCAAAGATGCAGCTAGTCTGACCTCTCTTGGCAGGGAGTTCCAGAGCCTGGGAGCAGCCACAGAGAAGACCCTCTCTTGCATTCCTGCCAAGTGTGCCTCTAATAGTGGCCTCTCCTATGGTTCTTAAAACCCAGGTAGGCTCATATGGGAGAATGTGGTCTTTTAACTAATCCTGGTCCTTTCTCATGTGTCTGTTCCATCCCATTTCTAGATTAACCTGTGATTTAAAAAGAAAAAAAACCCACCTTTACAGAGGGATATATGAATTTTGTAAAATCTGTTCCATCTGTGTTTCATGGATTGCCAGGTGCCTTTCATTTCATCGCCTGCTCATTGGTGGAATCCAATTTTTCCAGTTTCCCAAATTTGTGCAAATTCATATTTGCGAAAACTCATATTTGCAAAAATGTGCAAATTCTCCTCGATATATACAAATCCTTCCCCCCTTCCCTGCATTTTCATGCTTTAGGCTATGGGGGAAATGCACATTTTCAGCTGGTGTTTTTTCCATGCGACTTGGGAAAAAGCTCGCCCATTGTGGAATCCATGAGTTGGATTCATAGAAATCTGAACTCATTTGATTCCATTGCGCATTTCTCTGACATCCCTACATTTACATATATATTTTAAAACACAATGGGTGCTCCTAGACAAAGGGCTCCTATCACTACGAATCAAAAGGCAAAATGCAGCTATTGCATTCCTTAAAAGCTTTTTTTCTGGTAAGAAAAAAGGTGGAAAAAGCAGTGGGAAAACACAGAAGGGTTACAAATGGAAGACAACAGTGTTTAGACCCACCATAAAATTCCTTGATTAAGGCAGGGTAATTGCATGATAAAACCTTACCTGATAGCACCCACAGTCTCTGTAAAAACACGAATGTCCTAACCCCAACATATGCTTTGGCTTAGAGGCCTCCATGCTTTAATCTAATACTCTCTATATATTTTCACTGGAAGCATAACTGCACTTCTTCTTTGACAAATGTTTTCTTTTGTGTTCCTATATAACTCACCACACCCTAGGTGAAATGTTTAGCAGAATTATACCAGAAATATTTGTGGCTTGGGATAGATGAGAAGAATCTGTTGACTGAAGAAACAAGCTGGGGACATCTTTATGCGAACAGGAAGACTACAGCTGAGCTTTTAATGGCATGGATTGTCTGGGCAGTTCAAGAATGTGATTTACACAGAGAGATTACCAAGGATGGGATTTGATCTGAACAATTTTGTGGGTGTTTATTTAAAGGCTGCTATAATACCTGAGACTGTTTAAAATCTCTCCTTTACCAAATATATGCCTGAGGTTTCATGTTTAGACAAAATAATCCCAGAAGAATAACTTCCAGTGTGTACTGTGTAATTCGAAGCCAGTTCAAACCTGGTTGCCCATTATATTCCCAGTCCTGCTGGTATTTGAAATCCCCCCCCACAACCCTTCACACCCTCATTGCACAACGAATACCATTGCTTCCAAATGGTTGGTGCAAAGTTGCAAACTTTGGTTCCCAAGGAGAAATAAACAAATGTATAAAGTTAATTGTATGAGTGTTAATGTTAAGTGGCTGGATTAGCCACTCCTTTTGACCCTATTAGCTCATGAGAGCCAGGGCCTGCAGGAGAAGCCACCACCACCGGGGAAGAGGCGGGCTTGCCGCCGCTGGGCCTGCTGCCGCCGCCGCTGCCACCACCACCAGGCCTTCCTTGTGGACTTCTGCCTGGCAGACCGCCAGTCCCTGCAGGACCAGGCCCCCAGGTACCGAGCCAGCTGTGCTGCTCCACCTGCCCCTCCCTGGAGGGGCTACATAAGCTGGCTGGCTGAGGTGGCCTGGGAGAGCCAGGGCCTGCAGGAGAAGCCACCACCACCACCACCACCACCACCGGGGAAGAGGCGTGCTTGCCGCCGCTGGGCCTGCTGCTGCCGCCGCTGGGCCTGCTGCTGCCGCCGCTGGGCCTGCTGCTGCCGCCGCTGGGCCTGCTGCTGCCGCCGCTGGGCCTGCTGCTGCCGCCGCTGCCACCACCACCAGGCCTTCCTTGTGGACTTCTGCCTGGCAGACCGCCAGTCCCTGCAGGACCAGGCCCCCAGGTACCGAGCCAGCTGTGCTGCTCCACCTGCCCCTCCCTGGAGGGGCTACATAAGCTGGCTGGCTGAGGTGGCCTGGGAGAGCCAGGGCCTGCAGGAGAAGCCACCACCACCACCACCACCACCGGGGAAGAGGTGTGCTTGCCGCCGCTGGGCCTGCTGCCGCCGCCGCTGGGCCTGCTGCCGCCGCCGCTGGGCCTGCTGCCGCCGCCGCTGCCACCACCACCAGGCCTTCCTTGTGGACTTCTGCCTGGCAGACCGCCAGTCCCTGCAGGACCAGGCCCCCAGGTACCGAGCCAGCTGTGCTGCTCCACCTGCCCCTCCCTGGAGGGGCTACATAAGCTGGCTGGCTGAGGTGGCCTGGGAGAGCCAGGGCCTGCAGGAGAAGCCACCACCACCACCACCACCACCACCACCACCGGGGAAGAGGCGTGCTTGCCGCCGCTGGGCCTGCTGCCGCCGTCGCCGCTACCACCGCCACCAGGCCTTCCCTGTGGACTCCTGCCTGGCATTTTTAAGGGGATTTTAATTGTTTTGTTTGTTTGTTTTATTTTGTTGGGGGGGATTTTGTTGTGTTTTTAGGGGTGGGTAGCCTGCCTGATAGGCGGGAGCGAGGGGGCATGTGTCCACCTGATGGAGGCAGTGGGGGGAGTGTTGGGGGCCAGAACATACCGAGGCTGGGCAGCAGGCGCTGGCGGAGCGCTAGGGGCAGGCCATGCCAGGTAAGGGGAACAAGGGAGAGATGTGTAGTATCTATCCCCTGCTCCGGGCCTGTCCAGAGCCAAAGGATGGCTGGGGGAGGTGTGACCCCATCTTCTGGCCTTCGTTTGCTGCTCTGCAATGCCAGGTCTGTTACCCAGAAAACCTCTCTCATCCATGACATGATCCTGGATGAGGGTGCAGACCTGGCATGTATTACGGAGACCTGGCTGGCCGAGGCTGCTGCTCCAACCCTTGCAGCTGGATTTTCGTATGCACAGCAGCCGAGGGCTGGGGATCGGGGAGGGGGAGTGGCTGTTATCTACCGAGAGTCCTTGGTCTTCACCAGACCCCCTCTCCGGGAGACCAAGGTTGTTGAGTGCATGTACTGGAGGTTGGGCCCGAAGGGCAGTCTGGGGATTCTGCTCGTGTACCGTCCACCCCGTTGCACGACTGACTCCCTGGCCGAGGTGCTTGAGGTGGTCTCTGATGTGCGTGTACAGTCCCCTAACTTACTGGTGTTGGGGGACTTCAACGTACATTCGGAGGCCATCCTCACAGGAGCACCTCGGGACTTCATGGAGACCATGGCCTCCTGGGAGCTGCATCATATTCTAACTGGGCCCACCCATGTAGCCGGTCATGCACTAGACCTTGTGTTTGTTTCTGGAGAAGCGGGGAGTGATCTGGAAGTCGGGGGTATATCCACCACCCCCTTGTCATGGTCAGATCACTATCTGGTGATGTTGGACTTCTCGGTTCCACAACCCCTCCGGAGGGGTGGAGGACCCATTAAAATGGTCCGCCCCAGGCGTCTTATGGATCCAAATGGATTCCTGAACGCGCTTGGGGATTCTCTGGGGCATGCCAACGGCCACTCGGTCGAGACCCTGGTGGGTGGCTGGAATGCCGCAATCACTGGGGCATTAGAGCGGGTGGCTCCGAAACGCCCTCTCCCCCTGAACAGGGCTCGGACTGCACCATGGTTGAATCCGCGGTTACGAGCTCTGAAACAGGAGGTGAGACGGCTAGAGCGCCGGTGGCGGAAGTCTCGCTCCAAAGACGATCAGACACGGGCTAGAGCTATATCTTCAGCCTATCACGTGGCGGTGAAGGCAGCAAAAAAGGAATATTATGCTGCCTCCATCGCGTCTGCAGAGTGCTGCCCCAGGAGGCTGTTCCAAGTGGTCCGGAGCCTGGTCGGTCCTGTGGCTCCGGAACCACTGGAGCATTCTAAGGCCTCCTGTGAGGCTTTGGCAAGGCACTTTGCAGATAAAATTGATCCGATTAGGTGTGTTACTCTGCACACTGTGGATACAGTTAGTGAGCAAGAGGCGGCCTGTGGCAAACCGGTTTTGTGGGATCGGTTCCAGCTTCTTCCTCCTGATGAAGTGGACAAGGTGCTTTCATCTGTAAGGCCAACCACCTGCTTACTTGATCCTTGCCCATCTTGGCTCATTATGAGCTGCAGAGAGAGACTGGGTGAGGGGATCAAGGCGGTGGTGAACGCCTCCCTTGAGGAGGGAGTGATGCCATCAGCCCTCAAGGAGGCAGTGATAAGACCGCTCTTAAAGAAGCCCTCCTTGGATCCTCAAGTTCTGAACAACTTTCGCCCAGTCTCAAATCTGCCATTTTTGGGCAAGGTGATTGAGCGGGTGGTGGCGGTGCAGTTGAAGGCACACTTGGAAGAAGCCGATTATCTAGACCCATTTCAGTCGGGCTTCAGGCCTGGGCATGGGACAGAAACGGCCTTGGTCGCCTTGGTGGATGATATGAGGAGGGCTCTGGATAGGGGTGAATGCTCCTTCCTTGTTCTCCTCGACCTCTCAGCGGCTTTTGATACCGTTGACCACGGTATCCTCCTGGACCGCCTGGAGGGGTTGGGCATTGGAAACACTGTATTGCGGTGGTTCCAGTCCTTCCTCTCTGGCAGGTACCAGAGGGTAGCACTGGGAGAGGAGGTTTCGGACCCGTGGCCACTTACTTGTGGGGTGCCACAGGGTTCCATCCTCTCCCCGATGCTATTTAACATCTATGTGAAGCCACTGGGGGCTATCATCAGGAGGTTTGGGGTGCAGTGTCATCAATATGCGGATGACACTCAGCTCTACCTCTCATTCAAATCTTCACCAAGGTTGGCCGTAGAATCCCTGTCCAAATGTCTGGAGACGGTGAGTGGCTGGATGGGGAGGAATAAGCTGAAGCTCAACCCTGACAAGACCGAGGTACTTTTGGTGGGAGACAAGAGGAGGCTGGGGGATGTTGACCTGGTGTTGAATGGGGTACAGCTACCCTTGAAAGACCAGGTCCGCAGCCTGGGGGTCATTTTGGACTCCCAGCTGTCCATGGAGGCTCAGGTGTCAGCTGTGAGCCGGACAGCGCTGTATCAACTCCATCTGATACGGCGGCTGCGCCCCTACCTTCCCGACCATCTGCTCCCATCGGTAGTACATGCCCTGGTCTCCTCTCGTTTAGACTACTGTAATGCGCTCTACGTGGGGTTACCCTTGAAGACGGTTCGGAAACTGCAGCTGGTACAGAACGCGGCGGCTCGCCTGATTAAAGGCAGCCGCCGGCGAGATCACATCACTCCAGTGCTGAAGGAGTTGCACTGGTTACCAGTTGTTTTCCGGGCCAAATTCAAGGTGTTGGTTTTGACCTTTAAAACCCTATATGGTTCCGGCCCAGCCTATCTTAAGGAGCGCCTCCAGCAACACCAGACAGGCCGCTTAACAAGATCAGCCTCGGATGGCCTTCTCTCTGTCCCATCAGCCAGGACAGCTAGACTGGTGGGGACGAGGGAGAGGGCCTTCTCTGTGGTGGCCCCCACTCTGTGGAACTCCCTCCCTAGGGAACTCCGTCATGCCCCCTCTTTAATGAGCTTCTGCCGTGCATTAAAAACGTGGTTGTTCAGGCAGGCATTTGGGGTGGGTTAGGGTATTTTTTTAAAAAAAAAAATTTATGGTAAAATTTTATTGTTTTAAATTGTTTATGGTGGGTTGTACATCGCCCAGAGTGGCTGGGTGACCAGTCAGATGGGCGATTAATAAATGTAATAAATAAATAAATAAATAAATTGTATGAAGGCAGCAATTGAAAGTATCCCTCTAACGGTCCCAGCTCCAGGTTTCTGAGGGCCCTTGGGCAAGACACCCCCATCGCCCCCCTCCCTGAGTGAGTCTCCCTTCTCACTGCCATTGTCACCAGCTGCTATCACTCTTCACCTTCTCCCTCACCATTGGTACTGCTTGCTTGCTTCACAGGCAGACAGCGAACAAGTCAGCAGTAGCATCTGCTGCTCCTTCTCTCCCCCATGTCGTCTGGGCCAGAGCCAGAGCTTGCAATGGTGAAGACGAGGAGCAAGTCCAGGGGGCTCTTGTCAGTGTAGGCCCTCGGCAGGTGCCCAACCCTTGATGCCAGACTGCCCTGAAATTAAAGCTGGGCCACATATCCTACCCAGACGTTCATGTGACCATTCATCCCCTGCAAAGGTGGGAGGGAGATATTTGACAACTTCAGGGGTGGGAAGTTGGCAAATTTTCGAGGGAGTGGTCTTACCTTTAAAGATGAGGTGGAGAGAGTTTTCTTTTTTTCTTTTCTTTTCCTTTTTTTAAAAAAAAGGCTTGCTTCTGATTCAAGCAATGGCTTGGCTGCCCTCAGCAGTCTGGCAGAGTTCCTGGGACACAATGCCTCGTGGAATAATGCGAAAGCCCTATGCAGACATTTGCCTGCAACACATAAAGACGAAACTAGGCCCCACATGCTGCTGTTAGAGAACTTGGTGCATTTAGCACAGAGATCTGAAAGGTGTTTGCAAGCACATTCAGCTGCAGGCACTTACAAACCTTCCTACATTGGGGAACAATGACCTTTTCAGAGTTCCTGACCACAGGTGGGTTAGGGTGGCCACTTGTGAATCGCCAGAAAAGAGGACATGCATCACCACAAAGGAGGACAAAAGAGGAGACCAATTTGCATATAATTTGCATGTGATATGTAAAGGTGCAAATTTAGAAATAATTATTGTAATTTCAATAGAAATACAGTACATCTCACCATAGTGTGGGAGACTGTGACCAGGTGAGCTTTGCGCCTTGCTGAGACTACTGTCCAGGTGCTGTTGATGGGCAACTTCAAGGCCCAGCTCTTCTTCTGATGGTTCTTTATCTTTGAACTGGACTTCAACTGGACAGTCCTTCAAATAGAGGATGGATTTAAATAGGGAACTGCCCACTGACAACTCTTCAAATAGACAACTGCCTTCTGTAAAAGAGGGCACATGGCCACCATAGGTAGCTAAACACACAAAGATCTTTAATAACAGCTGGGAGCATGGAACACTGGGGGCACACCCACATCCCCTCCCTAGTTTCACTCTCACACTTTGCAGTTAGATGCCTGTATAGGGCTGATGTCAAGAAGTTATCCACCATCTCTACCGGAAGTCATTGATAACTCTGATAGGACCACTCATATGCAATGGGAGGTTATCCTTTTCTCCCCTTTCAGGTGGGAATGAAGTTATCTAGATTAGGCTGGTGGCTACCCTGTGGTATAACTAGATGGACAATGCCATTTGCTGACTCCCTTCTTCAGTCCCAAGGGCTGCATCTAGTGTTATTTAGCAGGGGGATGAGCTGCACACACACACACACACACACACACACACACACACACATACAGTACTATACATGCACACTCAGGTAGGGGCAAGCTTTAATGATCCTGCAGCAAAATTGTTGGGGGAGAGGGGAGGCTGCTTCAGGGTCACTGAGGGAGGGGTGCAGAAATTCCTGAAATAATATTTCCTACTAAAATTCAAGAATTGCTGCAGACATTTTTAGAACCCCTTGAAGAAAGCCTTAAAATAAAAATAGTCTGTAACATGTTGGGCTTTTTTACAAATAAAATATTTGTTCCAGCATCTTGAGACATTTCTCTTCCATTTGTGGATCTGTTTTGAATGCTCTCCTGCTTTTACACCTTATGTTTTGTAGATCTAGAAATGCTTTTTTTCCCCCTTCTTTTATTTCCTAGAGCCAAGTATTATGCCTTGCTCTGAAACTCTAATAAATCTTATGTTGATAACTGGAACCTGTCCTGTCTCTATACTTGAACCATTCAAGATGATAAACATGGTTTTTTAACAGTGCAAAGCTATGTATTTACTCAGAACTAAGTCCCGCTGATTCAGTGGGACTTACTCCTAGGTACGTGGGCATAGGATTGCAAAAATGTGCTTTTATTCAGTCTCGGTGCCACAATGACTCTGCAAGGCCTCCCTGAGGGAAGTTGGCCTAGTTGAATCACTGTTTGGCCTTCATGAAAACATGTGGGGGGGATTTAAAGGCCCTTGGGACAAGTGTAGATTGATAGATATTATGCTGCTGCTAGATTTTTTTTTAATTTGGTGTTTATATTTCTGTGTAGTGGGTTTCTTTCTTTTCTTTCTTCCTATTTTTTCAGTGCTACTGTTTTGCTTTCTGTATTGTTATATTTGTAGGATTTGCTTTATTTTTCAGTGTTAGAAACTAGGAACAATATTAGAACTCTTTGCAAGCTGCCAAGTTGGGGCTCCTCTGGGACCAAGAGGTGGGAGAAGAAGAAATATCATTAGAATAACTAAATAAATCTCTTGGCTCTTTTGATCTATTAGTGAGTGTGCCACAGTTCACCTCTCCTTCTGTAGCAGAGGGCGATGGAATCTAGGTTCCTGGAAAAATTCCTGAGAATGAGTCAGGGCACTCCCTGTTTTTCCATAGATCATAGTGTTGCTCCTTGGGATGGTGGGAATCCCTAGTAGTTAGACCACTTCCTTAGTGGGCTAAACCTTTTTTTTTACCAATATTACAGGTGTGGTTTGGTTTATAAGAAGGTGCAGCTAGAGCAGCCTGCAGGCCAAATCCACCCAGCTTGTGTCCCAATCTACTCTTTTGCATCTGAAGTTTTCTTGAATACTTCCAAGGTTTCTGGAAGCTGGACATCCATCTATCAGGGATGCTTTGACTTAGATTCCTGCATTGAGCAGGGGGTTGGACTCGATGGTCTTATAGGCCTCTTCCAACCCTACTATTCTATGATTCTATGATTCTGTTATTCTTCCATTGCCACTTTAGGCAGCCTCTTGCATCATTGAATAGCTCTTATCACAAAGACAACTTTCCTATCTATTTAATGTAACCTTGAACTTTTTGCCTTCGGATGACAGTTTAAAACAGTACCACTTAGATATGTACTTGATTAGGGTGCTCCGTGAACTAATTCTGATGTAGTTCAACAAAAGTATTCAGGGTGGTAGAAACAAAAAGGGATTGTGAAGATCTCAAAAAAAAATCTCTTCAAAACCAGCTTAGATGGGCCATTAAAATGGCAATCTAAGCTTTGTTTAATGTGACGCACATTGGGACAAAACATATTAACTCCACATATATGCTTGATAGGGTCTGAGTTGGAGGTAACTGACCAGGGCTAGATCTACACTACTGCTTTGTAGTGGTCTTGAAGTGCACTGATAACTGTTGGGGCACATTACACATTCGATATACTGCTATTGTAGTGTTATTTCCTGTTTTTTATTCCACTTCATCCAAAATACCACAACAAATGTCACTGTGTGTTCTACGAGGTATAAATGTGCAAGAGGGATATAGCATTACCATGATGGGGGTAGTAATGGTATGACACAAGGTGTAGATCTGGCCCAGGAAAGGGATCATGCGGTTATGGTGGTTACTCAGTGAAAAACAATGCTGCAGTGTGCAGCCGCTGTGAAAAAGGCAATTCTACATTGGGGATCATTAAGGAAGGAACGGAAAAAAACACTGCCAATATTCTAATGTGTTTATACAAATCTATGGTGTGACCACTCTTGGAATACTGTGTACAGCTCTGGTCACTGCACATCAAAAAGGATGTTGTAGAACTGGAGAAGGTGCCAAAAAGGACAACCCTCTCTTCTAATAATGACTGGTTGTCCCATGAAGCTGATTGGTGGGAGATTCCGGACAGATAAAAGGAAGTACTTCCTCACCCCACACATAGTTAAACTGTGGAATTATCTACCACAACACGTAGTGATAGCCGCCAAGCCAACTTTGATGGCTTTAACAGAGAATTAGGCAATGCATGGAAGATAAGGCTAGTATTCATGATGGCTGGAACAGAGCTTACATCCTGCTTGCGTTCTGCCCATTGGCATCTGCTAGGCCACTGTGGGAACAGAATGCTAGATGAAATAGGCCTTTGGCCTGATCTAGCAAGGCTCTTCTTATGACCTCAGTATCTATGTTTAAGGACTAAGTGTTGCAGCTTTCTTGGTACTTGCTTTCTTGTTTCTAATGTTTCATTGATATTGTGGTTTTATTATGTTTATTAACTGCTTTGCCCATTCCATTACGGATGTAATGCTGGCTTATGAATATTTAAAAAAACAAACAAACCCAGTGCTATCTTATGAACTATTCTGGATCCCATTATGCAGTATTTTAAAAACAAGGTAGCAAGGCAAACATGGAAAGCTGTAGTCATAGAGAAAGTGATGTTCTCATCAAAGAGTAAGTCAGGAATAGTTATCATCTGCAATGCCTTACTTTTGTTTCAGTTTGAAACTTTAAAAACAAAAAAAACATTTTGGGACCGGCGAGAAATATATTTTTCCTTATTTACTATTCTTAAAAGAAAAAGAAAAAAAGCACTGCTGTAGCAAATGGTGTGCTTAATAGAGTTTGAAATTGTTGATGATGAGAAATGATGCTGTGTGCCCTGATGCAACACTCAGCCTATTACATCAGTGTATACTTGATGAATAGTGTTTGCAGATTTCCAGAACCAAAAATCATTAAGGCCTGCCTGTAACAGTTCGTAATGATTAAACTAATGGCCTGAACGTAATGAACTGAGCTGAGATCCAAATGTCTTAGGATAAGTAATCCATAACAAAAATATGTAACATGAAAGATTTTTTTAAAAAATCTCATGGTGGTAGCACTACTTGGAATTCAAAGAACTGGCAAGGGATCAAATTCTGAACATCACTGGAAGAACATTTTGCACAAGAGATCAATATATAACTGGGGGGGGGGGTTACAGGGCTGACAGGGAGTTGGACATTTTATCTGATTCAAAGTGTATTATCCAATTTGACACTACCACTAACATACGTAGTGTAAGCAACTTCTAGCACAAGGCCAATAGTGTTTGCGGATGTGATGGGTTTTCTGGGGAAACCAGTTGTGCCAGCAAATGCTATTGGTGTGGTGCGAAAGGACACTTACGCTACTGCATCATGTTGCTAGTGCAACATGATTTACATTCACAGTAGTGTCAAATTGGCAAAAAACTGCCAAGAAGTTTTTATTGAGCCAATATCCCTGCAAATCTTTAGCAATTCATTTTGGCAGAATTTCAGAGGTTCGTAGACATCAGTCCCACAACTTCCAAGTACTGGCACAAATTAAACTGTCCTCAAAAGTTCACAGAGTCTGTGGAGAAAAACGCTTTTAAATCTTGAAAGTCACAGTGCATACCTTCCATGAGGGACAATCACAAATTCACAAAAATTAACTGGAGTGGTACAGCTGTCACAAAGTATGAATGTAATGTGTATTGTTGATAAGAATTCATTGTATTTCATAGGTGTGCTATTCATAAGAATCTGTGTCTGCTCATTGTAAATGATTAGTAATAGGGTGATTAGCTATGTATGCTATAAGCTAACTGTGAATACTTGTTCTTGGAAATGGGACAAGGAAAGTTGCCAGAAGTGGGTTGGTTAGTCACCTCCACCAAAGCAAAAAGCTGCTTGGCTTAGGACAGATACCATCATTAAGGAGCTTCTGAAGTCAATGGTAAATCTGGCTGCATTGAGAGGCAGCCCTATTAGGGTTAGAGGGTAGAACTAAGAGTAGGGGCATGACCAGGTCCAAAACTTAGCATGAGGTCATCAACATAGGGGCTATAAAAAGCAAGAGTTTGATCTGTTTGAGAGACAGATCCTAAGAGAATGAGAAGCCTACCAAACATGATTACCTAAGCTCTTCCAACCATGCCTGCCAGAGAGGTAACTATAAGTTCTTAATGATGACTGCTTTGTTGGTTGAGAAGAACAAAACTTTAATTTAATAAGAAATATGCTAGCCACTATTTCTATTATGCTTGTAATCATCCTAATTGCATTGCATAAAGTAATGTGTTTTGCTTGTTTCATCATTACAAGGTTTTGTTATTCTCTAATACTGTTTGAGCAATACATATATGTATTGTGCTATTTACCTTGAGAGGTGTTTCAAAGACCACAACCCATATCAATTAATTATTGAAGTCCAAAACACTCAGCTAGAATTCATACATCTGTTCCTGAGTGGGGTCTGTCCATACAGCTGCTATTTTGTCTCTTTTTGTCAGGTGAGTCACAGATACACCTGTTCAGGGAAGAGAAACAAGCTAGTTGGATGGAGCAGCAGTGGGTCTCCCACAGGGATGTCATGGGCATCCAGGTGGGGCTCGAGGACTGGCAAAAAAATCACCAGCTTGGCCCCCCAGAGACACCAGTCCATGAATTGCTGCACTTGCCTAGCTCAGCATGGACCGAGCCAGGCAAGTGCAGCGATCCCTGATCCCTCGTGAGCCACAAAATGGCAGCTTGGCTTTTTTGTACATTGTCATTTACGCAAATGGTGGCAGTAAAGAGGCCATTTACACAAGATTACAGGCATAAATGGTCCATTTAGCCTGTAATCTTGCGTAAATGGCTGCTTTATGGCTGCCATTTGCATAAATGAAGATTTGCGAAAAAGGCCAAGCCCCCATTTTTACATAATATGGTGGCTCGGTGATGGATGCACCGCTCACCAAGTGCGTACAGAGTGCCCGGTGGCTTGCCGCATGCAGCGAGCAGGGCAGAAGGGCAGCCGGTGTCAAGTGAGTGGTGCATGGCATGGGACCCAGTAAGTTTGTCCATTCATAGTCTCCCATCTCACAGCTAGGTAATTTTAGACACTGGACTCAATGGTCTCACACAGGAAGCAGGGGTGGCGGGGGGTTTAGATGGCTTTAGTACTTCTGTTGTGAAGCACACAAGTAACCTCTTCCTCTCACCCCTCCAACCACCATTCCATGCTTTAACATTGGTTCTCCATTACTGTTTTTTTTTTAGAGCAACAACAAAACTGTTTGCCAACACTGTCAAAACACACACACACCTCTAAGCATGAGCAGTTTTTAACTCACTCAAATCAGAGCACCATCATGGAATAAAATGGAGTTTGTTCCTGATGTTCTCATCAGCTGTTGCTCTCTGAGTGGTCATTTGGGGGCCAGGGTGGGCTGCAGGGCCCTGGACTTTGGCCCCATGGTCCAGCCCAAACTGCCCCACCGAGTGTTTCTCCCTTGAAGTAGCTGATTACTATGACTTGTGAGGCTCTACAAAACTTTTCATTAAAAGTGATTATCCTATCAACTTAGAATTCTCCTGGTCACTCCTCTCAAAGGCTTTACAGTCATCTTCTTTTCTCACACTGGCTCACCAGCCAGAACACCATATATCATTCCTTTCTTTAAGATCTTCTGATCCTCCATTATAAATGTCCTTTAATTATGCTAGATTTAATGGGAACCTGGGGCTTTTAACTATGGATTAACTCTATGGCTAAGCTTTGGAACAGGTACAAACCTGTCTGAAAATTCTCTCCAAGAATATCCAGGGCATTACCAATAAATTTAAGGACAACAGATCTCTTTCATTTCCAAACAGGATTTTTCATGTATGCCAACTAATAAAAGGAATGAGATTCCAAGGAGAACTCTCAGCATGATTATTGGCCATTCTCAGCTTGTTGTTTCCTGGACCACAAGCTGGATGTCAGCCGTATTTGGAAGGAATAACAAACTGTTCATGCCACAGGTAATTGCAGTAGGCCATTTGGCACTGCAAAGGGACAGTTTGAGGAGTGGGGATGTGCGAATCAGCGAAACTGAGCTTGCCGAAGTTCTCCAAATTCCATCTCGAAGCTCGTTCCGGCTCAAGTCCGTATCAGATTGTGAGCTTTGTGTTTTTCTTTTTGCATGAAAATCCATGCATATTTTTGTGCATCTTTGAAAGGTACACCTCATCTCCCATTGATTAAAGCACATTTATGTGCATTTTTCAAAAGTACACATTTTTTCATGCACATTTTTCAAATGTATGCTGTCAAAGGCATGGGGGGGGGGCGGTTCTGTGAATCACATTCCAAGCTCAGAAAGGTATGAACTTCAACCACAGATTGCATCTCACTTATCGCTTAATATCCTGCATGTTTGAAATATCTGTCATAAGATTTGTGCTTTTTACTCATGCCGGTGCGACTTTGGAAGCTACACTAGGAGATGCTTGCTATCAATAAAAATGAAGATCACTTGCCAGAAAGCGATCTTGACTCCTTGCAAATGTTGCCTTAAAACGTTGATGATACTCAGCCTTTCTACTCCCCAGCGCACCTTTGTGTCATGATCCCCACCCTGAACTCCGACTCTAAGCTCTGACTCCAGCAAGGAGGGGACAGTGAGATCCGCTAGACCAATGGCCCTGGAGGCAGAGATGACTGATTCTGTCCCTGGAAATCAGTATTCTCCTCTTCCTCCTCGTCCTTGTCCTCCTCCTCCTCTTTTTTTCACATATTAGGGATGCCCTGTAGTTCTCACAATTCATTAGCTGGTGAAATAGTTTTACTCATTCATAACTATAAATTGGCATATAAATAATAGGGTGCATTTTGCATTCCTTCTAGACTTGACAGCCAGGTGAATAAGCTCAAAGGACCAGACTTCAGACAGCACCCATTAATTAGCTACATTCTTGTGGTAAGCCTGGTTACTTACAACCTGCTGAGGCACACAAAATGCCTTGGCACATTGGTGTGAAACTGGTTCCCTAATATACTTCTGACATCATAGGGTTCTCACACCATATGAGAGCCATGTGTCCCAGCCACTGTGTCATCATGCACTGGGAAAACCTGGGATTTAGTTTAGCGGGGGAAAGGGTCTGGCGGAGACATGATAGTAGTGTATAAAATTAATCATGGGGTGGAGAAAGTGTATAGCAGGAGTGTTGAATGTATTTCAGCCTCAGGGCCAAATTCCATTTCAGAGAAGATCTTGGTGGCTGCATCTCAGTGGTGGGTGGGATAAAAGGTAAAAAGGAGCAGGGCCAAAAATACAAAAAAATCAGCATGTTTTAGATTAAACCTTGAACTGCCAGTAACTAACCTTTAGGAGAGACCCCTTCAGATGAGTGGGACGTCAGAGTGGGCTACACACGTGTGTTGTATGGCTTTGAAAGTTCTTCTGCTTCAGAGGTGCAGAACCTCAGTCCCGGTAGCCAAATCCAGCCCCCTGGAAATCCCCAGAAAGCCATGCCCCCTACCCCTGGCCGTAACCCTTTCCCCAACCACTGATCATTTGTTGTTTTCCTAGCATTTGTGCAGTTTTTTCCAAATTCTAAAAGGTTGACATGCCTCTGCTAAGGGTTAGTTACTGGCCGTAAGAGCTTTAAGCTAAAATATGCCGGTTTGTTTGGTATTTTATTTTATTTTTTGGTGCTGGCCCTGTTGCTTTCAGCCCTGCCCCCCACTGGAATGTGGCCGCCCCCAAAAGCTTCTCCGAAATAGAATTTGGCCCTTAGGCTCAATTAGGTTCTGCACCCTTAAGAACTAAGAACATAGGAAGAGCCCTGCTGGATCAGACCAAGGGTCCATCTAGTCCAGCATTCTGTTCACACAGTGGCCAACCAGCTGCCCACAGAAAAACCACAAGCAGGGCATGAGCACAACAGCACCCTCCCACCCATGTTCCCCGGCAACTGGTGTACATAGGCTCACTGCCTCTGAAACTGGGGCTAGCATATAGCCATCAAGACTAGTAGCCACTGATAGCCTTTTCTCCAGGAATGTGTCCAACCCCCTTTTAAAGCCATCCGAACTGGTGGTTCTTGTTCTACTTGCACATCACACATGCTGTGCCTTTCAACCTATGAGATCAACCCACCAATGCTTACTTTCCAAACTGCTATTTGCACTGGCCTCTGGCAAGCTAAGGTCAGGCTGACCATGGGAGGACTAATGTTTAACTAACTGGAGTGACTCCTCCCATCACACAACATACATACACAGACACACACATATTTCCAGTGAACAGAATAAACTTTGGCAAAAAACAAACACTGACAAAAGATGACATTCCCCCACTAGACCACAACTTGTGTACTCTTCTGACATACTCTGTTTGCTCTGTGAACAAATAAACCCTGTGAACAATAGAAAGGGAGATATCAAGGATTCCATCTGTGACAGTTGGAATTCCGTATGACAACTGTTAATCCTTTGTGTACACTTGCCACTTCCTAATATAAGATTGAGGACAATTAAATATGCATCTTTTTAATGATGAGGAGTTCAACCAGTGGTCAAAAGAGAAAAGAATTCTCAGCCTGATTTACTTCAAAGTAAATCCATTCAGTACAAAGGTGCTGCTTGAGCTCTATTAACCGAGAGAGGGCTTATGATGTAAAACGGCCTGCATTCCTTTGGCATGCCAGTGCTCATTTTTCTGAATACAATATACATCTTGGTAAAACGGTGCCCTTGGAAAAGTGAATCGCTTTCTCGTTAGTCATCTGTTTGCTGTGTAACTGTTCACACAAAGGGGTGTCAGGATTTATGGATCAAAGAGCACAACCATTATAACCACTCTTTGTGAGATGGTGTTTTATGAATCAGATCAATGAAACATTTGCTAAGAAGGTCAGTGTGACATTTTAAGAGTCCCCTACAAGGCCTGGCCCTTGAGGCCACTGGATAAGTCACTCAGCTGCTCCACTGAGTCGTGAGTCCAGACTTCCCCTAAGTCCTCCCAAAATAGCCTGCTGTCCCCACCTACTGATTTACACAAGGACCCTCCCGTATACTTGACTACAGAATTCAAAGCCAGCATGCAAGGTGATAGAGATGGAACATGGGGCCAAAATCCAGGCACCAGAGCTCAGCCCCCACCCGCATCACCACCCATAGAGTGGTGGGTGATGAACACATCAGGGCAGCAGAAGCAAACTTCATTTTATTCCTGTAGGCAAGATGGTGCTACTGTTTAAGTGAGTTTGAAATGTAAAACTGTATAAGGTCAGAGTATTATTTTTTAAAAATCACGGTTGGCAAACTGTATTTTGTTTGTTTATTGATCTAAGGTATCAGGAATGCTGAAGCAGTTGTAAAGCATGGAATAGTGGGGCGGGGGTGAAGAGAAGTGTTAGTTGTGTGCTTCACCATTGAAGTGATACACATGGGGGCTCCCATAAGACCATTAAGTCCAGGAGCTAAAATTACCAAGCTGCCCTAGTGTAGATGCTAACCTTAGCTTAGACTCCACCCAGAACAGAACACCAGTGGAGGCTGGTGGCTCCAATATCAGTGGGGCAGTGAATCTGCTCTGGGTTTCAATCAGAACCACTCAAAACTCTTCTCGTGGCTTCACACCTTGGATTGCTGCTTTAGAGTTCTGACTGAAACCCAGAGTGGATTCACCACCTCACCAGCCTCCACTGCAGAACACAGGTAGTTAAAACAGTAAACATATATTTATTTATTGAGTATAAAATCCAGAACATGTAGTCACTTGATACAAAATAATAAATAATGGTTCTCTCGAATAACCTGACCTAATATCACTGACTTCCCTCTTTTACAGCTATCCTTACCATCACCTTTTTACTTTTCATTTCTCTCTCCTCCTCCTCCTGATCCCATTCATTCCGGTCTTCACAGTAACTCAGCTCTAATTCTGTCCCCTAATTCCACTCTGTCTCCATCGACCTAACTCAACTGACTCTCCTTGACCTCTCCTTAACTGTCTTCAGTTCCTACTTCTGACTTTCTTTACTGACACTAACTCCATCCATCATCCCATAGGCTCTCTTGTTTTCGATCAGTCAGTCATTGTTCTGCAATAGTCAGCCAGTGACATTTGAGTTCTGTTCAGGCATTAAGCCTGAACATGATATAGGGAGATGCATGAGTAGGGCCACAGGGCCACATATGCTGGCCTCACCCCCTCAGTTTCAATCTTGCCACATTGAGTGCCAAGGTCTGAACAGGAGTTCTGCTCTCATTCATTCATTGTAAGTAGAACTCCTGTTCAGAGCTTGCTGCTTAATATAAAAAGGTCAGAACTGAGGGGGCAGGACTAGCACCCCCTGGGACATAGAGGGAGGGGCCAGCATGCGTTGGGATCTAGGGACGGGACCAGTATGTGGGGCTCCTACTCACACATTTACCAATGACAGAACAGGGCTTCTATCATTGCGTAGAATGATAGAAGTCTTACAACAAGCATGCTGCTACTGCTGAATATGGCAGCCGCGTGTTGAGTTTTCCCCATGCCCCTCCAAATTTTTCCTTTATCCTGATGTCATCACCATGCTGTGTGTCTTTCCCCAGCCCAGTTCATGTTATTGGATGTCACTGATGCGGGAAGGGGAAGAGCACAAGTGAACTACATATTTTGGAGAGGGAGAACTCAATATGGGGCTGCTCTTTTCAGGGACAGCCCTATATTTACTCTAATATGTAGCTCCACCCTTTGTTGAAAAGCTGTTTGTCCCATTCAGGAGTGCCTTGAAAAAAGAATTAGTAGAATTCGAACTCTGTCCCTTGCCTTGAGAGCTCTCATTTAATGCAAAGACCATTGGGTACAATCTACATTACATCGGGTGCATGGAGTCCCATGGACATAAATAAATTATTATCCCATCCTTCCATGAATGCTCAGGGTGGGTTATGATATAAAGCTGGAGTAGAAACATTAGGGTGGGAAACGAAGTTATAACAATGCTAACTTATGCAGTAATTTCCTATTGATTTGAATAGTGTTTCTTTGTTTGTTTGTTTGTTTGCTTATTTATTGAATTTAGTAGTCACCTTACAGCCAAAGCTCTCAGGGCAACATACACAATAAAAACCAATACAATAAAACCAATGATCAACCCATTAAAAGAACTTGTGAACTGCCCAGAAAGCATTGGCTATCGGGCGGTATAGAAATGTAATAAATAAATAAGAACTTCTTAGAAAGTTTTAAATGCAGCAACAGTAACAATAATTGTACCACTCATAGCTTGGATTGTGATTCACATATCACAGTAACTTTTCTTGATTATATCACATCAAGATTGCTCTGAAGTGTGCCTGGAAATGGCAGCAGCGGGTGCACAATATTTTCCTTGCAGAGATTACAGAGCATGAGTGGCTGAGCCAATCTACAAGTGAGGTCATTTCCTCCTATCCATTCTTATTTTGGAGGTTCCATTGTGTTACCACGAAATAGTTCAATTCACAGAATTTTGCTCTCTTCCCCCCCCCCACCCTTGGACAAGCTCAGAAAGCATACTGTACATGCATGTTGGCATGCGTGCCTGCGCATATTTGTGAAGAGAGGAGGGAAGCTTTTGTCTTCCTGTTAAGCAAATGAGCAGGTATGACACAAGCTAATGCAGTATACTACAAGTCAGAGGGTCTAGGCTCTAGCACTTTAAAATCCTGCGGAACATTCTCATTCTGTAATATATTAGCCTACCTGCTGTAATAATTCTTAACGTATTACAGCCGTTCTACACGAAGCTTTTATTGTGCGATCATGATTGCTCACTCACAGTAGTTTGCAGGTCCTTTACATGATGTCGTCATCCTCCAAGGCCTCTCTCATGCTTTGCAGCCATGATTGTGCGGGTTTTATTACTAATGTGGAAAGTCTGTTATTATTCAGAAATGGTGGAATGAGAGTCTCTTGTAATTGCGCAATTCTGCTATACCACAGCACTGCCTAGTGGTTGTATAATGGAACATATAGAAAGGCAGAAAATAAAAAGCTCAGGAAAGAGCACATGTAAAGGAGCAGAGCTTAATCTCACAAAGAATCCAGAAGGAGAAGCCTCGGTAAAGGTGTGGGATAAAAGCCTCATGCCTTTAGGCTAACTGCATTCATTATATAACAAGAATGTAAAAAGAGCTCTCTGTTGGATCAGGCCAAGCATCCATCTGTTCCAGCACCCTGTTTCCTGCCATGACCAGCCAGATGCTTATGGGAAACCTATAAGCCAGGAACGGGGAACTTCCAGCCTATATTGGCTAAAGGCAAACCTCCAGGCCTCTCAGTCTCAGGCCTCTAGGCAGTCCTTGGGCCACACCCCTCTCCCTGGGCCACTCCCCTATTCCACCCACCCAGGCCTCCTCACTGCCCCCAACTGCAAAGCTGATAGAGGGAAGCTTGCACAAGCTGGGGGAGGAGAATTCCTGGATGCCACTGTCTTTTTCCCACTGCATACTGAGCACAGGTAAGAGTCCCATCCATAACTCTGTCCACTGCTGGCTCCACCGAGTCCTGGAATGCAGACCCTGGCAGGTTCCGACTGAGGTCATGTGGACCTCAACAGGAAAAAGGTTCCCCACCCCTTCCATAAGCAGTGCATGGAGCCAATAGCCTTCCCCCCACCATTGTTTGTCCCTCAATAACTGGCATGCACAGACATACTGCTCCTGAACCTGGAGGTTCCAACTAGACCACAGGAGATGGCCTGAAGGCACATGTTCCTGCAGCCTTGCTGAAGCTCAGCAGGTATTAGTGCCTGAATAGAAGACTTCCTGGGAAACCTATGTATGTTACCTTGAGAATTTTATGGAAGAGATACGAGATATAAATCCACACCTTTAGCTGTCATGGCTAATATCCATGAATAGACCTATTATCCATCAATCTGTTTAAACCCCTTTCAAAGCTATCTGAGCCAATGAACCACCTTGTCTGTCCTGAATCTATTGCCAGCCCAGTCCTCTGGCTCATGTCAAGGTCTAGGAAGGACCGTAGTTCAGGGGCAGAAAGCACATATTTGTCTGCAAAAGCCCCTCTCTCTTTTGGATTCATGTATCAAAAATAATACTTTTTTTCCTAGGTATCAATGGATGCCTTTTGTACCCCTGGGCTCTGAGCAAATGTCACATGTGTCAGAGCATGGTGTAAACTAGAGGCAGGGCCATATAGCCATTGACAGCACATGCTTTGCATGCAGAAGGTCTCAGGTTCAATCCTCCAGATAGGGCAAGGAAAAACTCTCGTGTAAAACCCTGGAGAGCCATCACCAGACAGTGGAGACCAGCTTTCCCCAACATGGTACCCTCCAAATTTGTTGGATTACAACTCCCATCAGCCCCAGCCAGCATGGCCAGTAGCCATGGATTTTAGGAGATGTAGTCCAAAAACAGATGGAGGGCACCATGTTGGGGAAGGCTCGTGCAGACAATATTGGGTTGCATCCAATGTCACCCTTACTTAGCGTAGATCCATTGAAATGAATGGGACTTCAGTTAGACTAACATTGGATACAACCCACTGAACTAGATAGGGCAATGACAGGAGTCAGTATAAGGCAGCTTCCTGTTATGCTAGAGGGAGAAAAACATGTCTCTATTAAGACCAAGTTGAAATGTCCCCTCTTCCCCCCCCCATTTCAGTGTTTGGGGGCAGTGAAATGTGGGGGCTTATTGGTGGCAGTTGTGGTCAGATGAGCTCTTCTCAGCAGCTGCCACCTGGGGGCCACCATCCCACCGCAAAAAAAAAAAAAGGTGGTTCCCAGGAACAATATCACGTACGTTGTTCCCAGATTGTTTCTATCTGGGGAAATGGCAGCCAGCATCTGGTTGCTGCCAACAATGAGAAGTGGTGGTAGTGGTGGTGAAAACAGTGAAAAGTAATTTTGACCCCTTTCCACTCCCCATAAATTTTGAGCCAATCAATTAATCAGCTGAGAACTTTCAGCTCAGCAAAAGCCTGTATCGACTTTCTCCAAACCATGTATAATTTTCAAACCAACTATCGTTTCATTTATTATATTTCTATACACCTCATAGCCAAACCTCTCTGAGTGGTTCACAAAAATTAAAAACTATTAAAATACATTACACAAAGTACAAAAAAGCATTTGCATAAAAACATGAAGACAGATAACACACACATGGACAACACAAATTTAAAAATGATTTTTTAAACCATCCAAGATGTAATTAAAACTCATTATATGCTGCCAAATATCTGGGTGAAGAGGGCAGTTTTTACCTGATGCCAAAAAGATGACAGTGTTGGCACCAGGTGGACCTCGTTGGGGAGATCATTCCCCACAATTGGGGGGCCACCACCGAGAAGGCCCTCTCCCTTGTTGTGATTCTCCAAGTCTCCCTCAGAGGAGGCACCTGGAGGAGGGCCTTGGATGCTGAGCACAGTGCATGGGTCAGTTCATGCTGGGAGAGGCGCTCCATCAGGTATTGTGGTCCCGAGCCATTTAAGGCTTTAAAGGTGAAAAACAGCACTTTGAATTGAGCAGGGGGTTGGGCTTGATGGTCTTGCAGGCCCCTTCCAATCCTACTATTATATGATTCTACGATTCTATGACTTGGGCTCGGAAACATATAGGCAGCCAGTGCAAGCAGGCCTTCATAGTTATCAGGTTGGATACACGATCTGCCTTCCGCGAGAGGAAGGGCTCCACTGATTTATTTATTGCATTTCTATACCACCCCATAGCCGAAGATCTCTGGGCAGTTTACAAAAATTAAAATATTAAATACAATATAAAATGTTTAAAAGCCATTTACAAAAAAACACACAAAAGCACACAAACACTATACACAAACAACATATAACTAAAAACAACATTTAACTATCAGACATAACTAAAGACACATCCAGGACCTATTAAAACTCATCATGTGCTGCCAAATGCCTGGGAAAGAGATAGGTCTTAACCTGGCACCAAAAAGATAAAAATGTTGACCCCTAGTGGATCTCATCTGGGAGCTTCTTCCACAGATGGGGGCCACCACTGGGAAGGCCCTCTCCCTCATTGCTGCCTTCTGAGCTTCCCTTGGAGGAGGCACTCAGAGGAGGACCTTAAATGCTGAACGTAGTGTACAGGTAGGTTCATTTCGGGAGAGGCATGCTCATGGAAGGGTCTTCCAACCAGTTTTTGGGAATCCCCCCTAACCACACACACCCCACACACACACCATTCAGCACGGTCTCCCGACTCTCTATGTAGCACTTTCAGGGGGCTGGAAGGGCTGGCATGAGAGGGAGGGGTGGGGAAGTTCACTTCCACCAGTGCAGTTGATCCAGCGTAAACCTGGATCCAGCTGATCTTTCTTTTTTTAAAGCTTACATCATAGGAACATAGGAAGGTGCCTTATACTGAATCATATCTTAGGTCCAGTATTGCTGACACCAACTGACTATAGGTGGTTCTCCAGGGTTTCATGCAGGAGATTTTCCTGACCCATCTGAAGATGTCGAGGATCAAACCTGGGAACTTCTGCATGAAAAGCATGGGCTCTGCTTCCGAGCTACTATGGGTAAGGGCACATATTTTAGCCTTGTCTCATAAGGAAGGTGCTCCAGTCTGGTATATTTTACCAAATGTATAAAAGTATTTTTGCATTAGGAGATAAATATATATTATTTGGTTTGCCCTCTTCTGTACCTACCTCTTTTGAGATGTTGCAATCAGAACTAAATCCACAGTATTCCAATTATTACAGAGTTTTATTTTATTAAATCCAAATCATACCAAGAGAAGCAAAAACAGGGTTGAAGGTAATTAACAAATGTAAGAGTCATGGAGGCTAAATTTTCCTAATGGAGAGTAATGACAACAATATAATTACCCTATTAAATCTATGTTGTTCAATCAGGCTCAGCCCAATTAAAGAACTATGCAGGAATGAAAGCATTACACAATCTGTGCCCCCTAATTCTCTGAATAAGGAGCTTTTTTGAAAATGCTTCTAAGTAGGCTGTCAACTTCACAAAATGCAGTACATTAATCCCAAACCTTGGAAGGCCATTTGGTTTTGGAGGAGCTTCTTAGAGCTTTCCAGTCCTTAGCAAATGTTAATCTTGCAGCTACCGATAAACTGGTCATTCCATGGAATCCCTGGAATGCTTTATACAGGTCTGGATCCGGGTTTGAAGGGGCTCTGTGCGAAGAGTCCTCTATAGGGCCGCTTTGCTGTCGGTGGCCTGTGGTGGGCTTCATTCGCTGTGCTGGAATTGCTCCGAGCAGCGCTGGGTGGCTGAGTCTAGCCACCCTTTGAATTCCCCATGATGTTCGACAACAACACCAGGTGGGCTGCCTAGATCCAGCCAGCTGGCACTGTTCAGTGTGCTGGATTAGAAAATAAATAAAGTGGAGGCTGGTGGCTCCGACTTTGGATAGCTCCTTTAGAGTTCTGACTGGTTCTGACTGAAACTGGGGGTGGATTCACCGCCCCACTGACATCGGAGCCCCCAGCCTCCAGTGGCACAGTGCAGACATTAGTGATGGGCCCTGCCAGGGCAATGGGGCCCTCACAGCTGCCCAGCGATGCTTGGTGCTGTTGCCAGCCGCTAATGCCAACCCTGGTATATTTTACCAAATTTATAAGACAGTTTTTAAATTAGGAGATTAGATTGGTGATAGAGATAGATAGATAGATAGATAGATAGATAGATAGATAGATAGATGATAGATAGATAGATAGATAGACAGATCATATTATAAGGACCATAAGGACCCCATATGCATACATACATACATACATACATACATATATAGTTGTTGTTGTTAATTCGTTCAGTTGCTTCCGACTCTTCGTGACTTCATGGACCAGCTCACGCCAGAGCTTCCTGTTGGCCGTCGCCATCCCCAGCTCCCCCAAGGTTGAGTCCGTCACCTCCAGAATATCATCCATCCATCTTGCCCTTGGTCAGCCCCTCTTCCTTTTGCCTTCCACTTTCCCTAGCATCAGCATCTTCTCCAGGGTATCCTGTCTTCTCATAATGTGGCCAAAGTACTTCAGTTTTGCCTTTAATATCATTCCCTCAAGTGAGCAGTCTGGCTTTATTTCCTGGGGTATGGACTGGTTTGATCTTCTTGCAGTCCAAGGCACTCTCAGAATTTTCCTCCAGCACCACAGTTCAAAAGCATCTATCTTCCTTCGCTCAGCCTTCCTTATGGTCCAGCTCTCTATATATGGGCCCTTATGTTCATGGAAGTAATTCTGATCCAGCAGAGGCACAAACTGGTAGAAAGGGGGTGGGGGAGCATTTTTCGCCATTTCCCCGCTCCCCCTGCATCTCCCAGTGCCACCTCCCCTGCCGTTCTTGAGGGTCCTCCAACCCTCTGCAGGAGATTCACCGAGGGCACAAGGGGTTGAAAAAAGGAGAGGGGCATCAGAGAGAATTGCACCTCCTTCTGCCAGAGGGCGTATCCCATTGAGTTCTCATTGGAAGCTAGGATCCTTTGCCCTTTTCTATAAACCACTGTATAAGGGCCAAATGACTCATTATCTTAATTGCTTAACATGTAGCAGAGGCTGATCAGTCTTCTTTACCCTAGTATAGGTGTGTGTGTTCCCGATTCAGAGCAGCACCAGTGCACAGCAGGAGGGGAGGAATAAACCTTCCATCCCGCCCATTTTCCTCAAAATTCCATTTCCTCCACCACCACCCCCATGTGGGGTGGGGAGAGAAAAAGAAAAAAAGTATCTATTGGAATCCATTGAGGCTCCCCCCTTTTCTTAACCCCCTCCCAATGGGGGGAGGTGGGATTTCAGAGGCAAATAGGTGGGGGTAAGTTTTAATTCCCCCCCCCTCCTGCTGCACACCTGTGCCAGTCCAAACCAGGGCTATGCACAGTTACACTAAAGTAAATAAAACTATCAGGCTCAGCTACCTGCTCTGTAATTAACGTAACATGTAGCTTGACCATGAGACAAAGTGTGACATGAGGTCCTTGAAGACCTCATGGACCTCAACAGAGAACTCCTGTTCTCTGTGCAAGCAAGGTTGTGTTGCTTCAGTGAATGGCATAGCTGGTGCAGAAGGTAACCTGCAAGCCTGAGATATTTGTTTTAGTAATTCACATGACATGGCGGTCACTCTGTTACAGCAATATATCCTTAAGATAGCATTTGATAGCATCCAGATATAATGGCTGTTGAGTGCACAATATCCATTTTTGACACGCTTTGAGGTACAGTTGCACACAGTGTGTCCTTCATCCTTTGGTAAGGTCACATCTGAAGTAAGAGAGGGGGGAATTCTCTCTCCTGAGCCACTGAGATGAAGTCAGCATATTATCAACACACCCACCGTTGTACGTGACGAGGCTGGTGTCGGAGGGAAATACAGGAGCCAAAAATAGGCTGGAAAATATGCGATATGACTTTAAAGGGACAGAGTCCAAGCATCTGAAACCCAAAAGGTTTTTGTTTCCCCTTGCACATAATCACCTCCTGTAAAACACGGTTTCTAAAATTTATCTGATCACCATTGAGATTGAGAATTAAAATTAGTAACCCAATGTGGCAAATTGCCAAGCTCTTGCCTCTTACAAAGTGGTTCATTTCTAATCAGATCTTGAAGCCTTCCTCCCTAGCCTCAGATTATGGGTGCGAGCTACATTCACTCAGCAGAGAGGGAAACAGAAGAATTGTCCTTAGGGTAGGTTAGACTATTTGTGCGTCTGGCTCACTATGGACTACTCTGACTGGCAGCAGTTCCCAGGGGTTCTCAGGCAGAGGTCTTTCCCATCTCCTACCCCCTGAACCAGGGACAGAATCTGCGATCTTCATATGGTGCCTGTGCTCTACCTCTTAGCTACACTCCCTCCTGTGTATATGCAGAAGGTGACTGTTCAGATGTTGCAGGGAAAGAAAGTTGCATGCTGCTTCTGTTTCCATTTTGTATGCTTCTGTGTGAGGTACAGCACAGAAATTTACACAGCTCCTCTGTCTACTGTTCACATATCTCTCGGGTGGGGTGGGGGGAGTTGCATGAGGTCCAGCATGAACTTTACACATGAAGTGTGGGAATAGGAAGCACTTCCTTCCCTCCACTTCTGTGGAACATCAAAAGCTGCCGCAGGAGTAGTCCCTTCTTTACTATTTATTAAGCCTTCCCCAACCTGATGCCCTCCAGATGTTTTGGACTTCCATCATTCCCAGTCGACATGGCCAATGGCCCAGAATGATGTGAGTTGTAGTCCAAAAGAGGGCACCAGGTTGGCTGCATCAACTAATATGGCTGTCAATGTGGCCTGGTCTACACCAGGATGAGGATGAGAAACAACACTTTGAACAAATCTTTGTGAAATTGACACAGTAATCCAAGGAGAAGAGGTTTTGTGAAATGGCCCCTCTCCTAACTTTGTTTCTGCATATTCTTTCACAGATGCCTCAGCACATTTACTTGGGAGTAAGCCCCTTTGAACTCAGAGGGGCTTGCCTCTAATGCACTGTGCATCTCTGATCCCACCGACCCCCGCACCCCGCACAACAAAAATACAGCATGGTTTGTCATTTAAGAGCCTTGTGTGGCGCAGAGTGGTAGGCGGCAGTATTGCAACCGAAACTCTCCCCACGACCTGAGTTCGATCCCAGCGGAAGCCGGGTCTCGGGTAGCTGGCTCAGGTTGACTCAGCCTTCCATCCTTCCGAGGTCGGTAAAATGAGTACCCAGCTTGCTGGGGGAAAGGTAGTCATGACCGGGGAAGGCAATGGCAAACCACGCCACTGTAGTCTGCCATGAAAACTCCAGCGTAAGCGGCGTCCCTCTAGGGGTCAGTAATGACCCGGTGCTTGCACAGGAGGAACCTTTCCTTTCCTTTGTCATTTAAGCCTTTGGTTCTGCTCTCAGATAAATCATCTTTGGGTTTCTGCTGCAAGACATACTTATTTATTTAAGCTTCCAACTGCAATGGTGATGGGCATCTCTCACTCGCCCCTCCCTTCTTTTAAAGTTGCTGGCAAAGCCGGGCCAGAAGATGCAGGTCTTCTTTTTCTTTATTTTTCAAAAGGAAGCACCCCTGGGAAGGAAGAATGGGGGCAAACGGCATCCCATCGTTGCCATCATGTTTCCATGATCCCCTCCCTGAGTGAGCCTCCCTTCTCACCGCCATTGCCACCAGCTGCTGTTGCTGCTGCTCCTCTTTCTCATCATTGCTGCCAGTGCTTGCCTGACAGGCAGGCAGGCAGGCAGGGAGCAAGGAGGCTGTGGCCCCTGCAGCCCCTCCTTCTCACCACCACCATTGTCTGGGCCAGAGCAAGAGGCAGGTGAACAGCAGATTGCAATGGTGAAGAGGAGGAACGACTCCAGGGAGCTCTTGTCAGTGGGCCCCAGCTGGGCTGTGGGCCCTCAGCAAGTGCCCAGTGATACCTACCGTTGATGCCAGCCCTAGCCCCTAGTGGATACCTCATGAACTGAAAATGCTTTACTCATCTATTTCAACCAGTTAAACAGAATCACAAGTTTCAAATTTAAGGGGATCCTTTTTCAAAACTGCTTCTTTGTGCTGCGCAGATCCCATGGCTCGTGAAGGACATTTATTATCCAACCTCTGACTCACTGAGTAATGATATTCTCGGCAGCTGATGGAGAGAAATAAAAACTGCATGGCACAAGTGGGAAGCATGGATTCACTCCTGGACCTCAAACAAAAGTCATTCTACAACTTGTAGAATGGGCGGTTTCAGCACTAGCGCTCTGTTTTCTTCCTGAGCTTCCTGCCATCTATCCAAACACAAATAATTCACAGCTAAATTAGGCTTCAAGACTTCCTCATCCTGAACTTAGCCATTAGCCTTTTTTCACATCGCATTCATAATAGCCTGAGAGTTTCATGCCTCTGAGGTCACCACATTTCACACCATTGTTCTTTATGGCGTTACATGAAGGTTATTTCATTGGGGTGGGAATAGGGGAGCATGTTTAAGTCTTTCTCAGCATTGAAGGACTATCTGTTTGACTACAATAGCTGCAAGATGATCTAGACTGACCTTGGCAAGTGTTTGAGTTACAAATGAGTTGTGACAATTGTCCTACACGCTTTAGAGCGTTATTACTATGCAAATTGTCATGAATGCTTAAGTACCAAGCTGAACCAAGGCCAGATCATATCTCTTTATGATGGCCAGGTGTTACTGATAGTAATGACTGTATGGCACATATTGCTGAGATTTTCTCACCTTAAGGGTTGTTGTTGTTGTTGTTGTTGTTGTTATGCAAGGTAACAATCTCTTAAATAAAGCTTTAATTATTTAGTAGTTTTCTACCCCATCCTTCAACAGTGCTCTCAAGATAACTAACAATAAAAAATATCTATTTAAAAATAGAGATCCAATAAAAGAAAATAATTGGAGATCCAATAACAATAGAGACCCAATAAATGAAAAAAATAAAACAGCATAACAGCAGAAGAAAACCATGAGAGGCAGGTTAATATTGCACTAGGATGTTTTCAAAAGGCCTTTGCCTGTGTCAGGGCTGAGTCATGGGCAGCAGACCAAGGTGAACTAGGAGCTATTGAGAAGCTAGTAACCAGGACCAAAGAACAATCCGGATCTGAGAGGTGTCCACTTCTGAACTGCCAAAAAAAAAAGGAAATGCAACACCCAAAAAAGAGCACAAAAGAGGACACTGGTTTGCATAAAACGTGCACATCCTAATTGATAAGTATTGATGCAAATTTAGAAATAATGAATGTCATTTAAATAGAAAGGCAGTGCATCACACCATAGCATGGAAGACTTTTACCAGGTGACCTACGTGCCTTGCTCACAAAGACCATCTTTTTCATTCCACCAAAGTTCTTCAGTGTTCCTGCTGAGTTGAGACAGAACTAACAAAGAGCACAGGACAAACTGGACCAAAGGATTATAGAAGATCCTTCCCCCAAAGCACTGTGATTGGCGAGCCCCTGGAAAACTTTTCCCCATGAATAGAAGGTGGCCCTGTCAGTCACTCAATTCCTCTCCTTCCCACAATCTCTTCCCCCCTGGTGTATTCCATATATGAGAAAGTGAAAGCAAACTAGTGATTTTTTGCAGATGTGGAGTCAGCTTTTCCGCAGCCCTCCCAAAGCTACTTTTCTGCAGCTTTTCTTAACCCCGCCCTTTGCCTTCAGCCACACCCACCACTGGAATGCACCTCCCCCCCCCCCCGAGCTTCTCCAAAATTGAATTTGGCCCTCAGGCTGAAAGAGGTTCGACGACCCTGTTTTAGGGGAGGTGTATCTCCATGCAATGGTTAAACACCATTGCCCTGGGAAGACAAATTACCCACCATTTGGCCCTCATCATGGAAGACAGACATTGATTCAGCACTTTTACTGCCTCACCTGATTCTAAGGAAAAAGTGCAATTGAGCTAGGTGTCATCAGCATTCTGCTTGTACCACACCTCAAATTGCTGGATGACCGTAGCAGATTCATGTAGATGTTAAATAACACGAGGGACAAATGGGACTCTGCAGAACCCCACAATTCAAATGGGGCTGAGCAATAGTCTCCCAACACCATTTTCTTGATTGAAACCCTCTCACACACTGGTGGGGACAGAAACAAAACAATGCTGTGTCCTCAACTCCCAACCTTTCCAAAAGGATGCCATGTCTGATGGTCTCAAAAGCGTCCAAGAGGTCCAGGAAAATTAGCAGAGTCACACACACCCTGTCCTTCTCCCAAAATAGATCCAACATACATCAGGGCAATCAAGGCTGCTTCAGTGCCACTGTCAATACCAGACTGAAATGGATTCAGCTCATGATTACTGTCATCCAAAAGAGCCTGGAGTTTTAGCACCACCATCCGCTTGAGCACTTTGTCCAAGAAGGGGATGTTTGACCGGCTAATAGTTGTTACCATCCTTGGGGTCCTCCAGAGATGGTTTCTTTAGGAGCAGCCTCTTGTACCCTTCTTCCAACCATCTGGAACTACTCCCTCTTGTACAGAGTGTTTGATAACCTCCAGGATCCAGTAACTGGTCAATTCCCTATTGTTATTAGAATTTGTGTCAAGCAAACAGGTGATAGGCTGCACCCCACTAAACACCATGTCTGCAAACTCAGGACGCAACATCTGAAAGTCTTCCAACAAAATGGGATTACATAGTTAAATGTATTGCTAAAACTGAGTGCTCAATTACTATTTTCTTGCACTTATAATAACTGTTTACTTAAAATATCTATATCCTGCTCTGTCTTTATGCAGATAAAGGATGAATTGTTGGATAAGTACTTACTTTGTATCTATTGTCAACAAATGTCACCTCAGTGCCTTATGCAAAAATACCCTGAAAAATGCAGGAAAAGCTAAAATGGTTAGCTGGTAGGTCTGTATTCCTTTTATGACACCATTTTTGGAAAGGTGAGAGGAAAGAAAACTCCTGCAAGACTCATCAAATTAGTATATATTACAAATTATATTATATTATAATTATAATTATATAATTAATAATTATAATTAATTAATAATTATAATTTATAATTACAAATTATATTATATTAGTATATAATACAAATTAGTATTGCATTTTTCCAGCAAGCTGTGAGCCCCTAAGAAATTGCAAGGTGCAGATGAAAAGTCCAAACTTGGATAGCATTCTTAATCTCTAGTCTGCTAACTGGGCCAGCAATGATACATTCGCAGCTTATACACACAGTCTAAATTGCTATATTTATCCTCTCTTCCTGTGAGTCAGTATCTCCTATTCATTCTGTATGATTCCAGCAATATGATTTATAATGGATTCATGCGTGGGCTAACATTAATGGGTACAGGTGATATTCCTAGGTATTGCTACTTTCTGCATCAACTTTCTCAAACAACTAAATAGCTCCTCTCCTTTATTCCATTTCTCTGTCCACTCTGAACAAATTTGTCTGCTACTGGCCTCCACAATTTCTTTCTCCTGTCACCTCTATGCTGTCTTTTCATTCTGGGAAACGTTTTTACTAATAAACAACTGTCTGTGATCTTTACTTCTCCAGCTCCACTACTATCCACCATCTGAAGGTCTCTTGCTATCTCAAAAGACTCCTTCATTTTGCCCTTCCTGCTCCATATGCTTGGAGATACCTCTCAGAACCCCCGCGTAATGATTGCCAACCACCCTTACCTCCGTTGAATCAAGATTCATCTTTTCTGTGAAGTCTTTGATACAGCCCCCTGGTTCCTATGACATATCCCATAGTGCCTGACCATTGGCCATGCTGTCTGGATCTGGTGGATTGGTAGTCCAAAATATCTGGAGGGTACCAAGTAGCATATGCCAACAATACCGTAACTGAAACAGTCATATATTATTCCTTCCCTGTTTTTTTCCATATTTATCCCTGCCTCCACTTCTCTCTCCCCTTCCTCTGTTGTTTCCTCTGTGTCAAATTTTAGACTGTAAGCTCCTCAGGGCAGATACCTCTTATACTCTGTAAAGGGCCATGCACACTGATGATGCTATAAAGATTGTTAACAGGGACTGGCCAATGAGCTCATATTATGCCAGTACTTTTCCAGCTGCACTGCCTGCCAGTCCATTTCCAGGCCCAATTCAAAGTGCTGGTATTAACATTCAAAGCCCTTAACAGCTTGGGGCCAGGTTATCTGAAGGATTGCCTCCTCCCATATGTGCCTGCCCAGACCTTAAGATCATCCTCAGCGGTCCTTTTCCGTGAGCCCCTGCCAAAGGAAGTGAGGCGGGTGGCTACTAGGAGGAGGGCCTTTTCTGCTGTGGCACCCAGGCTGTGGAATGAGCTCCCTAGTGAAGTTTAATTCCCTAGTGAGGTATCATCAAATGATAACAGATGACAAGAAAAAGGCAGAAGTGCTCTATTCCTACTTTTTTACAGAAAGAGAGTCTATGAGCCCCCTGGCAAAGGTGAAGTACAGGCTGAAGGGGCAGGATTGCATCTTGAGATTGATAGGCATATGGTCAAGGAACACCTAATTACTTTGAATGAGCTCAGATCTCCAGGGCCAGATGAATTGCATCCTAGAGTAATAAAGGAACTGGCAGAAGAACTCTCAGAGCCACTGTCTATTCTCTTTGAGAAATCATGGAGGACGGGGGAAGTGCCAGATGACTGGAGGAGGGCTAATGTGGTCCCTATCTTCAAAAAGAGCAAAAAGGAGGAACCTGGGAACTACAGACCAGTCAGTCTGACATCAATCCCTGGGAAAATTCTGGAGCAGATGATAAAGCAATCCATCTGTAAGCACCTTGAAAACAATGCAGTGATGACTCGAAGCCAACATGGATTTGTCAAGAACAAATCCTGCCAGACGAATCTGATCTCATTTTTTGATCAGGTAACCTCCCTTGTGGACTGTGGGAATGCTGTGGACATAATATACCTCGACTTCAGCAAAGCCTTCAACAAAGTGCCCCATGATATCCTGATGAGCAAACTAGCTCAAAGTGGGCTAGATGAAACAACTCTCAGGTGGATCCATAGTTGAATGCAGAATCAGACTCAAAGAGTGCTTATCAATGGGACCTTCTCAAACTGGGGAGAGGTAACAAGCGGGGTACTGTAGGGCTCAGTGCTGGGCCCAGTGCTCTTCAACATTTTTATTAATGACTTGGAGGAGGAGGTGCAGGGAATGCTGATCAGATTTGCAGATAACACAAAATTGGGTGGGATCGCTAATACCCTGGAAGACAGAAACAGAATTCAAAGTGATCTTGATAGGCTAGAGTGCTGGGCAGAAAACAACAGAATTAAATTTAATAGGGATAAATGCCAAGTTCTGCACCTAGGAAAAAGAAACCAAATGCACAGTTACAAGATGGGGAATACGTGGCTCAACAATACTAAAAGCGAGAAGGATCTTGAAATTGTAGATCGCAAGCTGAATATCAGCCAACAATGTGATGTGGCTGCAAAAAAGGCAAATGCTATTTTGGGCTGCATTCATAGAAGTAGAGCTTCCAAATCACGTGAAATACTACTTCCCCTCTACTCAGCCATGGTTAGGCCTCATCTGGAGTACTGTGTCCAGTTCTGGGTGCCACACTTTAAGAAGGATACAGACAAACTGGAGAGGGTTCAAAGGAGGGCAGCGAAGATGATCAGGAGACTGGAAACAAAGCCCTAGGAGGACAGACTGAAAGAACTGGGCATGTTTAGCCTTGAGAAGAGAAGACTGAGGGGAGATATGATAGTGCTCTTCAAGTACTTGAAAGGTTGTCACAGAGAGGAAGGCCAGGTTCTCTTCTCGATCATCCCAGAGTGAAGGACACGGAATAATGGGTTCAAGTTACAGGAAGCCAGATTCCAGCTGAACATCAGGAAAAACTTCCTGACTGTTAGAGCAATATGACAATGGAACCAGTTCCCTAGGGAGGTAGTGGGCTCTCCCACACTGGAGGCATTCAAGAAGAGGTGGGACAGCCATCTGTCAGGGATGCTCTGACTTGGATTCCTGCACTGAGCAAGGGGTTGGACTCAATGGTCTTATAGACCCCTTCCAACCCTACTATTCTATGATTCACCTGGCACCTATGCTGTATTCCTTCTGGTGCCAGGTGAAGACTTTTTTATTTTCCCAGGCATTTTAGCATTTTAGCTGCCTAGTCTATTAGCTTTGCTGTTTTAAATCTCTGCATTGCTGCTAGGTTTTATTCGGTTATATTGTTATATTGTGGTTTTAATGCTTTAATATTTTATGTTGTTTTACTGTGTGCTTTTTGGTTTTAATTTTTGTGAACCACCCAGAGAGCTTCAGGTATTGGGTGGTATAGAAATGAAATGAAATGCATAAATAAATAAATACATACATACATATATACATATATACACACATACATAAAATTCTGGAATCATTATGAGAGGTGGGTTAAGTTCAGTCATCTAGGAATGGAAAGCAAACCTCATAGTTGATGCTGTCTGTGAATCTGGATTGTGCTAACTGCTATCAGTTCTGCAGTGGAAGTCACCTAGGGAACTAACACACGGAATTAGTTTGACACTCATCAAGCATTTGACTTTCTCCTACACAGGTACTTTACTTGTGGCATGTCCAAAAAATAATATTTTGGCTGAACAAAGCCAAACAACTGGTTTCTAGTCTTCCTTCTGGATTCTCCTACAAAATCCAGTTGGGTAATTTCCTAAGTGGTGTGTGTGTGTGTATGTGTGAAAAAGAGAAAGGGAAGGGTGGAGAAAGAGAGAGAGGGAGAGAGAGAGAGAGAGATTTTGTCTTTCGTATAGAATATTGCTTTTGAAGTGTAATCTTTTTTTCTTTTTTTAAAAGAGGCCTGAAAGTAGAAAGAGCCTTTTGGCTAATAGTATTGTTATAAGCTTCATGTTATGTCAAAATGTGCCCTTAGTATTCCTCCTCATGAGCCTAGAAACCTCAGTTTATGTGGTAGATGTACATCGTCTGGGGGAGGTGACCTTTTCTCGAGCTCTGAACCATGGCTTTTGGATTTGCTCATAAACATATCTTCTAACATTTATACAGTGGAGCTTTGTTCCTACATATTCTCCATCTCTCTTCTCTTCCTCCACTGATTTCTGCCTCTGTGGCAAAGTTCATTAAAGATCATCATTAATAAGCCATACTGCGTTTTTTGTTATGACCCCATTGCTCACTTTCTGTGTTTGCAGATGTCAAGGGGTTGTCCTGCACCTTTGCCTTAAAAGCATACTGCTTGCAGTTGTTGTTCTTGTTGTTATTGCTTGATTGGATTAGCATGCAACTTTTACAATAGATATGGAAATTATTTGCTCAGTTAAGCAAATGGGAATATGTTGGCTGAGTGACAACAATCTATTTCTAAATGCTCAGTTTCATTATTTTCCCAAATGCACTCTCAGTTTCGTTGTTTCATTCCCTGTGATCTCAGCAGATGTATCAGGCATATACTGCTAAATTATGTTTTCCTATGAAATCACAATAAAATCCATTTATGCATGTTTAAAACAAAGAGAGAGAGAATGACGATGAGGAGGAGCATGCATTCATGCAAGCTCTTTGCTTTTAAAATAGTTCCCAAATAACTGAAATTTTATTAGATGGATTTGACCAAGGACTAAGGTTGGAAGTCTAGATGGAAGATAGCAGTGGAAACAGCCCACCATTCCCATTGCTCAGACTGAGCGGAGGTGATTGACACTTAGAGAGCAAATCCTATGACCCCTAGACAGGGGTTTCCTGGATACAAGGTTGGAGACAGGGCTCCAGCCTCATAACCAGAAAACCATGCTCCCCACCCCCTTCCCCTCATAGCCAGCGTGGAGAGAAGCATGCTGGAGACCTCTCCCCACTTGGTAAATGAGGCATTCCTGGGGGTGGGGAAGGCAGGAGACGAGGGTGGCTGGCTTATGCCTTTTCCTATCACCACCCCAGCCTCCTTCCCTCCCCCTCCCCGAAGCCTCCACTAGATGGACAAAATCGCCCGTCTAGCTTCAATGCACCATGGGAGGCACAACCCATAGATTTGCACCCTTAGATGAGAACATAACTTCCAGAGGGGTGGCTTTATTAGTCTGATGCAGCAACAATAACAGTCTTATGTCCCAGGGCATAGTCTGAAGGCACATGAGGCAGCCACCTTGCTGAAGCTAAGCAGGTCTGGGTCTGATCAGTTCTTGGAGGGGAGACCACCTGGGAACCACATGTAGCCACCTCGAGTTCTATGATGGAAGAAAGGTGGGATAGAAATGATGATGATGATGATTAGGAATAGGTGAGAATTTTGTTTCACTTCGTTTTGACAAGAACTTACCAAAAATTGCAAACATCTCCATACTCGAGACAAAAAGAACATGAAATTAAAAAAAAAAAAAACCTGAATGTGGGAGAAACTGAAACTGACATATTTGTTCATCCAAGCCCAGGTCTTTCACTGCTTAGCTCTCAAAAGTCTGGGTTTGAAACCCCATGTATTCAACCATGTGTGTGGTGCTGAATTAGGGTTGCCACCATTTTTTTTTCTGACAAGCTCCTCATCTTTAACAGCTATATATTGGGCAGGTACATGCTGCCGAACCTGTCTAGTGCAGATGGATCATGGATGAAAGTTTCGTTTCAGTTCCTTTTTATCAGAATTTGCCAAAAATCACTGTTAAGAACATAAGAAGAGCCATGCTGGATCAGACCAAAGGTCCATCTAGTCCAGCATTCTGTTCACACAGTGGTCAACCAGATGCCCACGGGAAACCCACAAGCAGGACATGAGTGCAACAACACCCTTCTGCCCATGTTCCCCAGCAACTGCTGTACATAGGCTTACAGCCCCTGATACTGGAGGTAGCATAGAGCCATCAGGAGTAGTAGCCATTGATAGCCTTCTCCTCCAGGAATTTCTCTAACCCCCTTTTAAAACCATCTAAATTGTAGGGATGGCAGAGAATTCCACCACAGATTCCAGTGAGAATTCCCCCAGAATCCGTGGTGGAATGGCCACCTGCCCCCCGCCCCCCCCCACGGAATCCCCCGGGATGGAACTTACCTGGGGCGGATGCAGCAGATGCGGCGTCTCCGGCAGTGGCGGCAGCGGCGGCTGGTCTCCTGGCCGGCCGTGGCCGGGCTGCTGCAGCCGCCATAGCTGTCCTTCGAGCTGTGATAGTCTACGTAAGAATTTACGTAGCCTATCACGGCATGCCCACCCCAAAAAAAACCGGCGTACGCAAATGGTGGCGGCTACAGCAGCCGCCATTTGCGTTCCCTATTTTTCGCTGTTCTAACCTATGTAAATATTTACGTAGGCAATTACGGCGAAAAAAAGGGAACCACAAATAGCGTAGTGGGCGCTATTTGCGTTCTCTCTTTTTTCGCCGTTTTATCCTACATAAATATTTACATACGCTAGAACGGCGAAAAATAGGGAACGCAAATGGCGGCCACCATAGCCGCCACCATTTGCGTCCGCAGCAGCCTGTCCGTGGCCGGAAGTCCAGCTGCGGACAGCCCTGGCCGGCTGCTCCGCGGAGCCACCGTGGAGCAGAGCCGGCCAGGCAGGATTCCGGGGGGGAGGACCGGATCGCCTCCCCCCCGTTGAGGATTCCGGGGGGAGGGACGGAGCGCCTCCCCCCCCCAGCGGATGCCCCAACCAGAACCAGGTAAGTGATTCGTACATCCCTACTAAATTGGTAGCCATCACTATATCTTGTGGTAGCATATTCCATAGTTTAACTATGCAATGTGTGAGACGATACTTCCTTCATATTTGGGAGAGAAAGAACTGGAGATTTTAATAATCTGAATGTGGAAGAAAGCAAAACTGACAGATTCCTCCATTCCTACTTGTGGTATCTTAAAGACTAACAAACATATTATGGCATAGGGGCAGGGCTGATGCAAGTTGTAGCCCAAAACATCTGGAGGACCACAAGTTGCCCGCCCTTGTTCTAGGAGGTGTAAATCAGGTCAGTTTGTACTGGAATTCACAGAGACTGAATTCCTCAAGCATCCCCTTGGTTACTGATGTATAGGTTAAAGTGCCAGGTTTACAGAAACAGATACAGTCAGAAAGCAAAGCTGACTTCTGAAGTCTGGAAAGAAATGTAGAAAATTGCTGGAAGAAATTCCCTTCTCATCAGTCGGTATTCTATATAAATTTAATCTAAAAGACATCAACTTGTTCAAAACTGTTGACTCAGGCTGTGGGCTGTCCCCCTGACATCACTTGGCTAATAGCCAGTCTCTAGCGTAGTTTTTTCACAGGTTCGAAAGCCTGATGGCCCATGCACGTTTTGGTCCCAGCTAATCAAATGGAGCCTCTTGCAATCCTGCCTCCTGCTGAGGATGCCAATTAACATGCAAACGTTTAGGAAATTGGAAAAGGGATCCAATTTTGGACTCAGTTGGGGGTCAGGAACATGAGTCTTTTTAGACATAAACCCTTTTATCACAATCTATCCTGGACACCAGGATGTTTACCTAGCTGCATGATATGGAGGTTTGCTTCAACAAAAAAACATGCCATGGGGACAAATTCAACTTTGCATACAAATGAAGCAGTTTGATATTCAAGGGATCAACAAATGCTAGGGCAACTTTTTCTGGTTCAAGCAAAAACAAAAAGTGCGGATCTTATAATATAGAGCAGGGGTGGACAGAAGGTTGATCTCCAGATCTTGTGGACTTCAATTCCCATAAGCCCCTGCCAGCATGGTCAGTGGTCAGGAATGTTGGGAGTTGAAGCCCAAAACATCTGGAGATCTACTTTCTGCTCACCCCTGATGTAGAGCCTTCCCCCAAACTGGTGCCCTCCAGATGTGTTGGGCTAAAATTCCCATCATCCCCAGCCACCATGGATGATGGGAGTTTTACCCCAACACATCTGGAAGAACGGTATCAGGTTGGGGAAGGCTGATGTAGAGTATCTTGTAGCTGATTTGGAATCATTAGAACATTTCCATCACACCGGTGATAAATCTTGTGTCAGTAAAATATTTAAGGCACCATGTGGGCCTCCCTGAGTAGAGGAGGGGGTCTGCTGTCTGAAGCCTCCTCCTTCAGGTGGCAGAAAGTTCTGCCACCATTGGCCCTCCCCAGCTGGCGGTCGAACAATGGTAGAGGCTAAAAAGGGATATGTCAGGGCAGATCAGGGAGGCTTTGTATCCACTGGTCCAAAGCTCTCTGGTTCCCCTGACAGGAAGTGGGGCTGGTGGAGCCCTGAAAGTGGTGGAGCTATTCTCTTTCATTGAAAGAGAAAATAAAGGGAAAATAAAAAAGCTTGGCTGCGGCTGACAAAGAGTTTTTAAAAATAAATAATTTGGATTTGGATTTATTTATTTGGATCTGGCACATCTTCCACCACGGAGCCTCTCTCTCCAGCCTCTTAGAATTGCTCTATTAATACTACAGGCTGCCACTTAGAGGTTTTAATATATTAACTGTCATATAAGTATTATAAATAAATATTTTTACATGCCTAAAAAAGCCTACATGTGTAAAAATCTAACATGTATGTATGTACTGTATGTATTTCTTTGCAAAATTCATAAACTGCTCTACAAAGATTCCTGAGTAGTGAACCATAAAGAGAAGAAGAAGAATAAAAATACAGAAGAATTGAAAAAAAAATTTAAATCAAGCTATACCACTTGATTTAACCCACCATGGTGGGTTATTCAGGAAAAGCTTGCATAAATAAAAATGTCTTTAGCAGATGCTGAAAACAAAGCAATGTTGGCGCATGCCTGACATCAATTGGCAGGGTGTCCCACGCTAAAAGCTCAGCTCCGAGTGGACCCTAAGCAGACCTCAGGTAAGGTAACATGCAGAGTCCTTGATCATGCAGTCCATTTCTAAATTATATCTGGGAAATCAACCGCACAAAACAAACCTGTGCATGTCCGATATTATGTGTGTAGGCTATATTCAAGCATTACACCTCTATGGACATTTGTGGATGTTGGTGGCAGAACATGCTGGGCAGAAAGAGAGGGAAGGCACGCACCCAACCGTACATATACCAGAGATCTCTTGACCGGGTATTGACTGATCCAAATGTTGGATAAATTGGAATAAAGGACGAATGGAACGCAGGGCACTGCAAACCCACAGAACGATAATAGAATGGGATGGGGAAAATCTGCTTGTCCTTATGTACAACCACTGCATTTCATTCATGCACATCTCACTTACAATGTTACTATAGAAACCAGTGCGGCAGAGCCAAATGACAAATGACTTTATTCATCCACTTAAGCGTGGATGTACCTACATATACATATAGCAAAATGGGTTCAGCACCTTGCTCTTAAAAGATTTCAAGTGAAGGCATTTGGTCTTTTGTGGATGACTGTGCATGGGAAGTGGATATGATAGTGAAAAGCTGTGCAAAGTACATGGGTGGGCAAGTGGGATACACAAGGCCAATTATAATGGGAGATTAAGAGACAGCAGGAATGATTCAGATTCAACAAGCATTGAGAAGTGTATAATGGATTATTGGTTATTTTGTGGGCTTTGGATAGATTAAACGGCAGTGACTGTGTCTTTCAGAGTCAAAAGGATTTTATTTATTTATTCATTCATTCATTCATTCATTCATTTCATTTCTATACTGCCCAATAGCCGAAGCTCTCTGGGCGGTTCACAAAAATTAAAACCAAACAGCACACAATAAAACAATTTAAAATATATAGAACATTAAAGCCACAATATAACAATGCAACCACAATAAAACCTAGCAGCAGTGCAGGAGTTTAAAATACAGATTTAAAACAGCAAAGCTAAAAGTTCAGAAAGCTAAAATGCTAAAATGCCTGGGAGAATAAAAAGGTCTTCACCTGGCGCCGAAAGGAATACAATGTAGGTGCCAGGCGAACCTCGCCAGGAAGCTCATTCCAGAGCCGGGGTGCCACAGCAGAAAAAGCCCTCCTCCTAGTAGCCACCCACCTCACTTCCTTTGGCAGGGGCTCACGGAGGAGGGCTGCATCCTGTACCACGTACCTGGGAGTAAGCCTTATTTAACTCAATGGGACTTACTTTTGAGTAGACGTTACATGATTGCACTGTAAATGTATTATGTAAAATATCCAATTCCCCCATCAGTTGCTGATTCATTCTTCATTCATTGCATCGTATGGGAGATCAGGCTCTGTCACTGAGGAAAGATTCAGATACATAGGCAAGGATTGCCATGAACCAACAATAGTGATGTCCCATCAACACAGGATAAAACAGTATGTCCTTGGACCCAAAGATTTACGGCATTAGACAATCGAAAGTAAAGGACAAGCTGTTCAGGAGAGCAGAACAAGGTAGGCAGAGTCCAGAAAGAGGATGACAGCTCTGAAGCTGGCTAACAAATCAGTTGATAACATGGAAGAAAAGACAGGCAGGCAGGGCATGAGCAGAGCACTAAAATGTTTATTCTGACACTGAAGCATTAGGATGCAGTACTGTACTGTACCCTGACAGTACAGCACAATGGAATCAGTAAACTAAACTCTTTGGTGTTGATTCATTCATTGCTGCTTACAATCTCTGGCTCCATTGTTTCCCTTTTTACTAAGCAAACCCAAGACAGAGCCAAGTAATATCAATAGACCAGATTAGAGATGTGAAGGCCAAGAGAAAAATACACACTAAAAGTCTCTCTCAAGAAATTGGAAATTGGTGAAAAAGGTAGTCAGGGTCAGAGCCCCCTGCTTTGCATATATTTCTCCAAAGGTTTGATTGTGCAGATACCCTCCTCCCTGGTGGTTGGTAGGGTCATTGTGGCTCCCCATTGGTACTGGCCCATCTTGGACCGATGTAGCTGGATCTGGGTGCAGCCCCCACCCCCAGCCATACATCCCTGAGATTCAGCACCCTGCCTGATGAATCCGTTTTCAATTGGGTCACCAGCTCCCCAAGTCTGAATTCCCCAAAGTATGCCATCAGTGCATCTGCATGAAAAGAGCCCAACTTCACACCATGACAAACATAGACTTGGCTCACTGATTGTAGAAGAATACTCTGGGGGCCAAAGTACATGTGATGCTAAATGGGTCTCTTTAGGCCAACATGAGCTTCTGTCCCAATGCAAATTGCTTCAGAGGGTTAGGAATTGGGGGGGGGGGTACCACAACAGGAGGGAAAGGGTTAAACTTCCTCTTCCCAGGTCTAAAGCTGGATTAGCCCCTGCTCCACCTCCATAATTGCTGTTTGCATTTGGAAAAAATAAATTGTGCAACTTACAAAGGTGTATTAAGCCTCGTGTGTAATTTGGCCCTGACCAGATGAACAAAGAACAAATTATTAGAGGTGTGGAGAACCCTATGGCCCTCCAGATGTAGTTGGACTCCAGCTCCCATCAGCCCCAGCCAGCATGGCCAATAGTCAGGGATGGTGGGAGTTGTAGTCAAACTACATCTGGGAGCCAAGGTTCAGAACCACTGCTCTAATTACATAGCTGGACCTAAGAGCACCCCCAGAATCATCCACATTAAAGCTAAGCGTCCAGGGGAAGTACAACTACGTCTCAAGCAGACTGAGCACCACCTGCCTTTTTTTAGTACCAGCCTGTTCACACTTTGCGGTCATCGACAGAAGGCCTTCTCGCTTGCCCACCACCTAGTGCAGTTAGGCTGGTGAGTACAAGGGAAAGGCCTTTTCAGTGGTGGCCCCACACCTCCGCAATCAGCTTCCATCAAGGGTTTGTCAGGCCCCTTCTTTGCAGGTCTTTAGGAAGGCTCTGAAGACCCACCTGTTTTCACTGGCCTTCCCATAATATGTGGGCTGCAGGTTTTATTGGTGTAAACTGTTTTTATAGTGTTTGATGGTATTTTATTGTAAATTTCTTTATTGCCTATTTGTATACTTTTGTAGGTTTGCTTTTAATGCTGTACATCACCTTGAGAGGGCTCCACCCTTAAAGGTGGCCTAAAATTAATTTTAAATAAATAAACCTCTTTGGACAGATGAGGCATCCATCCCCAGAGTCTCCACTGTATCAGGATTAAGCTTCAGTTTATTAGCCCTCATCCAGCCCACTATCAATTCCAGGTGCCGGATGAGTACTTCCACCACCTCACCTGACTCAGATGTCAAAGAGAAGCAGTACTAACGACACTTCATTTCATGTTTTTCTATAACCTATTACAGGGCACAATCCGATGCAAGTTTAGACAGAAAAAGGCCTACAATTCCCAGCATGCACCAGCCAGGCTTGCCAGGAGGTGTAGGCCCTTTTTCTGTCTAACTGTGCATAAGATTGTGTCTTTAGTGATGTCATGTAGATGTTGAGAAACATGGGGTAGAAGATAGAATACTACAGATTCCAATCTACACAGAGGCGCCTTCCAATGCTGATGCAGTTTAAAAACTCATTTTCATGCATTCACCTCTACTCCTCCCGTGGCACATGTAGCTAATGAATGTGGTATAGACTTGATATAAATTTCACTTTTGTGAGGCAAATGTAATCTTAAACCATATTAATTTCACTATGTAGGTGGAGTCCTGGGACATCAAGAAGTTTCCTTCCTTCCTTCCTTTTTTTTTTACATCCATTAAGCTTGTGCACAGGGTGGAGGTGTTTTTGTTGTTGTTTTTTAAATCATCCCAAAAGCAACATACTGACTTTCCCAGGAGCAAGCCTCATTGAAGAGAACATGATTCACTTCTGAGCAGACATGTATATTGGTAAAGAAATAACAAGGACAAAGGAGAGAATTTCAGCCTCACCCTCTTCCAGTTAGGGATGTACGAAAGGCACTTACCTTTCGCGGATTATGTTTATGGTTGGGGGGGAGGCATTCCGTCCCTCCCCCCCAGAATCCTCACCGGGGGGGGGGAGGCGCTCCATTCCTCCCCCCCAGGAATCCTGGCCAGCCGGCTGTGCTCCACAGCGATTCTGCGGAGCCGCCGGTTGGCTCCACCAGCAGCTGGACGCCGTTTGCGTCCCTGCAGTCAGCCGTGATAGGCTACGTAAATGTTTACATAGCCTATCACAGCTGACTTAAAACAAAAACAAAAAGCGCGCGTATGCAAATGGCGGCGGCCGTGGCTGCCGCCATTTGCATACGCGCATTTTGTGTGTGTGTGTTTTTTAAAGTCAGCCGTGATAGGCTACGTAAAGATTTACGTAGCCTATCACGGTTTTTTTAAAAAACCTAGCCATGATAGGCTATGTAAATCTTTTAGGGTTGGCGGAGAATTTCTCCCCGAAACTTCGGGGGGCCGAGGGCCAACGTGTTCAGCCCCCCAAACAAGTTTCGGGGAGAAATTCTCCGCACCCCCCCACCCCCCGCACCCCCCCCCAGGACGGGACTTACCTTTGGCGAATGTCCCTCCTGGCGGCGGGTCTGGCCGGCGGTTCGTCGGGTCTTTGTCTGGGGCGGGAGCGGCAGCCGGTCTTTTGACCATTCCAATAAAAGAAAAAAAAAACGCCCCCGTGATAGGCTATGTGACGATTAACGTAACCTATCACGGCTAGATTTGCAAAGTCAGCCGTGATAGGCTACGTAAATCGTCACGTAGCCTATCACGGGTGACTTTAAAAAAAAAAAAAAAGCACGTTCGGGTAATGGCGGCCCCCATAGGGAGCCACCATTCCCGTTCCTTATTTGGTCGCTGTAGTCTACGTAAAGATTACGTAGACTACGTCGAAAATAAGGGCAACGCTATTTGCGTTGCCCTTATTTTAGCCGTAGTCTACGTAAAGATTTACGTAGACTACAGAGACCAAATAAGGAACGCAAATGGCGGCTCCCTATGGGGGCCGCCATTTGCGTACGTGCTTTTTTTTTTTTAAGTCACCCGTGATAGGCTACGTGACGATTAAGGTAGCCTATCACGGCTGACTTTGCAGATCTAGCCATGATAGGCTACGTTAATCATCACGTAGCCTATCACGGGGGCGTTTTTTTGTTTTTTTTTAACTTTTAATTTCGCGGCCGGGCGAGGCGAGGCGCCTCCTCCCCGGCCTGAATTTCGGCCGGGCGAGGCGGGAAGCCTCCCCCCCGGCCTGAACTTCGCGGGGGGAGCAGCAAAGCGCCTCCCCCCCACCGCGAAAAGCTGCGAAACCAGGTAAGTGACTTTCGTGCACCCCTAAAATCTTTACGTAGCCTATCACTTTTTTTGTTGTTGTTTTTGTTTTAAACTGGAAATGGTGGCAGCGGCAGCTGGTCGGAAGACCGGCCACCGCCGCACCGCCACCGGAGTCCCCGCCGGAGCTGCCGCCGCCAGGAAGATCCGCCCAAGGCAAGTCTCATCCTGCGGGGTGGCAGGGGGTGGCGAGCCGTAACGCCACCGATTTCAGGGGGCCGAATGTGCTGGTATTCGGCCACCCCGAGATCCATGGTGGAATTTTCATACATCCCTACTTCCAGTTCCCCACTAGAACTGGACTTGCCTCAGACTGCTGCCCACGGCTAAGGATGTATAGATTTTGATAATGTGTTCCGTCTGCCTTTCACAGATGGACAGGCATCTTTTGTTTCATCATCTGCTCATTGACGTAGTTGGGTTTTTCTCAGTTTCCCAAACATGCATTCGTGTTGGAAAATGCACACTTGTGCAAATTTGCATGTCCAAAAATGCACAAATCCCTACAAAATGCACAAATATCACTGCAGAATGTACATTTTCACACTTTAGCCTATGGAGGGAAATGCACATTTTCAGTCAGTCTTTTTTTTTCTTCTCCCCTCATGAAATTCTATTTTATTTCGAAACAAGTTTAACAAAATAAAGGCAAAAGAAAGAAGAGAAACGCACATAATAATACATCAAAATCACTAAAGAAACAAGGGAATTCACTAATTATAAATCTTAGTCTATAACAGATATGCTTATGGAACATCTACAATAAAATGACTTGAGTAGGAGCTCAATATCTAATGAAAGAAAAAATACAAGTTCTACAACATGTAAAAGGAGTGTGCGTAAGTGCATGTCATTTTGTGTGTTTGTATATATTAGGAAGCAATCCTACACTAGTCTGTGGCTAGACTAGGATATCTTGTTTTCCGGGAACCAACCTCGGAGCCTGCGCTCTGAGGGCGGTTCCTGGAGAACCGACCTCCCCCCACTTCCACACTGCCAGCCCCATGCGCCATGCTTGCAAGAGGAGCATGGAGTGGCCGAAATGGGGCATTCCCAGAGAGTGTTCTGGGGCAGGGAGGGCAGAAATGCCTGTATGATGCATCCAATGTGTCGTACAGCAGCTTCCTCCCCTGCTCAGCCCTCCTGTGGCTAGACAGCCTCAATCTGCTGTCTAGCTGAAAATTCAGGGAAGGAGAAGTGCAGAGGAAACAATCCTCTCTGTGCTTCTCCTGCCCTGGAGTGAATAGGCAGTTGCCCCCAGGTTCAGAGGCAGCCGCCTATCTGCATAGGATTGCACCCTTAATCAGAAAAAAATACAGGTAACTGCACTTTGTTGGAACTTTATCAAAAGTTTGAAGTTGCTCAACATAGGAAATGAATGGAAACCATGGTGCCGTAGTATCATTCTTAAAGTTAGGATTCTTAAAGTTAGGTCAGTCTTTTTTCTTTTTCTTTTTTTAAGTATGATTAAATTTACATATACTGTTCTGGAAAATGAAATGCCAGTCTGTAAGTCCATGGTATCTGCATGACTTGGAAGAAGCCGGTCTACTGCAGAGACAGATTTACAGAAATCCATTCTCATTTGAATCCATTGTGGATGCCTCAGACATCCATGATTACCTAGGTTTTTTATTAGCAATCTTGAAATGGAGCATAACATAAATTTAAAAAAAAAAACCCAATCAACTTAATTGCACATGAGAAACCACACAGGACAATTACCCACCCTAAACATTGCAAAGGATGTGCAGCATCAATATGATGGATGTCAGGAGGAAGTTGCTACCAGTCTAACCAAACCAAACCGAGAGTAGTGCCAGCATCTGATCTGACAATCTATTATACTATATCTGAAAGCATACAACATCACTGTTTTTAGTCCAGAGAAAGCACTGCCTTGATTCATGAACTCTGGAGAGGAAATGACTAAGTAAGTGGATCAGTGCAAGCAATTGTTAGAATGTCTCTTGATTTTTCTTTTCCAGCTTATTTTTCTGTCTTATATTTTTCTTAGATAGGGTTTTCAAATCACATGTCAATGCCTTGTTTGTTTTGTCAGTCTCCAGCTCTCTGATAATTCCTTGTTGTTCTGCTAAAAGTGGCAAGAAATAAACCTGATAAAATGACTGAAGATGAAGTAGCCGTCACAGGCTCGCCAGAGTGTCCGCAGTTTTCTCCACTGTGAAAACATGCATGGATAAGAAACCTGTTTACATAGAAGTTTGACATATTAAGACCTATTAAGTTGAAGGACTCCCCCTGCCCTCCCCACAATCCCTGGGGCCCTTTTGCACCTTACTAAAGATGATGCCATGATAAAAATGTTAGTCTTTAAGATTCTCCGTTGTTTTTACTAACTAGCGATATCCTGAAAACAGAATGAGCATGCAAGCAGGAGCATTGTGAAGGGTAGTTCTACAATGCAGAGGAAATTATTCTGCAGCAGAAACAGCCCTTGCCTATAAACTAAGTTTCCATCTCTCACTTCCTCTCTCTCTCTCTCTCTTGCTCTCTCTCTCGTTCTCCTCATCCTGTCTTCCTCTCCTCTTTCAAGCTACATTCATAATATAGAACATAATGCTCCCCACCCCCAGATATCTGTGCTTGCCTTGCACACCTCTAAGTAGCTGGGCTCTGGATGTATGTCATATATGCCAGAGCAGGAAGTAAACTAGAGGTAAGGCTACATGGCTCGGTGGTAGAGCAAAAGATTTGCATGCAGAGGCTCCCACGTTCTGTCCCTGGCATCTCCAGAGCCCCATCTACACCGGGCTTTTACTCCTGGACAGGTGCAAGGCAAGGTTCCTCGTGATAGATGACATAGTCACGACTTCGCAGCCATTCGTGGTTTTCACCCAGAAAAAGCGGAGTTCCAAGGAGTCATTTTACTGCTATTTGGGGGGTTTGCTGCGGGTTCCCCCTGCGGTTGCGGGCCATCTGTTCCTTCCCCGACCTGACTTCGCATCTTACAGTGGGTGTGTTGTAGGCGTGCGTAGTATGTAGTGCCTGCATCACTCTGTGACGCCCCTTTGCTCCCCCATCCCTTCGCAGCTGCACAGTTACAGAGGCACAGAGGAGTGTTTTATTTAATCACACTTTTGCACATTTTTTCAGCTTCATAACTTCGCAACGATTGCTTTTGGACTCAGTGTCCAAGGGCTGGGGAGGGTCTTGGGGGAGAAACATCATCGCTCCGGGCACCATTTCAGAGTGATGGCTAGGCATGTAGCTGGCAAAACAAACCTGAGACAAAGGACAAGATGGTGCCCCACCCCATTCCACATCCACAGTTCAACTGGACTGAGAGCTGAATCTTACTTCAGCACTGGCAAGAGGGCAGCCATCTTCCACCACAATGGAGGGCAGCAGATTACCTTAGGAGGCACAGGGCAGGGTAGCATAGGGGGCTCAGGGGAAATGGTGGGGCTGCTGCCACTGCCACAATCCCCAGCATTGACCATCTGAGGCGGATACCTCACTCTGCCTAATGGAAGGGCTGGATCTTTCAGCTGATGGATCCAAGTATTTTTATGCCACTCCTCAGCCAAAAAGCCTCCCTGGGTGGCTTACAAATAATCAGTTAAGCAAGACAGTCCCTGACTGCAGGCTTACTATCTGAAAAGATATGACACACAAGGAAAAAGGAATGTGGAGGGAAGAGGAAAACAAAATTAATCCTTTCAGCAGGGCTGGTGGAATGGCCCTGCTTCCCTCTCTTATCCCCCTGCGTACAGCCTGCTGGTATGGCTGCTGGTGTTGACAGATGAGGGAGAGGGAGCCTTCATGAGGGAAGTCTTTCAGCAGGGCTGGTGGAACAGCCCTGTTCTTCCTTCCATAATAGAAATCAATAAAAGTTAATGTTTCTGTTTCTGTTTTGTTTTTAATATACTCCACAGCTGGTTGTCAAATGCAACATTTTCAAATGTTCAAAATGATTGAAGAAGGAGGAGATGCCCCTGGGAAACCCAGAAGAACCAGAGCAGGCTGCAGAGAACAAACCTGAACTTTGTTCCCACCATCTGGCAATCAGGGATCTACCACTTCTGAACAAGGAGGTTTATTAGAGGCATTTGATCCAGATGTACAGAATTTCTGTTATTAATTTCTGTCAGCATTAATTCTAGAAGCTTAGTAAGACAGGCATTTGTACTATTAGGGCTACACTACAGGACACAGGTACAGGTTCCCACAGACCACAGGCTCCCCAAATTACAGTATGGCAACAGTGGCACTTCATTTAATTTTGTTTTTCTTCTTAAAAACTTCTTACAAACAAGGCTGGGTGCACTATGGCAGACTCCAGTCATGCCTGCCATCTTCATGGTGCCCAGAGGCACTCTGGGGAAAAGAAAATGGGGAAAGCTGGTGGCTACCAGGAAGAGAGCCTTTTCTGCTGTGGCACCCCGGCTGTGGAATGAACTCCCTAGAGTGGTTCGCCTGGTGCCTACATTGTACTCCTTTTGGCGCAAAATGAAGACCTTTCTATTCTCCCAGTATTTTAGCATTTTAGCTTCCTAGTCTTTTAGCTTTGGTGTTTTAAATCTGTATTTTAAATATCTGCACTGCTGCTAGGTTTTATTCTGGTTGTACTGTTAAAGCTTTCAGATTTTATATTGTTTTATGCTTCACTCTGTGGTTTTAATTTTTGTGAACCACCCAGAGAGCTTTGGCTATTGCGCAGTATAGAAATGAAATGAATGAATGAATGAATGAATGCAACTGGAATGCTCTGCAGTGCACCCAACTTCACCTGTTAAAAAAAATAAGGAAATAAAGTGCCCTCATCTGGTAAGGAGGTGATCAAGAGAGCTGGGGGAGAGTGAGTAGGAAGGGAGACCAACTGGGTGAAAGGAAAGCGATGAGTTCCCTTTTTTTCTTTTTTTTTCTTTTTTTTTTACAGAGGTTCTCGAATGCACAGCGTGCTAGGTAACTTCTGTAAAACATTTCTGAAAAGAAAGGAAATGGAGCCACACTGTTTTGTTTTCCTTTCAACTGCCTGGAAAGGAACAAGAAGAGAGTGAGTGACCAGTGGGAGAAAGCCAGGGTGGGGTGATGGAGCATGGGCGGGGGGGCATTTTGACCCTGGCCCCTCAATCCTGGCAGCAGCACTGAAATCCAGTGCTCACAAAGCCACCTTCATCTCTTCCCCACACTTTCCTGGTGATATTTCCAGGTGCTTCCCAGTGTCACACACAATGCTATATATATTGCATTCCCACATTTTGATCCCTCCCATACTGTTGATCCAAAAATATGTCAGCTATGATTAGTTGCGACATATATGTGCAAAATCAATTTCCTAAAAGAAACCTGCTCATTCATTATCTTGTCAAACCCACCATCTGACTTTTAAGATTCCATTAGCAAAACAAGCATAGGACAAAGCACAATTCATTTCTTCTTCTTTTTCACCTCCCACCAGACACAAAGGTTGTCTTCTATGCTTCACTGATTTTAGTGGGACTACATCAGTGTAAGCAGTTGTCACAATTGCTCCTTAATGCCCACCACCTCTTGGAATTCCAAATCAATCACAAATATGAGATGGATTTACTTCCCATTTTTTAGGATTATTTGAAAAGTATAACTCACTTCACTTTAGGTTGCACCCCTCTCAGTTTGCATGGTACAATCATTTTGCGCAGCAAAATGGCTTTCCCCATCCTTGTGTACAGAGAAGGTAGAGACAGAAATACACTCTTTATTTAAATATTCCTATTCAGCCTTCCCTGACCTGGGCCTTCCAGATGTTTTGGGCAACAAGCCCCATCATGCCTGATCATTGGGGATGGACTGCCCCACTTTGGACAGCAAGTGGTTCATGAAGGCAGATTTGATTTCTCACCACTTGATGAGTGGCAGTGGAAGGTGCAAAAGGACCCCACTGAGGAGATCTGTCAGTGGAGAGATGGAAGTTTTATCTCTAGTGTCACCTGTGATGCCTCATTCATACATGCAAGTCACCCCTTAATCTTGCAGACATTGGGTGTGAAGTAGCTGTTTGTTGTCATGAGAATAAGCTATATGCTGAGGACTAGTCCCTGGTTCAAATTTCACCTGGTTGTGAATGCATGGGGCACATCAGGCAAGCCACTATCTCTGAAGCCCAGTCATCTCCATGTGATTCAGATCATATGGCAAGAGAAAGCAGGGCCGAGCACACCTATCCTGTCCCCACCATTGTGTCCCTGCCCCCACTGCTCTTGCACTGGAGAATGCAGAATGGAAGTCTAGCAAGGTGCCCACAGACAAGTCTCTTGTCTCCCACCCCTCCTGCTTTTTATTTAATATATTTTGTTTTAATTAAGAAAAAAATTAAGTTGGTGCCTGGCATGCTGAAAAGTGAAGTGCTGTCCTTCAGTGCCATCTTTACTGTGGTTCAGAAGAGTGGTTTTGTGTTTTGGAACTCACACCTCTGCCTTGTATTTAGTGCTGTGCTGAATATTTCTCCCACATTTTTTTCGACCATTCTCATTCAATTGGCAGAAAAGAAATTACTTCCAAAAAGAAATTCAGTGGTGAAGAAATTTTGGAGAAATTTCTCATGGGTTGGGTTGGGGTTTCTTACTCCTTACTTAGGAGGTGGCCGAGGAGTGAGCACAAGTGTCCTGTTTTTCATTGTACAATCATCCCTCTGGCCAGCTGAAGCCTCCAGAGCTTCCTACACTGCAATGAAAGCCCAGTTTAAGGCACCATGGGGTAATTCCTCCCATGGGGCTTTTTCAGCTCAGGACACACAGGCAGCCTGGGAGGCTAGCTGTGATTAGGGAAGCTCAAAAACACCACAAAAATACATTACAAAACACCCTGAGAATGAGGAATGGAACAATGGAACCCTCTTTCATGTGGGACAAAAACTTTCAGGAAATTGGAGGACAGATTTTGGCAGAGCACTACCTCCACCTCGTCCCTGGAGCTGGACACAGCACTGCCCCCAACTGCATTGTGGTGGATGCAAACTGGGGCCCAGCCTGCCAAGAGAGTTGATGCTGTTGCAGCACGAAAAGCCCCAGAACCATTACCAAAAAAAGAAAGAAGCTGTGCTATGAGCCCTGCCAACGGGGAGCCCTACCTGGGAGAAACTGTTGAGAATTTCTCCTCCCCCTGGAGAAATTATGTGAAATCGTCTCCCAAATTTTTCTGCCCACAAGTAAGGTGGAGAATTTCAAGGGGCCATTTGTGCACATCTCTACTTGTAATTAGGTTCTTAGGCAGGTGACTTTTCTTTTATTCTCACCTGTTTGCCCTCTGGGAAATGACTGCCCCTCCCATGGCAGCCATTTTCTGAGTGGACCCACAACACTCTCTTAAAATTCAGACTGTGCCCACTGACCCCCAAAAAGGTTGGGGACCTCTGAATTGTAGACTGCCCCTATGAGCTGGAACTTGGAAAAAACAAGGTTGCAGCTCACATGGAGCGCCTAGGCATGTTTGGGCAGGCTTCCCCCCTTCCGACTTTGGACAGTGAGAGGAGAGGGCCAGCAATGGAAGCAATGGCAGGGGCAGGGCTAGTATGTGCAGCCCTGTTCCCTCTCTTCACATGATCTCAGTTGTGTAGAGACTAATGGCTGAATGGAGCTTCCATCTCCATCTGTTTTCTGAACGGTGAGAACAATAATAACACTGAGCTACCTTACAGGGCTCTATTACTGTGTTCAGGCCTCAGTCAGTCCCAAGTAAAAGCTACTGGGGACTAGGGTCTGCTTGAAAACATGACACTCTCGGTGTGAGCAAGAAGAACTTACCCATGCAGCGAGGACATACTGCAACATTTGTTGTCAGGTCATAAGAGCAGTCCAATGAAGGCACCAGCCACTTAGAACTGACTGATTCAAGCAGCCTTTGATGCGGGGGGAGGCTTAGTCATAGTCATAGTAACAAAGAAAGTCCATTCTCCACACCCTTCAAGCAACTTTGAGGTGAGTGGACAATACTCAGGAGATTATCTCTTAATAGATGCTAGCATGGTATGGCATTTTGGATGGTGGGAGTGCCATTCCCCCATAACACGCTCGAATAGGCTCTGGCCTTGATAGCCAGGATCTACCTTCACAGAATTCAGGCTAAAGTTACTATTAATTATTATAAACAGAGTGAATATTTTTAGAGTCCCTCTCTCTCCCCACCCACCCCAATCCCTCCTACATTTGCCTTTCCACTCTATTTCCACAAGAGGAGAAATATCTTTAATGTTCTGCAGCGCTGCTGGACAATCTGATTTGTGTTCTTGATCAATTAGGGATAACAGCGGTTCTCATGCTCTCATTGTTAGCTGATGGAAGGTTAAATCCATACCTCTATTTATGAACGTGCTCTACTTAGTATGGAGGGCTGTTAAAGCAGAGATACTCTAAAGGACAACCATTGCAGTTGTGCTGCGTTTCACGTTCCTCCCATCACTGAGTGTCATCACTTTAGTTTATTAGCGCATGACAAATGCTGACCTTGATATGTCATGCAAACCATTTAAAAATGCTGTTCTTTTTTCCCTGTTTTCTTTTCTTTGTCAGTTAGTGTCACCTCACTGGAATTGTTGCAATAGAATTAGGCAGCTAGATTAGGATGTGAACTTCATGCACATAAGCTCACAGGCTCTGATCCAGCTGCTATAGCCAGTGGTGAACAGTTGCTACATTGCCCCTGCTGGATAACTGGATCACCTCACTTAGGGCGCAGTCCTATGCATGTTTAGACAGAAACAAGTCCTACAATTCCCAGCATGCCCCAGCCAACCATGTTGGCTGGGGAATGCTGGGAACTGTAGGACATTTTTCTGTCTAAACATACATAGGATAGCACCCTTAAGCATTTTTTTCCCTTCAAAACTTGGCTTTTAAATTTGTGGCATGACTGCATCCTTTTAAATCAGGGGTGGGCCTCATGTGCCCAGCCCCCTGGTCATTTTACACCTCACGTCACCATCACTATGAAATTTGCTGCAGTGGTGGCAGCAGCAAAAAAAAGCTGCCATTTTTGGTAAGCATGGGGCACGTGGAGTTTCCTGTTGAGAAACAGAATTGCGCAGGAAACTCCCTCTGCCTGGCCATTGTTGTGCTGCTGAATCAGCTGTGTGGTGGCAGAAGCATTGGCAACAGGGTGGATTGTGGTCTCTGGGGGGTTCCGGTAAGGGAATTAGACCCTGGAACCATGGACATTGACCAACACTGTGTTAAATAGGAGAACTTGATTTTAGAATGGGAAAAAAATGGTGGCTAATGCCCCACACAGCAGCCGACTGGTAGCTACAAATTCCACCAGTGGAGGCTGGTGGCTCCTGTGTCAGGGGGCGGTAAATCTGCTCTGGGTTTCAGTGAGAACCAGTCAGAATTCTAATATCTCCTTTAGAGTTCTGACTGAAACCCAGAGAGGATTCACCACCCCACCGACACAGGAGCCACCAGCCGCTACTCCCACCCCTGATTATTTTTCCCAAGATCAATTCACTTCAAGTTACCCCAAAGCTCCTTTAAGTGTCTTGCCCAAGACACAATCACAGTGTCTAAAAAGTGAGGATGTACAAACATCCCACTCCTTGTCCCCTCAAAAGTCAAACCATTGGAAGTATCCCAAGTGAATGCACACAAAGGCTGGTAGGTTGGTGAGAACTGAATGCAACACTTGGGCCCCATCTACATGAGCCTTTTACTCTGGGGCGGCTGCAAGTCGAGGTCACTTGGGACAGATGACGTAGTTGCCACTTTCCAGCCATCCATGGTTTCCTCCCGGAAAATGCGGATTTCCAAGGAGGTATTTTGCTGAGACTTTTTTGTTTGCTGAGGGTTTCCCCGCAGTTGCGAGCCATCTGTCTCTTCCCCAAACCGACTTCACATTTTGCAGTGGGCATGTTGTAGGCCTGTATGGTGCTTGCATTACTCTGTGACACCTCTTTACTCCCCCCGTCCCTTTGCAGCTGCGCAGTTACAGAGGCACAGAGAGGCATTTTCATTTATTTAATCACACTTTCACACATTTTTGCAGCTTCGTATCTTCGCAATGGTTGCTTTTGGACTCAGTGCCCAAGGGCCGGGGGATCTTGGGGGAGGACCAGCTTCGCTCTCGCCACCATTTTGGAGTGATGGCTAGGCACGTACTACTCACGCTTGTGAGTGCGAACCATCGCGAGGGTCTCAGGCTGGGGAACTGACAAACAGATGGCATGGAAATGAAGGAGCACAGAACACCCACTTTTTACCTAATGAGAGACGGAAAGACACAACCGAATCTCTAAAATACAAAACAGCAACTGAAGTGTCGCACCCCTCACGCTCATGGAACTGCACAGCTGCGCATTAGTATAATGGCAAAAAAAGGGCATGGTGAAGTCTGTTAGGGAAGCCCGCAGTAGATCTGAAGTGTATCCCAGCAAAAGCTAATTCTAAGCTGAAATGCTGCACAGTTGCGACAGGGTAAAGGGTGAAAGTGGTGCCATGTAGACAGGGCCTTGCAAAACATACACCGAGCACTCTGCACAGTCCTGACTGTGCCTCCTGTCCTCTCAACTTTTCCCGTCAGGGAATAAAGCTGGGAACCGGTCTCACAATCCTCAGTGGAGACTGATGACCCACACATCATGTCTGCTGGACAGCCAGCCCTCCAAGGACATCCGGAAGCATTCCCCCACCCCCAGTGGAAATTGCATCCGTAATGTCAGTTTTGCACTGGGGATCTTGAGACTCGTTTAGGCCTAGTGGGAAAAGACATTCCCTTGGTGTCTGTGGAAAGTCCACTGCCGCCCCCTTCTTTCTGTGCCCCGAGGTAAGCCTCTAGTCCCTTAGAAAAGGGAAAGGGGTAGGAAGCAGCTCACAGAATTGAGGTGAGCAAATTCATACCAATGCCTAACTCAGCATCATATACTGGTGGATGTTTCAGGTGGGCAATAACCTTACCCTAAAGTTCTTGTTTTCTTCTTCTATGTAAAGATATGTGCATAAGTGGCACCACCCATTCTAGCTCTGTGCCTTAAAAAAAGATGAAGAAGAAAGCAAAGCACACAGGGTGGAATTATAACCTAAGAACTTAATTTGAACACGTAGCATCTTCAACTGGTACATATTTTCCCTAATGTTTTATAGCTCCTGGATTATATTATAGCTCCTGGAATTGTGTTTTCCACCATTCTGAATTCATAATCTGACCTGACTATACTCTTTTCCCCTTTCCATTACAAGATGTAAGGTTTAAGACACACAGCCAGTATTCAGGCATGATACACCCACCTCCTTCAACAGAACTCCTTGTGACCCTGCACTCCTACAGCTAGAGTTGCCAGCCCTTCCACCTGCCCCATAAATCCCTCCCAAATGTCATGCTGCATGAATTTCATTTCCTGCTGAGGGAAGCCCTGTGACCTTTGTCACCAGTTGTCTACGCCTCACTGGGGGATTTGGGCGTTACTCCTGAGCATTGCATTTGGGTGGATGTCAAAAGCAATAGCCCCTCACATGGCAAAACTCCAGGAAGGAAGGAAATGCAAGGCAGGTTCTTTTGCTGGAGATAAAGCTTAATGAGTCCAGAGGATGTGTGAGTCAACGGATGCTTTCCGGAAACGCGAGTCACGTGATTGGGGGCACTTATGGCTTCAACAAGCTTGCCATCAAAATAACACAAAAGTTAGAAGAAGGACAATTTGTTAAGGCACATGGCTGGCCTGCAGGGGATGTTGTGGGGCTTACTGGAAATAGCATGGTGCCTTTCTCAGGCCACTGCTTTGACATGTAGTATGGCTCAACATCATGTGGAGAGTTTCCACACCAGTGCCAGACACAGTCCAGGGGAGGACAGATGATCGGTCTATTTCTGGTTTGTTTCACTTCTGCATGTAATCTGTACTAATCCTGTACCCATATTAGTCTGCAATTTGATTTATTCATTTTTAAAGTTCTCCATAAAAACCTGTCTTTAAATATGTATTTCCAAACATATTTTCTCTCCAAATAGATGGGGGGGGGCGGTATTTATGTATTTTTTTAGCTAAAATTTCATTAGAACGTTCTGGTAGTGTGAAACCCAGCAGCTAACTAAATTCCAATCCTCACATTAATCCAGAAGGTGCTAGTCAGGTCAACTTTTATAGGATTTCACAAACATCAAATTCCTCAAGCATCCTTGCTTCTAACATGAAAATTGACATGAAAATGTAATGTAGAGGTATGTGCCCACTTTTGCTTTGTTTTGCAGTATGGTGCATTCTTCTTCCTACCCTGAATCTCATCTGGTCTCAGAAGCTAAGCAGGGTCACCCCTGATTAGTATTTAGATGGGAGACGTCCTGGAAATACTAGGTGATGTAGGCTTGGAGAAGGGCTGTAGTTCAGTGGTAGAGATATGCTCTGCATGTAGGATGTCCCAGATTCTATCCTTGGCATCTCCAGATATGGCTGAGAAAGACTCCTCTCTGAAACCCTGGAGAGCCACTGCCAGTCAGTGTTAAAAGTACTGGGCTAGATGGACCAATGTGCTGACTCAGAATAAGGCACCTTCATTTGTTTCTAGAAAATGCCACAAGGATGATGTAGGACTTTGTCAAGGTACTTCCGCGTGGGTGTGTGCAATGTGTAGGTAGGCCAACCGAGAGGGTCCTGCCCAAGTACATCTTAAAGTCCTAAATGATTAGTTGAAGGAGCACCCTTATAAACTTCCCTTCATTCTGAAATCAACATCAGAGGCCTCACCTGTGCACCTGCCTGTAAGAACAATTAGGCAGGCTGGCATAAGGATAGGGCCTTCTTGGTAGTGGCTCCTTACCAGTTCTGTTCCAATTGATTCCACTGGGCCCCAGCATTACAGGCCTTCAAGCAGTTCCTAAACACTCACCTGTTTGTCTTGGCCTATACTTCAGTAAGGACTCTACTGAGGGCATTGTGCATGGCACCATTTGGTTCTTAACTGCTAATTTTGATCTTCTATTTTTATCCTTGTTTTATTATGTTTTGTGCCTTTTAAGTTCTGCTGTATGTCACCTTTGGGGTTATCCTCAAAGATGGCATATAAATCTTTTAAATAAATACATGTATCAATACAGTGCTGGGATTATTTAGTTCATGCAGTGTTTCCCAAATTGCCAAATCAGGGTCCAAGCAGAATCTTGTGGTAGGTGCACATCCGTAGCAGCAATATATGGAAGTATTACAATATTTGTACCTCATTGCCTGTCCTAGTCATTCCATCTTGGCATGGGATAGGGGGGAGGAGAGAGGACAGGAGGAGCAAGGGGCTGCATTTGGCTCCTTAGAAATGCTCTTAGGAATGGCCCATAGTATTTAATAGGGGGCGTGCTGGATGATTCCTATTCTCCCCTTCGCAGGCTGAGGAGACTGTATGTGTCTGAGTATCAGGAAGTGAAGATGAAAATGTGAGAGGGAAGGTCTGGCTTCTGCACTGTGTCAGCACACAAGTCCTCCATATTGTATAGTCCCTCTCTGAAATATAATAACCATTACAAAATAAATATGGGCTACTAAAAATATCCACGGCAAGCAAATCCTCATGGATAGCAGGGCACTAGAATATATTTTGATGTCAGCAAGTAATATTGCTTCCTACTTTTGCTTCATCTTCCATAGAGGTGCCTATGCTTTGCAAATATTAGTTAATTTCAAGTGTGATATAAATACAAGTTTATTGTGTCACTTTCCTCTGAGTCTGGTGCCATGAGTATTCCTATTTCCATTTTAGATTAGGAGAATAGAGCCTCATCCCAGAGAAAAGCAGGTCTGCCCATATTAGGAAAAAAACATGTATATGGAACCCCACGACGGAAGGTGGGAGGGGAGAGAAGGAGCTTAAGAAGAGGAATTTGGAGCAGCAAAAAAATGGTCAGCAAGGAAGGGGTTAAGTTAAAGCATTCTCTCCTGAACAGCATTTCGGTTGCCTCATAGCAGGCCTGGCATCAGCATGCAGAACCTTTGGGCAGTTGTCGAGTTCCATCCCTCCAAAAAGGCCCATTGCTGACACATAACCTGCCCCATGCCCTTCAAAACATTTTCCAGTGCTCCTATCAGCACCATGTGAGTAGGAGCCAACATTGTACCAGGTGGCCCAAAAGTAGGTATACAGTTGTTTAGAATGTTGATGGGAGGGGGAGAGAATGTGTGAGTAGAAGATGTGTGGGTGGTAGGGATGGCAGAGAATTTCTCCCCGAAACTTCGGGGGGGCCGAGCGCCAACGTGTTCGGCCCCCCGAACAAGTTTCGGGGAGAAATTCTCCACACACCCCCGCACCCCGCACCCCCCCCCCCGGGACGGGACATACCTTTGCCAAATGTCCCTCCCGGCGGCGGGTCCGGCCGGCGGTTCGGCGGGTGTTCGTGTGGGGCGGGAGCGGCAGCCGGTCTTTCGACCCCGCCGCCATTCCAATAAAATAAAAAAAAAAAAACGCCCCCGTGATAGGCTACGTTAATCGTCACGTAGCCTATCACAGGTGACTTAAAAAAAAAAAAAAGCGTGTATGGGTAATGGCGGCCCCCATAGGGAGCCGCCATTCCCATTCCTTATTTGGTCGCTGTAGTCTACGTAAAGATTTACGTAGACTATGGCGAAAATAAGGGCAACGCTATTTGCGTTGCCCTTATTTTCACCGTAGTCTACGTAAATCTTTACGTAGACTACAGCGACCAAATAAGGAACGCGAATGGCGGCTCCCTATGGGGGCCGCCATTAGCGTACGCGCTTTTTTTTTTAAAGTCACCCGTGATAGGCTACGTGACGATTAAGGTAGCCTATCACGGCTGACTTTGCAGATCTAGCCGTGATAGGCTACGTTAATCGTCACGTAGCCTATCACGGGGGCGTGTTGTTGTTTTTTTAAAAACTTTGGAGTTCGCGGCCGGGCGAGGCGGGAAGCCTCCTCCCCGGCCTGAATTTTGGCCGGGCGAGGCGGGAAGCCTCCCCCCCAGCCTGAATTTCAGCCGGGCGAGGCGGGAAGCCTCCCCCACCGGCCTGAACTTCGCGGGGGGGCAGCGAAGCGCCTCCCCCCCACCGCGAACAAGCTTCGACGACAGGTAAGTGACTTTCGTCCACCCCTAGTGGGTGGAGTCAGAATGACAGTTGGGAAGAGTGAGTGACAGGGAGTGACAGTTAAATCAGTTAAGTGTAGAGAGTGAGGGGAGTGAGGCCGTTAAGTAGGTATACAGTTGTTTAGTTTTTTAGTTATTTTTTTTACTGATATTGTGAATGATGGCAGCAAACTTGAGTCAAGAACAAAGAAAGTGGATTCTAAAGCAGTACTGGAAGACTGAAAATGCCGAGCAGGTGCAAGAAGCATCTGACCCTCCTCCACCAACATGTCTGACAATTTATCATCTTAGAGATAAATTTGAAGTAACAGGTGAAGTGGCTAATGCACCAAAATCTGGACTTCCTAGGATGTCCATGACAGAGGAAAATGAGATGAAAGTCACTCTGACATTTGTGAACAGTCCGAAAAAGTCCACATGACGTGCGTCTAAGCAGCTATCCATACCTAGAACGTCCTTGCAATGCTTAATGCGTAAATTGAAATTGAAGCCGTACCGTCCAATACTGTTACATGGTCTTCTGGAGGATGACCCAGACCATTAGTTGCAATTCTGTGAGATGATGCGTAACCAAATCTCTAACAAACCAGACCTTCTTGATAAGATCATCTGGTCAGATGAGGCTTCTTTCAAGTTGTCAGGCCACGTGAACAAGCATAACTGTGTGTATTGGGCAGATGAAAATCCTTATTTGACTATCACATCTCAACTGAACCAGCCAGGCGTCACAGTGTGGGGTGCACTGTCCAGCAAAGGTGTTGTAGGACCGGTTTTCTTCGATACAACTGTGGATAGTAACAATTACCTAAACATGTAACGTGACGTGGTAGTGCCACAACTCAGAACCAGGGCTAACTTCACCGAACTGCTCTTCCAACAAGATGGGGCACCTCCTCATTATGGTTTTGCAGTAAGGGACTATCTTGACAACACCTGCGTGACTTTAAAGTGCAAAACTGCACATGCCCAGAGGAATATTATTACTTTTAATCAGGGTTAGCAAACAGGGTGTTTTGTTTTGTTTTGCCCTAACATATCAGGAATGTAGAAGCAGTTGTAAAGCATGGAGTAACAGTGGCAGGGAAAGAAAAGTTAGTTGCATGCTTCACAAATGAAGAAATACACATGGCCATCTGAAGCTGCTGTAAGACCATTAAATTCAGGGTCTAAAACAGGGGTGCAGAACCTTAGACCCAGGGCCAAATCTGACCTGTGGGATTCCCCAGAAGGCCACAGCCCTTCCCTTGGCCTCACTCCCTTTTCCTTGACCATCAACTGTTTGTTTTCCCCCCTCAGTCATTCTAAAAGGCTGAAATACCTCCCGTAAGGCTTAGTTGCTGGCAGTAAGAGCTTTAAGCTACAATATGCTGGTATTTTTCGTCTTTTCGCCCTGTCCTTTTTGCTTTCAGCACCACCCACCACTGGAATGGGCCTCCCAAGGGCTTCTCTGAAATGGAATTTGGCCTCAAGCTGAAAGAGGTTCTGCACCCCTGGTTTAAGATGACCTAGCTGGCTCACCCACTGAAGCAGGAGGGGACCAACTTTGCCAATGCCCACCTCAAATCAGGAGCCAGGCCTGCCCTACATTACCCTTTCGCTAGGCTTGTGGCACACGTTGGTCCTTTTTGTGCAGGTTGACCTCTGGTCTGGATAGAACGGATCTAATGTAGAATTAAACTAGGTAGACTATTATTTATCATCATTTTCCTGTCACATGTGTATCCCACCCTTTCTCCAAGGAGCTCAGCGTGGAGTACATGGTAAACTATGTTTGACTATTAAACTAGGTTAGACTATTAAACTAGGCTGGACTATTATTTATCATCATTTTCCTGTCACATGTGTATCCTACCCTTCCTCTAAGGAGCTCAGCGTGGTGTACATGGTAAACTACGTTAGACTATTAAACTAGGCTAGACTATTATTTATCATCATTTTCCTATCACATATATATCCCACCCTTTCTACAAGGAGCTCAGCGTGCTGTACATGGTAACCTAGGTTAAACTATTAAGCTAGGTTAGACTATTATTTATCATCATTTTCCTATCACATGTGTATCCCGCCCTTCCTCCAAGGAGCTCAGCATGGTGTACATGGTAAACTAGGTTAAACTATTAAGCTAGGTTAGACTATCATTTATCATCATTTTCCTATCACATGTGTATCCTGCCCTTCCTCCAAGGAGCTCAGCGTGGTGTACATGGTAAACTATGTTAGACTAGTAAGCTAGGTTGTTGTTTGTTGTTGTTTATTCAGTCAGTCGCTTCCAACTCTTCGTGACTTCATCAACCAGCCCACGCCAGAGCTTCCTGTCGGCCGTCGCCACCCCCAGCTCCCCCAATGTCGAGTCCGTCACCTCTAGAATATCATCCATCCATCTTGCCCTTGGTCGGCCCCTCTTCCTTTTGCCTTCCACTTTCCCTAGCATCAGCATCTTCTCCAGGGTATCCTGTCTTCTCATGATGTGGCCAAAGTACTTCAGTTTTGCCTTTAATATCATTCCCTCAAGTGAGCAGTCTGGATTTATTTCCTGGAGTATGGACTGGTTTGATCTTCTTGCAGTCCAAGGCACTCTCAGAATTTTCCTCCAGCACCACAGTTCAAAAGCATCTATCTTCCTTCGCTCAGCCTTCCTTATGGTCCAGCTCTCGCAGCCATAGGTGACTACGGGGAATACCATTGCTTGAACTATGCAGACCTTTGCTGTCAGTGTGATGTCTCTGCTCTTCACTATTTTATCAAGATTTGTCATTGCTCTCCCCCCAAGAAGTAAACATCTTCTGATTTCCTGGCTGCAATCAGCATCTGCAGTAATCTTTGCACCTAGAAAGACAAAGTCTGTCACTGCCTCCACGTTTTCTCCCTCTATGTTATCAATCAAGCTGGTTGCCATAATCTTGGGGTTTTTTAGGTTTAACTGCAACCCAGCTTTTGCACTTTCTTCTCTCACCTTTGTCATGAGGTTCCTCAGCTCCTCCTCACATATCAGAGATTGTTAATATTTCTTCCAGCGATTTTAACTCCAGCCTTGGCTTCATCAAGCCCAGCACGTCGCATGATGTGTTCTGCATACAGGTTGAATAGGTAGGGTGAGAGTATACAACCCTGCCGTACTCCTTTCCCAATCTTAAACCAGTCCATTGTTCCGTGGTCTGTTCTTACCGTTGCTACTTGGTCATTATACAGATTCCTGAGGAGGCAGACAAGATGACTTGGTATCCCCATACCACCAAGAACTTGCCGCAATTTGTGATGATCCACACAGTCAAAGGCTTTAGAATAGTCAATAAAACAGAAATAGATGTTTTTCTGAAACTCCCTGGCTTTCTCCATTATCCAGCAGATATTGGCAATTTGGTCTCCAGTTCCTCTGCCTTTTCGAAACCCAGCTTGTACAACTGGCAGTTCTCATTCCATGAATTGCTGGAGTCTACCTTGCAAGATCTTGAGCATTACCTTACTGGCATGTGAAATAAGTGCCACTGTTCGATAGTTTGAACATTCTTTGGTGCTTCCCTTTTTTACTATGGGGATATAAGTTGATCTTTTCCAATCTGTTGGCCATTCTTGTGTTTTCCAAATTTGCTGGCATATGGCATGTATCACCTTGACAGCATCATCTTGCAAGATTTTAAACAGTTCAGCTGGAATACCGTCATCTCCTGCTGCCTTGTTATTAGCAATGCTTCTTAAGGCCCATTCAACCTCACTCTTCAGGATGTCTGGCTCTAGCTCACTGACCACACCATCAAATCTATCCCCGATAATATTATCCTTCCTATATAGATCTTCCATATATTCTTGCCACCTTTATCATCATTTTCTTATCACATGTGTATCCCACTCTTCCTCCAAGGAGCTCAGTGTGGTGTACATGGTAATTCTAAAAAAAAAAAGCCAACCTTGTGAGTTAGGTTAGGATCAGCAAAAGTGACTTCTCCAAACCAAGCCCGATACTCCATCTACTATACCCCACAGCCTTTTTATTCCTTCCAGTTCTACTTTTCCTTTCCCCACCCTGTCACTTCATTTTTAAAAATAATGCCGAGGAAGAGCAGCTACATCTAGCCACACAAAAGCTGTGCTTTATACATGAAAACAATTGTGCCCACTTCACTCAATTAAAGATAATGCTATATTAGAAAGATAAGAGCAAATTAGCAGGCAACGGTTGACTCACAGGCTTGCATGGACAGATGGAGTGGCTGGGAGAGTACAGATCACAGGCACCACACTGCAGTGATTTGGGCTCAGAAGGTGTCATTGCTTAGAGGCAGACGCACGCTCCCCTAACTTATTTGTATGTTCTTATCATCATACTTAGAAGGGTTTATTTGTTTAATTTTTAAGTGGTCTATTCCTTTGCCAGTGTTCCAAAGCCTTTATGGGCTGCAGAAAGGAAGCAGACAAAAATGCTTTCGACAGCATCCTCCACTTATTACATCTGCTGACAAACCCCCAACCGAGGCAGATTTCCTGAGTTGCAAGAGCTTAGGTGGGGCTGCGTGTCACAGTAAAGTACGTGTGCAACTGTGCTCATATGTGTCATGGCCAGCACCTGTTTCCTTCCCTGGGATCAACCAATATCAGACGTGAAGTGGAGGTTTGTCTCCAAGGAAACTGTGCAGCTTTACAGAGTACATAGGGGTGTATGAGAAATTCATTTAGTTTTGTTTTTGATCAGGATTTACCCAATTCGCACCTTCTGGACTGAACATGGACCCAAATTCAATCTGTGGTCAAAGTCTGTACATTTCTGTGCTTTCTGTATGATTCATGGACACCCCACACACACACACACACACACACACAAATGTATTCAACAAAAAAGGCACAGAAACATGCTTTAATCAATGGGAGAAGAATGTGTACATTTTGAAGATCTGCACAACTGTTGTGTATATTTGGAAAAATACACCTAAAAATACATAGGAATTTTTATGTGAAAAAAACAAAACAAAAATTGTAATCTGATATGGTCACAAGACAGAACGAGCTTGAAGTTGCGATTTGGAGAACTTCGATGAACTCGACTATTGCCTGTACACATATCCCTAATATACATAATAAACCTGCTGTTCAGCAGCAAACCTGCTGTTCCCCTCCATACAACATGTTTAACTAATGGCTGTTGCATATTCCAATGGTCCCTTCATGTGAGGGAGGCCAAATCCCAGAGGAGACTTAGTGAAGATCTCAGTGCTATGAATTGAAGAGAGAGAAAGGTTAAGGAGAAAGGTTAAGGAGATGCTGCTGCAACTAGGGATGTCAGAGAAATCTGCAACAGAACCAAGTGAGTTCAGATTTTCATGAATCTGACACACGGATTCCTCAGTGGACTGGATTTTCCCCTGTCAGGCAGATTCCATGAACTTGTGGACCGGTTTTCTAACTTTCCCGAATTTTGCGCAAATTTCATTGTAGAAAAGTATGCTTTTTTTTTTTAATGGCCAAAAATGTGCACTTGCCCCATAGGCTAAGACATGAAAATGTGCATTTTGGGGGGAATTGCATGTACGCTGTGTAGAGTGGCCGGGCAGCCAGCCAGATGGGCAACTAATAAATCTTATAAATAATAAATAAAAGCCAAGATGTTTATTAATGCAGCTTGATGGGTTGTTTAATGCAGGTGCTGATTGTTAACTCTTTGAAATTGGCCTGTTCTTGATTGGTTCTGACTCAGTCTGTAAGTAGTATTATGACATACTCTCATTGCTGACTGAAGCTGGCGATTTATGCTGAAACATTTCACATTTTAAAACCTGTTTGTACTTTTTTTTCGCTTAAAAAATTATAACCTTATAAACTGGATGTGTGTTTGCTGGTCATTTATTGTGGTTATGTATGGCTTCCAAGAAATTCCTGATTGGATCTGAACCCTTGGTTGATAGTCTCCCTGGAAACCTGGGCACAGCAGTACCCTCAAATGGGCTAACCCCAGTACTCAGCAGGACCAGCGATCTGAAATGGTACAGTACTATTATTTTGTTTCCGTTGGTAAGTGGATGGCTGAATATATAGCCAGAGACAGGTATTCCCTGAGCCTGGCACCTTCCAAGCCCAGAGCTCCAGGTCATTGCTGCAGTTACTTATCTCTAAATTCAGCCCTGATGGGCAGAATCTCTTATGGATTGTGGTTGTTGCCTTTCTGTTCTGACATCCATAGCTAGATGCCAACCAATTAATCACAACTGAACAAGAAAAAAATATATATTGAGGAGGTGGAGACCCAGTAACCTGGCAAATTCTAGCACTGAGCTGAAATCATCTTTTTAAATTGTGTCAGGAAGCACCGCCATTTCCCACTTTACTTTTGACTACCCTCTCAATTTTGTATCTATCTTTCACTCATTTTCTGAACACTAAAACACTCCAGAGAACTGTTCCTTCCCTGAGCTATGCTTTCAATCCTAGCAAAAGGTCTGCAGCCTTCCCCAACCTGGATCCTTGTAGATGTTTTGGACTTCAACTCCCATCACCCGCAGCCAGTATGGCCAATGGCCAGGAATCCTGGGAGTTGTAGTCCAAAATGTCTGGAAGGCACCAGTTTGGGGAAGGCTGATCTATAGGATAAACATTCCAAGCCAAAGCAATTGCTTCCATAGTCTTTAAAGTACACAAAAGTACAAAATTATAGCTACAGAGCTGAAAATTGAGAGTGGATTGCCAAATTGTAGTCATTCCAAAGGCCACGCCTATTATCAAATATTAGCCATGTAGAGGCCCTCCCTTTCTTTTTGTTCATCAAGAGCCTCTTTATTGTGTTAACTTTGGCAATGTATCACAGTTCTGCTTCTGCATGTGGCAGCTTCAACTGCTCATTGACTGTCATCTGACTGGAATGTGAAATAGGGCAGTGTATATATTACCCTGAATGGCAGCCCATATGGCAAGAAATGTGACCTTCCTTTGATTAGTGTAGAACTTAATTGACAGTGGCTGAGCAAATGCCTTGTTTGGTTCCTTGTCAGCTCCTCCTGATGGCTTAGATAGAGTGTTCCAAGGGCCAGAAAGGGTGGGGGGGATGCTCTTAATGCAGGCATACTAGTATATATTGTTAGTTATTACTTATTGCTTAAATAGGGATGGTGCGAGAATCCAGTTAGGGCTCGAAGCCCGGCGAGAAATCACGGATTAGGCCCCCCAAATGCCAGTTCGCAGACTTGAGCTCTTGCCCGACTTGCTGCACGCTGAGTCAGGCAAGAGTGCGGTCACCCGGTCCCTCAGAGAGCCGCCTATTGCCGAGAGGGAAAGAAGGGAGCGCCATTTGCGTCCCTATTCATGCAATAGGCTATGCAAATGTTTGCGTAGCCTATCATGTCAAAAAACAGGAATGCAAATGGCGTCGTGGACGCCATTTGCAGCCATAAAGCTGGTAGATTAGCCTAAATGCAGCCGTAAATGGCTGCATTTAGGCTAATCTACCAGCTTTACAGCTACAAATGGTGCCCACTACAGCATTTGCGTCCGGAGACTCACTTACCCTACCCCAGCGATATGGCATGGCAATGGTGGCTGGCCGTATCTTCAGCAAAGTGGAGCCAGCAGCCGGCTCCACAGGATTGCCACAGAGCAGAGCCAGCCCGGATGGATTCTGGGGGGGAGAGATGGATTGCCTTTCCCCCCCCATGCACCCCCCACACCGGACCCGAAGGTAAAGGATTCGTACATCCCTAAGTACGGGAGACTTATGGAAAGCCTTGTCCCTTGCTGCCGCTGCTGTAGCAGGTGGGGGTGGAAGGAAGAACGAAGCACCTCTCCTCTTCGCTCCCTCCACCACGCCCTGCTACAGTGACAGTGGCGGCAAGGTTGTATGACGTCAGTCTCTTACACTTACATAAAACAACCAGTCTGTCCCTCTCTGCCGCTGCTGCTGTAGCAGGGGTGGGGGGAGAAGAAGGGAGCACCTATCCTCTCCCCCCACACACACTACAGTGGTGGCAGCGGGGACACCCCTGCAGCCGCCCATGCCTCGACGTGAGCCGCCACCTTGCGTAATGATGGCAGCTCGCATCAAGGAGGAGGAGCTGCAGGACGTTCCCGGGCTGTTTGCTGAGCCCTCCAGGGCTCATGCAGCCCAGCTTGCCACCACAGGCAGCAGCAGGAGCTCAGCGAGCTCCCACACTCGGCGGGCACAAGCGAGCTCTTACATTCCTGTGCTTAAACGCTGTGAAATAAGGGATTGTATCCAATGTTAATCCTTCTTAGGGTAAACCCATTGAAATGAATGGGACTTCCATTAGTCATGAGTAACTAAAGTCCCATGCAGTTCCATGGGTCTGCTCTAAGCAGGACTAATATTGGTTGCAGCCCTAGGATTTAGCTGTAGTCAAGCAGACATAGAAGTAGAGGTGGTCTAAGCCTGTGGAGAGGGGGGAGAATTTCATGTGGTCCCCATTTTTAATTGACCTAATCTAATTCACATTTCCCAGACTGATATGTGGATCAGAACACGGTTATATTTCTGATTACGCAATTCTCTGTGTGTTGCGATGCAGTTCTTGGCTTGAAAATTGTGTACAAAAATGTGTATATTAGGGAACGTTGTGTAGATGATGCAGATATTAGGGAAAGCCAGCTGAATCCTGACCAGTGGAGGCTGGTGGCTCCGATGTCAGTGGGTGGTGAATCTACTCCAGGTAGGGATGCTGGGGAAATCCACCACAGACCTAAATGAGGTTGGATTCCTGAGAATCTGACCCACAGAGTCTGTGGTTGACCAGCTCTCCCTGCCGGCACATCCTCCCAATTTTGGCGGATTTTTTTCTCTCTGTAAACAAGGCAAGATACTTCAATTGCAGCTGCAATTTATGCATAACTAAGCACTTTACGGTCACAGATGGCATAAAATACGCTAATTACAGCTGTCATTTGCCCAAGATGCGCTAACTGCGGCCTCAATTGGAGTGTCTTGCTCTGTTTACAGAGAGAGGAAAAAGCCTCCAAAGTCTGGAGGATATGCCAGGGGCTTCAGGGAAAACTGCTGAGCCCCAAGAGGGCCAGATTTCCCTGTGACAGACCCTATCCCTGGACCAGACATTCAGGGATTTGCACATCCCTAGCTCTGGGTTTCAGTCAGAACCAGTCAGAAGTCTTAAGGAGCTATCCAAGGTGCAAAGCAATGTTGGCTTCCTGGCTGGAGCACGACCTGGTCCTTGGACCAAGAATCCAATGATGTCAGGGGGTGAGATGTCATCCAGCCCACTGGGGATTCTAAGGCAATCTGGCCTCTGGATCAATTCTGGTTTCCCACCTCTAGCCTAAACCTCTACTGCTGGCCCTGCTTTTTAAGCCTTTTCAATGTGAAGAAGGCCTTCCTGGTCAAATATTCCTATTTGTCTAGGGAGGAACAATAGCTTAATGGCAGAGCACATGTTTCCACAGAGAAGTGCTAGGCAGGGCAGGGTTCAGCACCCAGCATCTTCAGCCAACTGACAGGGCCCCAGCATCACAGCGCCACAACAGGGCTCACTGCTGATGCCTGAACTGCCCTGCCCATTAACTTTTTCCCCCAGTCCAGCACACTGAGTAATGTTAGTGTTCTAGAACTCACCGGGTGGCCATGTTTCATCTTTTGCAGAGGACACTCCTGTATTTGAAAGGCTACCAGAGGACCGTCCTCTGTTAGAAGAAGGGATGTATGGCTTGTGTAAAATCCATTCTGTCTGTGTTTTACATATTGTCAGGTGCCTTTTTCTCCATCGTCCTCCCATCAATGGAATCAGATTTCTTTGTTTCTGAATTTGTGCAAATTCACATTTGTACAAATTCACTGCTCAAATTTGCACCTGTGCGAATGTTCAAATCCCCCAAAAATGTGCATTTTCACATTTTAGCCTATGGGGAAATGCATATTTTTGGCCAGTTGTGTGTGTGTGTCTGTTTCTATGATGAAATTTCCACAAAATTTGGGAAAGTTAGAAAAACAATCCACAAGTCCACCCAATGAATCCACCCAACAGGGGAAAAACCAGTCTTCTGCAGAATCCATGATTCAGATAGATAAAAATCTGAACTCATTTGGTTCAATTGTGGATTTCTCTGATATCTAGGGATGTACGAAAGTTACTTACGTTTTTACAAAATTGATTTGAGGTGGGGGGGAGGCGCTCCGTCCCTCCCCCTGAAATTCTGGTTGGGGGGGAGGCACTCCGTCCCTCCCCCCCAAAATTCTGGCCGGGGGGGAGGCTCACCGTCCCTCCCCCCCCAAATCCTGGCCGGCCGGGTCCGCAAACGGAGGCGGCCATAGCCACCGCCATTTGCGTCCCTGCAGTCAACCGTGATAGGCTACGTAAATGTTTACGTAGCTTATCATGGGTGATTTAAAAGAAAAAAAATGTGCGTATGCAAATGGCGGCGCCCATGGGCGCTGCCATTTGCGTTCCTTATTTTGACACGTCTTAGTCTACGTAAACATTTACGTAGACTAAGACAGCAAAAATAAGGGGAATGCAAATAGTGTAGTGTCTACGCTATTTGCGTTCCCCTTATTTTCGCCGTCTTAGTCTACATAAATGTTTACGTAGACTAAGACATGTCAAAATAAGGAACACAAATGGCGGCACCCATGGGCGCCGCCATTTGCATACGCACGTTTTTTTTTCTTTTAAATCAGCCATGATAGGCTACGTAAAGATTTACGTAGCCTATCATGGTATTTTTTTAAATCTAGCCGTGATAGGCTACGTAAATCTTTACGTAGCGTATCGCTTTTTTTGTTTGGTTGGTTTTTTTACTGGAAATGGCGGCGGCGGCAGCCGGTTAGAAGACCAGCTGCTGCCACACCGCCGCCGCGCCGCCAGGAAGATTCGCCCAAGGTAAGTCCCGTCCCGGGAGGGTGGGGGGGTGGCAGACCATTTCGCCACCAATTTTGGGGGGCCGAATGCGCTGGCATTCGGCCTCCCTGAGATTCGTGGCGAAATTCTCTGACATCCCTACTGAAATCCTTAATTTGAAAGTGTCCTCTATTTGAAGAGCTGTCCAGTCCAAGTCCAGTTTAAAGATAATGAACTGTAAGAACCTTTGCCCATCAACAGTTAGCACCTGGACCACAGGCTGAACAAGCAGGCACACAGGTCACCTCATCACAATCTTTCACAGTATGGAGAGATGGACTGTATTTCTATTTAAATTATAGTAAGTGTTTCTAAATTTGCATCTATACATCTCAGTTAGCATATGCAAATGTTAGACAAATCGCTGTCCTCTCTTGACACCCTGAATGTCACTCCAAGGCATTGTGGGATCTTAAAACAGAGGCTTAATTTATCTACATGGCTCTGATGACATGTTCAATACCTAGATGGACATTTTGTCTGATCTGGCATAAGGCATTTCCTCTTTTTGATGATCCGTAAGTGTGAACTGCCCAAGGAGCTTTGGCTATTGGGCGGTATAGAAATGTAATCAATCAACCAATCAATCAGTAAAAAAGTGGCCACCCTGAATGTCACTTCAGGGCATTGTGGGAACTTAAAATAGAGGCTTAATTCATCTATGCAGCTCTGATGACATGTTCAGTACCTAGATGGACATATTGTCTGATCTGGCATAAGGCCATTTCTTATTTCTGTTGTCAGTCTTCTAGTGCTGCAATTCTAAGAATGTTCTCTTCAAAGTCAATCCTGTTAAAATCAACAGGACACATTCCTGAGCAAATGTGGTTGTAGTTGGGCTACCCATTTTACTTTCATTTGGTTTCCTGAAGTATTTGCATTGCATGGACCAGTGAACAGCTGCCTCCCAGTCACTTTTGCCTGTCAGTCACGGTTTCATGTGTCTCTCCCCTATCCCTCTTCCCACATCCTCTTAGCCAGCCATCTCTTTCGAAGCTCAAGAGTCCCAATCATTTCAAGACAGCTGCAGGCAACAGGATCTGTGAAAATGTATCCCATAACTTTCATACACTCTTGGATTCAGGAGTGGGATGGAAGCTTCAAGGATTGGAGGGGTTGATGTAAACGAGGTCAATGTAAAGGTTAAGTCTAATATAATTGTACAACAATTCTCATACTTCATTCTTCTTCTGTTCATGAATGGCTCGCAATTCCTCTCAACCCTCACAGAGGATCTGAGGGTCTCCTCAGTTTCTCAACAGTCCCCTGACATTTTTCTGGAGCAGCTGGTCAGGACCAATCCAACGGACATTACTTTTCTACCAAGGGTGCTTCAGGATGTCAGGCTCCTATAGGGATGTATGGATTTTGTTCCATCTGCATTTCACAAATTGTCAGGTGCTTTTCATTCTGTTGTCCACTCATTGGCAGAATCAGATTTTTTCCAGTTTCCCAAATTTGCACAAATTCGTATTTGCGCAAATTTACATTTGCACAAATTCGCACTGTCATGAATGAGAAATCCCTGCATATGCGCAAACCCTCCCTAAAATGAGCAAATCCTCCCAAAATGTGCATTTTCATGCTTTAGCCTATGGGGGAAATGCACATTTTCAGCTTCTTCTTTTTTTACATATTTCTCTATGAGTACATTTGTGTGGAATTCCGGAAAGCAAAAAAAAAAAAAAAACTGGTCTGCATGTCTGCGGAATCCATGTGACTCAGGAAAAGCTATTCTGCTGCAGAATCCGTGGGTCAGATTCATAGACATCTGAAGTCATTTGATTCCATTGTGGAGTTCTCCGGCATCCCTAGGTTCTTAGAGGCCTAGCAGTACCAATCAAAAGGCATTGTGCAGCGATTCTCTCTTTTCTCCATTAACTTTTTTTTTTATGGTCGCAAAAATGATGGGAGAAGTGATGAAAAAACATGAGAGGGCTACAAACTGAAGATGACAACATTATCTTCATGAATGAAACTGCACAATTGCATCTCCATGAATAAAATTTCATGAATTAAGCTGTACAATTTCACAATAATTGCACAACAAAAGCCTCATCTGGAAGCACCCCAAGGATCAAGTGGTGAAATTCATCACAAACTCTTTGAATTTTGGCCTCCAAAATAAACTTCAACTTCTAAAAAAGCAGCAAACCTGGGAGAAGGCTCAGATGAACCACTTCTGCCTGACATGCTAATTTTCTAGGTGCAGGGAGTTTTATCCACAGCACAGTATTCAAATATGGAACTCTCCTTTTGCAGCCTGGTGTGGTATGTTTCAGGAAAACTGTCACCATTCGATTCTGTTGAGCGTGGTACGTATCTCTCTCTCTCTCATACACACACACATACACACACACACTTGGAAGCAGCAGGACGGAAAGAAATTTGTCTGTGTGGGATGTTTGAAGGGTGGAGAAGATCTCAGAGGGCAGGGCAACCAGTAATGAGAAAGGGCAAGGTGTCCTTATAATATTAAAACCACATTCTTTCTCGTGATTTATGAAGTACCAGTAAAGCAAACTAGATGTAAAGCTGATTCTTAAATAAATAAACAGCCTTTCAGCCGACTTAGTCATTTCTTGGCATTGGTACAATATCGTAAAGTGAATCTTTCCCCACACATCTCTTTATTGAAAGGTTTCTTTCAGCTTCATACTTTCTAGAGGATTTGTCTGTGTTTTTTTTTTTTTTAAATCATCCATTAGTTCTAGAAAACAGAAGCTACATGGCATCTTTACACATTCGTCCTTCTTGGATACAACTCACTTGTTTTGTTTTGTTTTGTTTTGTTTAAAAACCTTAATTCCAGAATATTTTAAACAATTAACATGTGTGTGTGCACACGCGCATGTCCACATGTATTAGATGATGCCACAGGAAAATCAGTAGGAAAAACACATTTAACTATCTCAATGAACAGGAAAATACTGCAGCACTGTAGCTCCAATGGAATAAAGAGACAAAGTCTCAGGATGTTGAAAAAAGATATGTGGTTTTATTCCAAGAAGTAGCCCTATGCATTTTGGCCCTGAACATGGGCCTTCCTCTGGTGTCGGTTTTAATATATGACTGCAGAGGTCTCTGAAAATTATAGTCTCCAAGATTAATCCTGTGGCTCATGCATCTTCTTTTACAGAGGACAGTCCTCTATTTGAGGACAGTCCTGTATTTGGAGTGATGCCAAAGGAGTGTCCTCTATTTTGAAGACATCGTCTTTTTGAAGGGCTGACCAGCTCAAGTTTGGTTTAAAGATAAAGAACCATCAGAAGGAAGAGCTGGGCCTAGAATACGTCCATCAGCAGCACCTAGACAGTGAACTGAGCAAGGGCACCTGGTCACAGTCTTCTGCACTATGGTGAGATGCTGAAGCATTTCCTCTTTTTTGGCCATTCATAAGTGACCCCCCCCCCCCAGAAAGGATCTGTCGTTGCCCTGGCCTCAAGTAGTATCTAAGGCTTAGAGTTTTGTAAGCGTCACACTCTCAGCCTAAAGAGTTTGGGTCTGACAAAAGCCTTTTCTATCTATGCATGTCCTGGGGGAGATTTTAGGGACATGGAGCTCTGGCTATATCCTTTAACCTGGCACTTTTATCAAGCATATGACTATTTAAAGGGATGGGTGGGGTGGTAAGGCCGATTCATGCAACATAATCCAAGTTTTTTCAGACAGTTTACAATTTTGTATGTAAATGGTTTTTATATTATGTTTTATATTATATTTCTAAGGTTTTAATCTTTTGAAAACCACCCAGAGAGCTTTGGCTATTGGGCAGTAAAGAAATGTAGTAATAATAATAGTAATAATAATGATTATGATGATTTCATCCAGAAAAAGAGAATGGGCAGGAAAGTAGTCCATTTCACACTCTATATGCTAGAAAATCCCTGGAATGCTGAGTATGCAATGAATACATGTAACACCTAGGTTGGAAAGGCCACACTCTTTGCTGTGGTTTTTTTTTTAAGTATAATTAAAGCTGGGATTTTGTTAGATAGGTATGTCCCACCAAATGAAGGGGGAGCAGAAACAGAGCAAGTGAGATTTATTTTATTGGATTGCCTGGTCTTCAGTGGATGTGCCAGACAAGATCGACATTGCCACAATAAGAGATACTTTGGACAAACATGCACTATACCTTTTGTTGCCTGAATCAGCTCTGACCATGCCCATCATTTGCTGGGGGTGGGGAGGACTGGTTGTATGTGTCCTTTTTCCCCCCCTAAAAAGTAGTTGTGACCATCTGGTCAACAGGGCAGATTCTTGTAAGGAGCTGAACACATGCAGCCTGTTGCTGCACATGAGGACCTCTATGTCACATTTCCCTTGGGTCCCTCTTTCCTTATGCACTCTCACACACACACACACAAATAGAGAGGCTTCAGTCTCAGGCCTTTAATTCATTATCCACAGGTTATTACAGATGCAAATCCTTGAAGACTCTCAGGCTACAAAGGAACGCCTCCAGGGATTCAAATGGCAACACTGACTTTGCCCACAGTTTGAAGTGAGGCTTGCTGGCTAGACTAACTTAGGGAGGGATGTCCCGCCCTTCCAGTGATGCTTCCTTACGCCACCTCTCACGCATCGCTAACTGGGTCGACCATCTGAGCTCTGCCCCTGCCGTTTCCCTCTTCGCTCTGCATTGTAGTCTAGCATCTCTTAGGTCACAGCCCCCACTGTCCTCCTCATCTTCCTCCCAGCTTCTCACAGTGGGGGGAAAGGGGGGCTTCAGGCCCAGCCATCTGGTAGTTAGCAACCTGAGAAGCACGCTTACCCATATCTGAACTGGCTTGGGAAAATGCATCCCCTGGTTCTGGCTGTTCCTCTTCTGAATCTGAGCTGCTAACTGTCTCCCTGAGCTCAGAATCAGTCCTAACACTCTAGACCAGTATCCTCCATGGTAGATCAAAATTCCAGTAGCTATCTTGATCTCAAAGAATTAAAAAATATATGGCTGCTTTAGGCTTCCGTTGCAGTTTCCTGCTGATTTTCAGCGGCAAACCAGCTTTTTTTTTTTTCTGGTGGTCTGTGGAGTGTGGGGCCATGGGGAGGGGGGAAGAAGAATGGCCCCTGGACCCATTGCAATTGCCCACTGTGATACAGTCAAAGAGATACAGTGGCCACAAGCCAGCACACAGCTGCACATAACTTTTGGAATCAATGTGGCTGAAATACGTTGGTCCTGTGCTGGGTATTTCATGTGTTGGATCCAGATAAGTCATACTTAGAATGAAATTGATGGGACTTGAGTTAGTCATGACTAAATTAAGTCCCACTGATTTAATTGGGTCTAATCTAAGTATGACTAAATCTGGATCCCGCCTTGATTATTTTACTGCACAAAGAAAATATTGTGCACCATGCCTTCCTTAGGCATAGGTGTTCAAAACAAAATAAAACAAAATCAGATGTTGATGGATGCTGCTGTTGCACACCCAGGCTGTTGGGCACCTGGGTGAATCCGAAATGCTTTAGAGCAAAAAGGAAGTGATTGGCAAATTAGACTTGGGGTGAATATCTACATGAATTCAGCTAGATATCCCAATATGACTGGAATTTTCATCTGGATGTTTCCTTTCTGCAAATATATTGCTGAAACTTAAATAAAGAAGGGCATTTTCAGTGGGGAAAGTATTGCATTGTTTAGCTCAGGTAAGAATCCCAGCCCCCCACTGTTCCCTAAAAGTCATCAACATCGACGTCGTTGAGATCTCAAATATCAGCCACATCATGCTGCATGGTGCCCATGAGCACTCTCTGAAATTATCCAATGAATCATTTCAAACCCTGTACTAATGGTAAGATGCTCTTGGGCAATTTGTTAAGAGAAATGGAACCAACACTCATGGAAGGCATTTATCTGTCATGCATTATGCATCATGGAGAAAGCAAGAGAATTCCAGAAAAACGTCTATTTCTGCTTCATTGACTACGCTAAAGCCTTTGATTGTGTGGATCACAACAAACTGTGGCAAATTCTTAAAGTGATGGGAGTACCAGACCACCTTACCTGTCTCCTGAGAAACCTGTACCAGGGTCAAGAAGCAACAGTAAGAACCAGAGATGGAACAACCGATTGGTTCAAAATTGGGAAAGGAGTACGACAAGGCTGCATATTGTCACCCTGCTTATTTAACTTATATGCAGAGTACATCATGAGAAATGCCGGGTTGGATGAATCAGAGGTCGGAATTAAGATTGCCGGGAGAATTATCAACAACCTCCGATATGCAGACGATACCACCCTAATGGCAGAAAGCGAAGAGGATCTCAAGAGCCTCTTGTTGAGGGTGAAAGAGGAGTGTGCAAAAGCTGGTTTGAAACTCAACATTAAAAAAACTAAGATCATGTCATCTGGCCCTATCACTTCCTGGCATATAGAAGGGGAAGAAATGGAAGCAGTGACAGATTTTACTTTCTTGGGCTCCAAGATCACCGCAGATGGTGACTGTAGCCATGAAATTAAAAGACGCTTGCTCCTTGGGAGGAAAGCTATGGCAAACCTAGACAGCATAGTAAGAAGCAGAGACATCACCTTGCCGACAAAGGTCCGTCTAATCAAAGCTATGGTTTTCCCAGTAGTAATGTATGGCTGTGAGAGCTGGACTATAAGGAAGGCTGAGCGCCGAAGAATTGATGCTTTCGAACTGTGGTGCTGGAGAAGACTCTTACGAGTCCCCTGGACTGCAAGGAGGTCAAATCAGTCCATCCTAAAGGAAATCAACCCTGAGTGCTCATTGGAAGGACAGATAATGAAGCTGAAGCTCCAATATTTTGGCCACCTAATGCGAAGAGAAAACTCCCTGGAAAAGACCCTGATGCTGGGAAAGACTGAAGGCAAAAGGAGAAGGGGACGGCAGAGGATGAGATGGCTAGATAGCATCACGGATGCAATGAATATGAACTTGAGCACGCTCCGGGAAAGAGCGCAGGACAGGAAGGCCTGGCGTGCTATGGTCCATGGGGTCACGAAGAGTCGGACACGACTGAACGACTGAACAACAACAATGCAGCTAACTCTACAAAGAAACATTTCCCAATATTAATAATGAATTGCCTAGGTGAAAATCTCTGGGTGAGCTTGCATATAATGGGATTACATGTGTTTTACCAAATTACTGAAGCAGTTCTAATGTTGTCTTTCTATTGCAGTTGTCGATGCAGAATGGATATCAATGCATCTGTTCCTAGAGGCATCTTCTTGCTCCCTACCTGTTTGACACTATACTTGTTGGAGGAAACTGCCCGCTTGGTGTGGCTTTAGTTGCTAAAATCCACTTGTGGATTTCAATATAACCAATTGGTGTATGGCTCTGGGATACTGGTTTGGATCCAGATTTGAGTGCATGCAGTTGGGCAGGAGGAAGTAGACATCCCCACTCACTCGTAGGGATGTACGAAAATCACTTACCTTTCGGGGATTATGCTGATGGTGCGGGGCGTTCCGTCCCTCCCCCCGGAATCCTCACTGGGGGGGAGGCGCTCCGTTCCTCCCCCCCCCCGGAATCCTGGCCGGCCGGCTGTGCTCTGCAGCGATTCTGCAGAGCCACCGGCCGGCTCCGCCAGCAGCCGGACATCCGGCCACTTTGCTACCAGGGACGCAAATGGTGTCCCTGCCATCAGCCGTGATAGGCTACGTAAATGTTTACATAGCCTATCACGGCTGAGTAAAAAAACAACGCGTGAAAATCACGGCTAGATTTTAAAAAAACACCGTGATAGGCTACGTAAATCTTTATGTAGCCTATCACGGCTGACTTAAAAACAAAAAAATGCGCTAACGCAAATGGCGGGGCCCATGGGCGCCACCATTTGCGTTCCTTATTTTGGCACGTCTTAGTCTATGTAAACATTTACGTAGACTAAGATGGCGAAAATAAGGGGAACACAAATAGCATAGCGTCTACGCTATTTGCATTCCCCTTATTTTCGCCGTCTTAGTCTACGTAAATGTTTACGTAGACTAAGACGTGCCAAAATGAGGAATGCAAATGGTGGCGCCCATGGGCGCCACCATTTGCATTAGCGCATTTTTTTGTTTTTAAGTCAGCCGTGATAGGCTACGTAAAGATTTACGTAGCCTATCACGGTGTTTTTTTAAAATCTAGCCGTGATAGGCTATGTAAATCTTTACATAGCCTATCACATGGATTGTTTTTTTTACTGGAAATGGTGGCGGCAGTGGCCGGTTGGAAGACCGGCCGCCGCAGCCACCGCCACCGAACCACCGCCGGAGCCGCCACCGGAGCTGCCGCCGGACCCGCCACCACCAGGAAGATCCACCCCAGATAAGTCTTGTCCCGGGGGGGCGGGGGGGCAGACCGTTCCGCCACCGATTTCGGGGGGCCGAATGCACTGGCATTCGGCCTCCCCAAGATCCATGGCGGAATTCTCTGACATCCCTACTCACTCATCCCCATGGCAGCCTCTCCAGCTCCCTGAAAATGCTACGTAGAGGGTTGGGGGACCTTGTTGAATGGGGTGAGCTGTGGTGCAGGGGTATCCCCCCAAACCAGGCTGATGCATCTTCCATAAACAGAGCTCTTCCATCGATCCAACCGCTTATTTATTGCAGGGGTAGGCAACCTTTTGGGCCTGTAGGTGGGCCTATTTGGCAATTTGAGAAACTGTCATGGGCACAACCCCAAAACGGTGGTGCTGCCATTTCTTTTCTTTTTTTCTCACTCTGGATCACCACCCATAGTTGTGTGTGCTCTCTGTCTCTGTCTCTTTGTCTGTCTGTCTCTCTGTCTGTCTGTCTCTCTCTCTCTCACACACACACACACACACACATCCATCCACTCTCTCTTGTTTTCATGTCCTAAGAATGTCTCTGGGCCCCATCATGTAGCCCAAAGGCATTAATGGAAAATGAAAATGTCAGCACCTTGAGGCACCTTGATAGGTACCAAGAAAGTTGTCCAGGGGCACAAGAGTGCCCGCAAGTTCTATGTTGCCTACCGCTGTTATTTTGGTTCCTTTTCATTTTTTTAAGCCCATTCTATTCCATTATACTTATTCGACTTAAGGTCTTTGATGTTTAAATGGTGAAATATGGTTGCAACTTGCAATTCTTTCTGGCAAAGCAAAACAGTTGTGATTAATCATATTCATGCAACCCTACTGCCAGTGAATGGGGAGTTCACTGAAACCTAATTTGACTACATTTTAGAAAAGCTAAAAATGAGTCTAGGAGGACAGCTGTTCTTTGCATAATAAAGAGGAGATTGATGAGAGCCTCCTCTTAGCCCCATCCTCTGGGACTTTTTTTTTTAAGGCTGGTTGTGACTTTACTAAACCAGAAATATTGCTGGGTGGATGTTATCTAACATATTTAGTCAGGGATCAAATGATATTGTTGGCTTTGCTGAGTGAATTCTATTTCTAAATGTTATTCCAGGTTGTTACAAGGGATCCCTCCTTCTTTCTAGATTGCTTTTACTAATGAGCTACCAATGAGGGCTAAATTATCTTCCATGTCACTTGGAGAGAAGGCTTGCCTAATATGAATGTAAAAGTGACTAGATGAATTAGCATTTTGAATCACTCTTATTTTCACATCAATATGTGCTTGAACAGTGTACAATAATTTGAGTTCAATGTCAGTTGCTGAAGGTTCTCGACATTGGCCTCATATGGATGTCATGCTAAAAAACTGATCTCTTGAGTTTCCCCCTTGCCTTTCTTCCTTTGGTGCAGCCACAATGAGGAGACCAGAAGCTTTTGATTCTATTTTTAACTAGGCTTAGTGTTATGTTTAGCAAACCTGGACAAGAAATTGTTAGTCTTAGATATGGTTTAGCAAAGCTGATTTGTTTCAATAAGCCAGTCTTCCCCAACCCAGTGCCCGCCCCCTGAATGCTTTGGACTACAACTCACATAGCCTCGGACCATTGGCCATGCTAGCTAGGGATGATGGCATTTGTAGCTAAAAACATCTGGAGGGCACCACATTGGGAAAGGCTTCAATAGACCATAGTTAAAATTAACCACCGTTTAGGGCAGGGTTGGGCAACATGCAGCCACCACTGCCACACTGCCAAAATTAATGGCAGAAAGTACATTGCTGTTTTGCCACCGACTTCAGCAGCAAACTGTTAAGCAGAGCTAGATCTACAGTAGTGCTTTTTATGGGTATTGAAGTGTGCTGATAACTGTTGGGGCACATTCCGTATTATGCTTTTCCAGTGTTATTTCCTACTCTCAGTTCCATATTATCCAAAATACCACAAGAAAAGTCATTGTGTGTGGTATGAGGTATAAACGTACAGGGGGGATATACTTTCACCATGATGGGATCATACTGATATGACACGAGGTGTAGATCTGGCCGAAGTAAAAAATGGCCAAATCTTGCTTGAAAACAAGTGAGATATGGCCTTTAGACTTCCTTAGTGGTTTGCTGCCGAAAATCAGTAGCAAAATGGTGATTTTTTTGCCAGCACCATTGAATTCAGGAGCATGGTAGTGACAGTGGCAGGAGTGTGACTGATGGAGGGGTCAGGGTGGGGGCAAATGGCCCTCAGCACATACACATGAAGTTGCCCACTCCAGGTTTATGCTTGGATGTGCTGCTAAACTGTGGTGAATTGAAAACAGGAGCAAACGCTTCTGCACATATAAGCCCTAGGCTTATTCACATAAACTAAAGCATAGTTTAGCATTATATCTGAATGAGGCCATGATATCATATCTGCCTGGGGGGGGGCGGTTAGTTATCGAACACCGAAATCACTCAGTGACCCAGTGTCAATGCAGTAAATCTGCCACTTGGTTTCCTAATGCCAAGTTCTTCCTTGTTTCCCCAGTTTCCTTGCTTTCCTAATGCTAGGTTTGGTTGCCTAATGCTAGGTTCCTCCTTGCTTTCCCATTCTCCATTGAGATATAAGAGTTGGATATGAACAAAGTTCCTTTTATGATTTACATATATGCAAGACTTGTTGAAACAGCAGCGTTAGACAAGAGCACAATTTAGACAGCAGAAGTATCTCTATGACAGATTGTGCCCACTGACTACTGGGGGAAGATAAGAAGGGGCTCATTTCAGAAATGATATGATTTGACTAGGGATGCTTGTGGAATTTGATATTCGCGAATTCCTCTATGAAATGACCTGGTCCTTGGATGAATCTGCGGATTGGAATTCAGCTGAATTTCGCACTTCTCTGAAAGTGTCGATGCAGCTCCCAGAACATTAAAGGTGTCCGAATAGACATTTAACATAGATTCTGAAAGAAAATACACATTTATATATGTGTATTTATATATTATAAACACACATTAAAAAAGACATGTGTCTAAGAGGATTTTTAAAAAAATAACAGATGAATGCAGAAACAGAACAGAATCATCTTATAGGTAAAAGCATGTGAAAGTGACAGACCAGAATCAATTAATCAGTCAATGCTTTATAAGTCACCTTTTAGGAAAAAACCTCCCCAAGGCAGTGTACAAAATTTTAAGCCATGAAACACATTTAAAAAAAAATAATGATGAAAACAATAATAAAATCAAGATTAACAATTTAAATAAACAAGGTAACAATGGCACCCACTAAAGTCCTGAGTTTCAGGTCATGTATTGGTTTGGAAGCACAAAGGTAGGTATGTTCAAATTAAAATGCAAACCTAATTCATTTCTCCTCCATCTCTAGAAAAGGCCATCGCAAATCTAACACCACAGGCAAAACATCCATATCACCACAAATGCAGTACTTTTCAACAGTGTCATTTCAGTCAGCTGTGAAACATCAAGTGTACAGTAATCAAGTGCAGAGAACTCAAGTGATGTATACATGCATATATGAACAAGATTTGCATTTGAGGAAATGAGGATCTGGATCTAAATATATGGGTGCTGCAAGTAAAAGCTAAATATGTCCACCTCTGCTTAGGGCAGGGGTCCCCAATCTTTTTGGACCCTTGGGCACATTTGAGAATTTGAGCAACTGCTGTGGGCACTCCACAAAATGGCTCCTATGGAAGATGTGGCTGGTCACATAATGGCTGCCATGGGGACCTGGCTAATCAAAAGTAGGCTAAAGAGTTGCCAGGGAGATAAATGGTGAGGCTTAAGCCTGGGAAGGAAGAGGAAATAGCAAGACAAAGGGGTAGAGGGAAGAGAAAGAGCAAGGCTAGAGGCTGCAGAGGGAGAAACAGCAAGGTAGAGAGGTGGGAAGAGAAACAGTGAAGCTAGAGGCTGGGAGGGAGGGAGAAACAGGAAAGCAAAGGGGTAGAGAAAGAGCAAGGCTAGAGGCTAAGGAGGAAGAACAGTGAGCTAAAGAGGCTAGAAACAGTGAGGCTAGAAAGGGGGAGAAAGAAGACTGCCGTAACATTTTCCAAGGGACAGGGAGTGGAGAGCTTCCTGGGCACCCTTAATCCTCTGGCTTAAGGAGATGAAGGGAGTTTGCCTGTGGCTACTGGGCCTAGGCTGCTTGGAGTTTAGTGCTAGTGTGAGGTGTGCCACACCTGTCTCAATGTTCTGGCATGGGTGAGCTGGAACCAGGAGCTCGCCTTGGATAGCTCACTATCTCTATGTATGTCATGGTACCAACGTGTGGATACGTCAGGTTTCTAAAGCCAAAGGGCAGCCAGTCCCCACAGAGGAACATGTAACAGCCAGTCAAAGGCAGCTCATGAGAACGAAAAACAGCAGGATTGAACAGAGAGCAGAAAACAAAAATATGCAATGTGAGCAGTGGAAATATCAGGGAAGGGCTTTGGGGCAGAGGTCCAGGACCTCCCACTCAGCAGTTTGAGCAGGAGGGCCCCCAAACACAGCAGGGCTGGCACGCCACCTTTTGGAATAAGTGCCTATTAAGTCCAGGGCATAAAATGTCTTAACTGCACAACTGAATCTCATCCATACTTGGTGTTAAGGTTAGAGTAAACAATCGCTGACAAGTAAAATCACATAACAAAAACTTACACAATTTTAAACATCTATAAAAACGGATTGGTGGATCTTTATCTCAGGGCTTTCTAAAGAGATTAACTCGGAGGCAGAAAATAGCATTGGAACATTTTGTCCTCAAGAGGGAACATAATGGCCCTATTGACTGCAAAGATTCTTACAAGTATAGCTTTATTTTTTAAAATGGTAAAATAATTTTAAAAAATAAGGTAGCTACAGGAGTGTTAAAAAAGAAGCAAAGGAAACAACAGAGCAATAAATTCCCCTAAAAAATAAATGAATTACTTTATCATGTTTGCAGACATGTTCCTAGATCTCCCATAGAGAGACCTGTCTAATCGCTAGGGATGGATGTAAGTCCCCCTCATCCGAGTTCCCTGGGCACCCTCCAAGCCTCTGCCACTGCTTGCATGCCCCTGGATCTGCACCCCCCCCCCCACTAGCCAAGCCACCTGCACTTACCCTGGGCCCATCCAGTGGCCATTTTGTGGAAAAAATGGCGGTCGTAGATATATCCACATTTGATCTTATGCAAAATGGTGCCGTGAATGGCCAATATATGCAAGATTAGAGGTATAAATGAGCTTTCTCCGGTATTGTAATTATAATATATGTGTAACTTTCTGCTAATAAGAAGAGGTAACAATAAGGACTAGTTTTTTCTTTTATGTTTGTGACCTGCTCCTTCTCCCAAGGCTGTAGTCCCACCTGAATCACAGAGTGCTGAATTGACAACATCTAGTTGCCCTAACTGACTACTGTTTCCCTACCCATGATGCATCTGTGCACACAACTTTGATGCAAAATAACCAGATTGCTCATTTTAGGCATCAGGTCAGAATGTTTTTATTTCTGTTGGCATTTGGTCTATGATGTTTTATTGTGGTGCCAGGCTATTTATTTATTTATTTTCTGTTATTGTATTGCTTTATATGCTGTATTTTATAGTTTTACAATCATGGTTTTATTTCTGTTTCTTGAGCTTATAATTATATGGATTGGGAAGTTGTAAAACTAACTAACCAGCTGAGCCAAACTGCAGAGTTGCTCAAACATGACATGAATTGTCATGAAAATATGAAAACTAAGGGTACAAATGGAGGCTTTTCAGCAAACAACCCAGCAGGTCTCCTTGCTATCTAATAGGAAGCAAAAATGTAAAAAAAAAAAAAAAATCCATATAGCTACAAGTGCAACATTTGAGATTTGGTGGGTCATTTTTTTTCTGTTTTAGGGCAATACTTTTAGCCATCTTCTAGATATATTTCTGAAATGAAATCATTGCTGCTGCTGCTTCATCATTCACTTCCACTGTAGGGATGAGCAAATCATTCTATTTTCAGTCCATCTCATTTTTGCATTTGTTCATCCAGGTTCATTCCATCCTGTTTCTGGAGTAATTGGCTATGTTTCTTTTTTAAAAAAATCACATAAAATGCATACTATTCAGCAGCGGTACAAAATATCCTGCTGCCTGAGTTAGGTGGATGTATGCTGCTGCTGCCACCACACACCTCCTAAACAAGGGATCTGGTGGGTGGACTCTCTGGAGAGGCACCCAGCATACTACACTTTGTGGGGTCCTTCCTCAAAGCGAGACATTGTGAAGTGGCCCTAGACACTGCCTGTGTGCCTCTCCAAAGAAGATGCCTGCGTGATCTTTCATTCGGGGGATTCTCCCGGAGTGAGAGATTGGACGGGTGGGCTCTCTCGGATGGCCGCCTGCCTGCCTGATCCCTTGCATCCTCAAAGGGAGAAATCAGGCAAGCAGGTGGCCTCTCCAGAGAGCCCGCCCACCCAGTCTTTCTCTCATTATCTTTAAATCAGAACTGGACAGGGCAGCCCTTCAAACAGAGGACATATTCAAATATAGGATGGTCATGCTGGGAGTTGTAGGCCTTTTCTCTGTCTAAACATGCATAGGATTGTGCCCTAATAAATTTTAAAAAATGGATTTTCAGCCTAGAAAAAAATATGTTAACATTATTTTATGTATTCATTCATTTAGTAAATTTCTATGCTACCCAATGGGCAGATGTCCTCGGAGTCGTTTACAATCATAAAAAATAGCAAAATAACAACCAAAACAATAAATACAAGAATGAAATCAGAATATTAAAATATTCAACCTAATATTAAAATATTAAACAGCCAGCGGTAAAGTTAATAATGCCTGCTGGAACAGGAAGGTCTTAACCTGGAGTCTAAATGCAAAAGTGATCTATTTTAGTATCTCCCCTATGGAAGTAAACAATGTTCAATGCAAGATAAAGTTACTTTATGGCATAATACTAAGGGATGCGCCCTCATGAGAAGGAAGCCTCTGAGCCTGGAGGTATCCAGTGCCCTGCTGAACTGCTGCCGTCAGGGTGGGTGAGCAATGGAGGTGGGTTTTGTCTCTCCATCCTCCATGTTTCGTTCTGTTCTCTAGATGGGCCTCTTAGCCCATCAAGAGAAGGTACACTGGTGGAGGTGGGATTGGAGCTGGAGAGGCCATAAGATTCCTTGTGTCCTGGCCTCTCCTCTACCCTCCCTTCCCCATCCAGAGGAACACCCCCCCTTACAGGTCTCTCTGAGGCCGCTTTTGCAACCTCGGAAAGCAGCTGGCATAGTTCTTTCCACAGTGGCTGCAAGAGGGCATGGGGAGGGATTGAATACCAGAGTCCCCCTTCCAGCAGTAGCTGGTGGCTCTGATTTCGGTGGGGCTGTGCATCCATTCTAGATTTCAGCCAGAACCAGCCAGAACTCCAAAAGAGCTATCCAAAATGGAGCACTTTGGATACCTCTTTTGGAGTTCTGGCTGAACCCAGAATGGATTCATAGCCCCACCAAAATCGGAGCCACCAGCCTCCACTGCCTCCTTCTGAGGTCATAGCAGTGTCTACGGCCTTGGAAGAGGGAACCCAACAAGTCCTATGGTCCCTGGGACTCTCTCTCCAGACCATAGGATTGCCCGTTAATCACTTTGCAAACAAGGACTTCTTTTATGCCAGCCTCCTCTCAAATCAGCAAGAATAAAACAGAATACAGAAACAAAAAAATTAGCAGTGAGTCAGGAAAATTACTCACTGTGATGAAACATCATTAAAGAAGAACAAAAAAAAGTATCTAAATGAGGCTACTGCTTCTGGCAGGCTTGTGGAAGCTGCTCATTAGCCATCGATGATTGCTTCTCGTGCAGCCCCCATCGCCTTCTCCTCCTTCTCCTACTCCTCACCCCAACAATGATAATAGTTCTTTTTAGCAGATGAAGAGCAAATTCAGATTTCAGTTGTGGAGCAAAGAGATTTCAGTAAGAGAAGGAGGGGGAAGAATCTCAGCAAGTTATACAGTGCAATCATATCTACTCCAAAAGGAGTCCCCGTTGAGTTATCCAGAGGTGCAGGATTTCAGCCTTAATGGCACAATTTTACTTATACTCAGGACACGCCTTCTCTGTGATGGCCCCCACTCTGTGGAACTCCCTCCCTAGGGAACTCCGCCATGCCCCCTCTCTAATGAGCTTCCGCCATGCATTAAAAACGTCATTATTCAGGCAGACTTTTAGGGTGGGTTAGGGTATTTTTATAAATAGGATGTTTTTAATGTAGAATGTTATTGTTTTAAACTGTTTTTATTATTGTACATCTCCCAGAGTGGCTGGGTGACCAGCCAGATGGATGATAGATAGAGAGGATAGATAGATAGATGATAGATAGATAGATAGATAGATGATAGATAGATAGATAGATAGATAGATAGATAGATTGATTTGCAAAGCGAGCAGTGTAACTGGGGAGTCTTTGTTGTGGCTAATACGTTATATCATGGCTGGGAATAAAGTAGATATCCAGATATTTTAGACTTCAACTCCCAGCATTCCTAGTTTGGGAAGGTTGGAATAAATTTTGGGACAACAGACCATTCAGTGTCAGCCTCCATCCGAGAAACCTCCCTGAAAGTCCTGCACAGATGGTATCGCACGCTGATCTAGCTGGCGCACATGACTTCAATGTGCAGCCCCTTCTGGTGCAGAGGCTGTGGGCCAAAAGGCACATCATTTCCTTTATGGTGGGAATGGCCACAAATACAGGGATTCTGGATGCTGGTCCATAGAGAAATAATTACTGTTACCTGAGAAATGATCGTATATGAATCAGAACTTTTTTTATTATCATTGTATAAATGATCTAATGGAAGTGTTAAATGTAAAGATTTGCTATCATTCTTGTTCATTGCTGCCCGCCAGACAATCGCACAGCAGTGGAAAAAACTGGATAACTTGAATTTACCTGCATGGTAGCAAAATATATGATCAGTAGCAATATCAGAAAAAATAACATATGACTTACTTTTGATTCAAGGAAAGACAGAACTGCTTGCCTTTTATGCTATATGGTTGAGTTTTATTCGACATACATCACAACCGGATTTACAACAATATATACTCGCTTCTGCTCTGAGCATTTGGACATTATAACAACTAAATGAAGATTTTACAACATACTTATTATTTTTTTCTCTCTCTTTTTATTATATTAATTCAGTCTCTTGTAATAGCCCAGTGTGACCCAGTTGTTAGGGGACTGTTCTCAGAGGTCTTTACTGTTGAGTTGTTTTTGCTTTTCCTGATATATAAACTCCCAACATTCGTGACCATTGGCCATGCTGGTGGGGCAATCTGGCAGTTGAGGTCCAAAACATGTGGAGATCTGCCTTCTGCCTACCTCTGTGTTATACCACATTTTATAATCCTGCATGTCCCTGCTGTTATTCCAGTAACCTTCCACAGGTTGAAGGCTGAAGAAGCACAGCTCCCTGAGTGATTTTGAGCCCTAGAAGATCAGGTTTCTGAATCACACAGGTTACATCCACATATAGAAAAAGCTCTCCATTGCAGACATTCAATGACCAATACATGGGGCGGGGGCGGGGGTGGGGGTGGCTGCAGGAACAGTGTTGGCAATGTGTGGGATGGAATGGAGCTAACACGTTCATGCCTGCTCTCATGCTTCCGTGATGGGAAAGGGAATGACTGAATAGGGCTACTCAAAGCCAAAACATACTTTAAATATGTTTTAAGCCAATGAATTAAGGCAATGGATTGCTATTTTGCAATGGAAATTGCAGGCGTGGATTCCCTGATTGGATCCATTAGCAGAAGATAAAAGATTAAAGCCCCAGTATCACCCCCACTAGGATGCTGATTGAGACTGAGTTCTCTGTGCCTACACTTCTCTTGGCCAGTGATATACTGTAGGTGCTTCTGAAGAATACTCAGTTGCGGTCTTAAGTAGAGGTAAAGGCCTGGAAAAAATATTGGGGTTGGGGGAGAAATGGAGAAAGACTGGCAATTTTTTTTAAAAAATCCAGGGATTTTTTTTAATCCTTGGAAAACAATGGGGTTTTAAACGTGGGAGGGTGGGGAGAAATCCCCCTTTGCCCTTCCTAAATGGTTTCTCTAGTATGGAGAACTCCATCAACCTCAGCTGTGATGCCGTGGTACTTTTTTTGACACCTCTGCATAAGCCGGCACCAGTGATGACTTGCACATCACATTTGCAAGTCATGCTTAAATTGAAAAGTGTTGTGTGGTTTATTTGTATGCATGAGCTCTGTGCTTTGGCTGGCAAGAGGAAGCTCTGTAGTCATAACTTTTAAGATTCCTAAGAATTACATTGACGTTTTGACAAGTTTATTATTCAAATCCACTATCATTTATTTTTTGGTTTCAGTTGTTCTGCTGAAGGAAAAAAGGGTGGGGTTGTGATTGGTTATTTTTTCCCCCGTAAAATATTTTGAGCTTAAAATATAATGATTTATCTTAATATCATTTAGGGCAAAGACCCAAGAAGCTTGCAGCTATCAAGAGTAAAAGGGTTGAAGGAGTTTTAGCATTTCTGTGGCAAATAGATTATCAGAGGTCTGCTAACGGGTAACACAGAGTTCAGATGGTATGTGTAGAGTGCAGGAAATTAAGACCCTTTTGGAAAAATACAAGCAATTGTCAAATCAGAAATCAGATTTGGCTTTCATCATTTAGTTGTGTTTTTCCATCCTTCAGCACTGTCCGGCTATGACTTTTACTTCAAATAGAAAATGTTGAATGATACATTTTGGAGATGCTCTGGGAAGCTTTCCTCCAACAATTGCTCACAATTTAATTAAGTTATGTATACATATAACCTAATCTAGACGTTAGTACAGTACATTCAACTGCATATTAAAAAGACATGACACTGGAACTGTATTGCTGGCTCTCTAATGAGTAGGATGAGAGGAAATAGCCTTTTATTTCAGCAAATATAAACTGTTTAGTTTACGGGTTCAGCTGAAACTTGAGAGGGAGCTGGAGTATACCACAAATTAATGTAGTCACAATTATTTACGGAGTGTGGCAACAAGCAAAAGCCAAAATGAAACACAAAATTGATTTATATGGCTGTCCTTAAGCAAGTGAGACGTGCCTGTGCTCTCCCCGACAGGAGACAAGGTTTGGTGCTGTAAAGCCAGGGAACATCTGTGAGCAGGAGAAATGGGCTGGGCATTAGATCCCAGGGGAAACAGCCAGGACACCGAGATTCTGAAGCTGGAGAATAAGCAGGAGAAACTGTCAGGAGCTGGAGGAAACAGCAGAAGATGGAGGTGGAAGCCATGGGAAAAGGTGGGGGTGGAGCTGAAGTGGAAATGCAAGGGAAATTAACATTCTAAAAGCAGTGGAGGCTGGTGGCTCCAATGTCAGTAGGGTGGTGAATCCATTCTGGGTTTCATTCAGAACCAGTCAGAACTCTAAAGGAGTTCTCCAAGGTGTGGCAGATCAGGGTTACAGACATCTTTGCAAGCAGGGGGCCAAAGGTGAGTTGAGATGCTGGCTTCATTTTATAGCAGGAGTGGGAACCTCTGGCCCTTGGGCCAAATTTGGCCCACCAGGCCAGCTCATCCAGCACACGGGGGCTGAGGCCTCTCCCCTTCCCTGAAGACCCGCCCCCTCAGAAGGGAGAGGTGGCAGGAGGGAGGCTGAGTGCTCAGCTGACACTTCCAGGAGCTGGGCTCTGCTGGGTCCTGGAAGGGCCGACTGAGTGCATTCTGGCCCTCCTTCATCTTCCCTGTGTGCAGAAAGCAATGGGGGAGGGAAGCAAGCTTCACACTCAGCCGGGGCTTCCAGGATCTGGTTAAGTCCTGGCCACAGGGTTTGCCTGGCTCCTGGAAGTACAGTCCAAGTGTACTTTGCTCGTCCAAAGCCCTGGCTGGAGGAGCACCAGGTGGTGCTTCAGCCAAGGGCATCGGGGGGCGACCCACCCCCTGATGTTTTCTGGCCTGTGGGGTCATCTGAGGGGCCGTCCAGCCCCTGAATCAAATATGGTCACCTCCGCCTCCCCACGCTTCAGGGAGCATTGTGTGTCAAATGAGGGACAGAGATACTGCAGACCTGTCCATTTCCAGAGGCCATCTCTGCCTTTGTCTTGAAGGAATCTTCTGCTCCCCACTCATAATATCTTTCTCTGCCAGAAGATACAGGATTCTGATACCCCTGGGTTAGCTGTGAGTGAGGGGAAGAAGTGAGGGGCCATGTTTCAGTGGCAGAGCACCTGCTTTGCATGCGGAAGGTCCCAGGTTTGATCCCCAGCATCCCCAGGTAGGGCAGAAAAAACTCCTGCTGGAAACCCTGGAGAGCTGCTGCCAGTCAGTGTTGACAATACTGGGCTAGGTGGATGAAGGGTCTGGCTCAGTATCCCTATATTACTAGGAGGTGCAACGACAAGCATGAATGGTGGACATAAACCCCAGATGCGTCTGTTCACTGGAATAGACACGTTGGAGTTTTTGCCACTGAAGCTATCCTGCAACTGAAACTACCATTCCACATTACAAGGACCCAACTGGCAACCAATTCCATCCACGCTGAATGATAGTGTTGGACAGAGTTTCATCATTAACTAACATTTCATGTAAACATTAATAGAGTTGAAACAAACTTAACAGACAAATAGAAGGTCTGCTAAAATAGGTATGGTTTCATACCATTTTTGCACATTAAAACTGAGAATGTGCAATCAATGCGAAATAGTCCATTTAGGGAGCAATCCTATGGCTGCTAGACAGCAGCTAGATGGCCATAGGATATCTGGTTTTCCAGGAACTGACCTCAGAGCCTGTGCTCTGGGGTCGGTTCCCGGAGAACTGACCTCCCCGCATTCCAGGGGGCGTTCCAGGGAGGGGAGGGCGGAAATGTCCAATGTGTCATCTGGCAGCCTCCTCCCCTGCTCCGCCCTCCTGCAGCTAGACAGCTGCAATTGGCTGTCTAGCCAAAAATGCAGGGCAGGAGAAATACGGAGGGAATGATCCCCTCTGTGCTTCTTCTGCCCTGCACTGGATAGGTGGTTGCCTCCGAATTCAGAGGCGGCTGCCCATCTACATAGGATTGCGCCCTTAAAGACAGTAACTTCCTTCTACAAAGACTCACTCTCAGAGTCACTACTTAGATACAAAGCTGTCTTTTAGTGAAATCCCCTTTTTACTCCTATTGTGGGATGAGGTGTCTCATTTGCAAACACCCTCTTCTTGCATTCCAAAGGGAATCCGTTCCAGTCAGAGAAATTCCCAGTCATGCAGGGCTGTGTGACTTATTGTGTGTGGTCGAATGAGCTCATTTTCTTCCTACTCAAGTGGTGTGGATTTGACAATGGACTAAGACATTTCCAGGCGGCAGTGAGACCGCTTGTCCTCAACTACTTGAGTTGAGTCACTTTAATTATCTCAAATGGCATGCAAGAGATCTCTCTGCATTTAATTAGGGCCCAGAGTTGGGTTCTTCTTTTCCTTCCTTCCTTTCTTTCTTTCTTTCTTTCTTTCTTTCTTTCAGAAAGGATGGACATGGTTGTTTAAAACAAGTGGGAAGGTACAAGCCCGTTTGGCTTCAACACAAGGCTCTCAAAATTGGTTCAAGTTTTGACTCTGTTTTGCTGGACATAAAGGAAAGGTTAACACATGGGATGAGGAAAACAAGAGGGGAGTGTCCAGAGTTATATCCATAAAACAGCCTTTCCCAGCCTGGTACCCCCTAGATGTGTTGTAGTCCAACACATCGGGGGGGGGGGGACCTGATTGGGAAAGGCTGCACAACCAGGTAATTGCCAGCAACCAGTAGTTTTGAAGCCTTCTGGGAATCTTTTCCACTTTGGTTTTGTCCTTTTTTCTTGTCTTTTCTTTTTGCGGGGGAGAAGGCAGCATTATATTTTGGTAATTAACTGTATATCTTGGTAATTAACTAGTTATTTATAAATATATATTCGAGGGCATAGAAATAAGTACACACAGGGCAAGCTAAAGCTACCATAAAATCCCCCAAAGTTACTCCTAATACCTGGAAAGTTGCTCGTGATACCTGAAAAACTATTTGCAGTTTTTCCAGCCAGCTCCAGAGCTGAAGGTCTCCCTTTTCATCTCTCTGATCATTGGCTCAAATTGCATGTGCAGGCAGCAGATCCAGGTGTTTATAGCATCCTGTATAAAGTGATGGGTGGGTCCAATATAGAGAGCAACAAGTGAGGAATACAGCTGGACAAATCTGTCAGTTTCGTTTTCTCCTAGATTCATTTTAAAAAGAAAATAATAATCTCAAATTCTTCCTATCCTGTTTATGGAGGATTTTATGAATTCGTATAGACCCCCCACCCCCACAAACCAAATGAAATCCCCACCCCCATGCAAGGTTTAAAGAAAGGGGGGAACAGCTTGCATTGACTGAAATTGGACACTCTATGGCACTGTGGGAAATTTAAAATGGCAACTTACCAACTGCCCACCATGGCTGACAGGTAAGCTACTGCTTTGGGGGACCCACTGATGCTTTATAGAGGGCTCACCAGATTGCATTTTACTGAGTACCCTCATCAAGCTCTCAGGCTGGCTATGGTAGGACTATCCCAGCTACCAGGTCAGGATGTGTGAGAAATTTGTTTTAGTTCTTTTTTGACCAGAATTTACCCAATGTGCATCTCTTGGATTTGCGCTCAAACACAATCTACGGTCAAAGTCTGTACATTTCTGAGCTTGCAATGTGATTTGTGGAGCCCAAAATATGAGTTTGACAACATTTGAAAAAAATGTGCATGAAAAAATGCATGCTTCAAAAACAAAAAGTCACTAAGGGCACAATCCTATGGGGATAGTCAGCCATCTCTGAACTCGGAGGCGGCTGACTATCCAATGCAGGGTGGGCAGAGAATGGAGGGGGTCCTCTCCTCTGGGCTCCAGCCACCCAGCATTTCTCAGAGTGGGAGCGGGAGAGGCCAGATGGCACATAGGAAGCGTTGTAACAGTGCTTCCACCGTCTCTTCCCTTCCTTGCTCCTGGGAGTGTCCCTTTTGACCTGCTCTGCACTGCAGTTATGAGTGCAGAGCTGGGGATGACCCGCACTGCCTACGAGGTGGCAGGGGAGGAGCAGGGAGTCAGGTTTCTGGGAACCAAAAAATCCTATGGCTGCCTAGACCCTGTCTAGCAGCCATAGGATTGCACCTCAACACACTTTAAGCATTGGGAGAAGAATGTGTACACTTCAAAAATGTGCACAACTGATGCATACATTTGGAAAATATGCACAAAAATATGCATGAATTTTCATTTGAACAGGAAAAAGAACAAAGTTCACAATCTGATACAGACATAAGATGGATTGAGCTTTGAGGTAAAATTTGGAGAACCTCAAGAAACGTGGGTGTTGCTGATTTGCACATCCATATTATCAGATCACTGTGAATGTATACCAAAGACTTGTTTTCCTTCTCATGCCATGATGAAATAAGGACTGTCTCCTTTCAGACAGAATGATTGTATTCATTATTGAACAGTGAGTTAGAAAGCAGGCTATCTGCCCATCTTGTAGAATTTAACTGGGACAGGCAACAAAAATTTCTAATTTCTTGCTATTCAGCCATATTTGACATGAGGCTCATGGGAGACAATGATCAGTGAAGTTTCCAGGAGTGCCATCAGAACTGCACTGCAGAGTGTAATGGTACTGTCAAACAGCTACTTTAAAAGATAATGCTTTTTCCTCCATTTTGGCTCATTTGCAAAGTGAAAAACGCTGCTGACGTGTCATCAGGGCAACTCTTTGAATGAAAAGTAGCCCGAGGGAGGTTTAGATTTAGAACTGTATTCATAGATTTCCCCCTTGTGGTTTCAGAGTGATTTCACTGATGGCACTAGGTAGGAAAAGGAAAGGCTTTATTTTAAAGAAGCAACGAACTGGCTTCTTTGTCTTCCTCCTTCTGGGAGAATCATAGCACAAAGGCTCTAGTTCAGAGGCAGGCCACTTATGGCCCTCCAGATGTTGTGGAACTAACTCCCACCAGCCTAGCCAGCATAGTCAGTGCTGAGGGTTGAAGGGAGTTGCAATCCAACAACATCTGGAAGGCTACAAGTTGACCCCAACCCCCAGTCTGGGGGATTTGGGGGCGTTTACTGAAAGAGCAATTTGCTCTCAAAATAGATTAAAAGGACAGCATGGGAAAGTATGTCGGCCTATCAAATGATTAGCACATGCTCCCAGCCTACATTTACCAAGGGAATGTCCTGTGTTTCAGGCCTGGCCCAAGGCATTTTCCTGCCCAAGGTGGAGCAGCAAATCGTATCCCTTTCCCAGATCAAAGGCTGGTTAAGATACGTTGTCTTCTGTGGCAAAAAAATCCCACAAATGCGTCTTCCTCCCTTTTGCCACTAAAAATACAATACTGATTAATTAAATAGAGAACAGTTTGCTGCCCTTTCAAGGCACCCAAAATCAGCTGCCAGAGGCAGCCACTTCATTCTGTGTTTTTCTACATGAGGCATTTATTGTGCACTCGTTCATTCCCTCCTCACAGTTGTTTATGGTGTCATGACCCTCCAGTTTCACTTCTGTGTCTCACCACCACTTCATGTGAGTTTTTTTTAGAGCAGGGAAAATGCGGCATGTAATTGTGAAAGCGAAAGAAAGCATGATTTCCTCTTAAGTATTTGTGCTATTCTGCTAGACCTCAGTGCAATCTAGAGGTTATGTAGCAGAAAAGCAGGAAAGAAACCACTCTTCATGTTCAGATCTCAATTCTGCGATGAAATCTAAAATAGATTCAGCGGATTAACAGCCTCGTATAGAAAAACTCTCTGCCTAATAGTAGGGGTGACCCTGCTATTTTGCTCCTCTTTTTGGCAAATTATTTTGTCCCCCTGTTGTTTTTGTGGAAAGGTTTGAAGATGACTTTTAAAAAAATGTCTGCGTGAGTTGCTGTTCTTCAGTTTCTACCTATCCCTAGAAATTATACCTCTGTGTGGGGGGAAGTGTTGGATATGAATGATGCCTCTTGGCTCTAGAGCAGCCTTCCTCCACCTGGCACCCTCCAAATATGTTGAACTACAACTCCTATCACCCACAGACAACATGACCAATATCGGTGCTGGCTGTGGGTGACTGGGAGTTGTAGTCCCACACATCTGGAGGGTTCTAGGTGGAAGAAGGCTGCTCTAGAACCTGTTTCTAGAGATGCTGGTGAAGTTCTCCCGAGCCAGGCTCAGAAGAAACTCTGAGGTCTAGTTAAAGCTGGGGCTGCCCAAATTTCACCCACACACCACAGGACCATTTGTCCTCTTCAAAAATGACACAAAAGAATAGCTGCAACTTGAGGGGGGTGCAAAATTCGAAGAGGGATCTTCTTACCTTATACAAGGTGGTTGAGGAGGGTGTTTCTCTCTTTCTCTCTCTTTTAACTGCAAAAAAATATTCCCAGAGTTAAGGATGTATGGACTTTGTTAAATCTGTTCTGTTTGAGCTACATGGATTTTCAGGCATCTTTCATTCTGTCATCTGCTCATGGATGGAATTGGATTTTTTGTACGAGAATTTCATTCATTTGCAAATCCACACTTGCCCTAATGTGCTTTGGTGCAAATTCATACTTGTGCAAGTGCACTTTTGTGGAAATCCACCCCCAATTTTTTAAAAAAAAAAACTGTTCCACAAATCCGTGGCATCTGCATGACTTGGAAAAAGCCGGCCTGCTGCAGAATCCACAGGCCAGATTCGTAGAAATCTGAACTCATTTGAATCCACTGTGAATTTCTCCAGCATCCCCACCCAGAATGCCCCTGGGAATAATATGTTAAGAGGTGTCAGCCACCTTGTAGAAGGGGAGAAACCCCACCTCTCCCCACACACACACACCCATACCTGAAAATGTGTGACTCCCTCCCTTTTGCCTGCCCACACCACAACCAACACCTGAAAGTCAGGAAAAGAGCTGTGCTGAAGAGTTCAACCCAGCACTAGTTAAAGCTCACTTCAAAAGAAGATGTGAGTTTTACAGATCCCCAACATGTTCTCCAGCTTCAGAAGGATATCAAAGCCAGTGAAGAATTCCCAGCAATCTTCCTTTGCCTCCCAATTTCTCCCTATTGGATACAATGGAGGAGCAATTGCTTCTTGGGGGGTTATTTTGGCTTTGGGGCAGATCTCGTGGGATTTCTGGGTTGATCCAAGGTGAGTTTAGGAGAGCTTGCCCATTGCTGCTTGTTTCAGGCTTCCTTATGTGCACCATGGATGGATGTGAGGAGGGACCGCATCCTGGCAGCATCCCCCACTCCCAACCTCCACACCTTCGTTACAATGTGCAGCTCCATGTGCTGAGGCTCCCTACAATCTCCACCCCTTGACCTTTGCATCTCCAGCTCTAGTGCCCTCTGTAACCAAATGGATTGGGTCCAGACTTAGTCAGCGTAGACCCATGGAAATCAATGGGACGTAAGTTAGTCATGATGACCTTAAATCCCATGGTTTCCAAGGGGTACACGCCTAGGTCTGAATCCAACCTAATGTCTCTTGCTCCCATAAACAACTCCACCCATTCCCCCTTGCTGCCCTCTATGTCTCAGATTCCCTCCTAGAACATGTGCATGATGCCACCACTCTCCCTCCCTTCAAATCTCTTCTTAAAGCCCACGTCTTCTCCGTGGCCTTTGGCTTGTCCCCTTTATCCTCATTCCCAGCTGTAAGCAAGTTTTAAATGCATAGACCCATGACATTTGCCTAAATGAGCTTTTACCAACGTGGTGCCCTCCAGATGCTTTGCACTACAACTCCCATTGCCCATAGCCCATGCTGGCTGGGGATTGTGGGAGTTTTGGTCCAACACATCTGGAGGGTGCCATGTTGGGGAAGGCAGGCTTACACTCTTCCTTCTCCTCCCTCCCCCTGTTGATTTCCACTGTTAGGTCCTTGCTCCCAAGGAGCTTACAACCTCTGTCTATGTTGCATAAATAATTCTGCAAGGCACCATGTGCTGTGATGGTGTAATATAAATAATAAAGAAATACAAACATACAAAAATGAATAAATGAATAATAACAAACAGGGACCTCTTCTGCTTCTCCCATGGGTCTAAAATTGCATATGCCCCTGTTTTCATATGCTATAGTTTGCATACTTAGTCATCTTCCAGTAGCCCCACATAGTTCCTTGCCTTTACAGTTGATTAGCAGATGCTGAGTCTTACCATTTCTGCCATAATGCAAGCACTGGTTTTAGCCTGTATGCAGACAACTGTGATTGCTACTGCAGGCATTTCAGGAAATTTTGTGTGGTGTTCTCCCTGCAGGGAGAGTCCTGCATCAGAAATGCTACCAGCTTGGGACCTAGGACCTTCCTGGGTCAGTAGCAAGCAGTGGTTTTAAAAGAAGCATCTTTACCGTTTATAGTACCACATGCCTCACTTTTCATTCAACCATTCAAAGACCTATGTGCGCTTAGATACACATGTGATCTTGCATGCAGGAGCTTCCATGGACCCAGTTGGCTTTGCAAAGGAAATTAATGGGACAGGATTTGTGGGTAGGGAAATTCCAATTGCACATTGGAACTCCTACCTTGTAAAAATCCCCTGGATGGGAACACTAAGGCTCTCTATATAGGTAATTATTATGAACTGAGAAAGCAAAATTGAAAGAAGCGTCTATGGTCCAGTTTACTTCTTTTTCCAGTGACTCTGTGTGTATGTGCGTGTGCACGCGCGTACATGCACCTGATCCTGACAAAAATCATTTGCACAGACCCAGAGCTGCTCTGCCATTTGCAACACTGGTGCCGATCAGAGCTTACCTTACAGTGCAAACACCAGTTCTGGAGGAGCTTCACATGCAAGTTAGTCTAGAGAGACCACAAACATGTTGGCCAAATTTATTGTTCCATTTTCCGGGTTACCGATGCCAAAGCAGAATTTCCCAACATGGGATTGCTGCTGACGTCGCTCTCATAAAATTCCCGTGTTGATTCTTCCAGGAAAGGTCTGTGACTGTGAGTAGCTCTGACCTGTCCCTCTCCAGTCATCTGTTCACAAACTTTCCGTAGACAAACAGAATAGATTTGCACAGTTTCCACACCACATTTTCCACATCAGTTTCTCCAAAGGAATAATTTCAAAAGCACATCCATAGGATAAAGAGTTCCTTTAGAATTGTCTCTGCTGTCAGTAATTTGTTTTTCTAAGAAATATTTTTGCTTTGTTAGGGATGTCAGAGAATTTCGCCACGAATCTCGGGGAGGCCGAATGCCAGCGCATTCGGCCCCCCGAAATTAGTGGCGAAACAGTCTGCCCCCCCGCCCCCCCAGGACGGGACTTACCTTGGGCGAATCCTCCTGGCGGCAGCGGCTCCAGCGGCGGTTCGGTGGCGGTTCAGCAGAGGCGGCGATGGCGGCCGGTCTTCCGACCGGCTGCCACCACCGCCGTCATTTCCAGTTAAAAAAAGTGATAGGCTACGTAAAGATTTACGTAGCCTATCACGGCTAGATTTTTTAAAAATACCGTAATAAGCTATGTAAATGTTTACATAGCCTATCACGGCTGAGTAAAAACAAAAACAAAAACCGCGCGTACACAAATGGCGGCGCCCATGGGCGCCGCCATTTGTGTTCCTTATTTTGGCACGTCTAGTCTACGTAAACATTTACGTAGACTATGGCGAAAATAAGGGGAACGCAAATAGCGTAGTGTCTACGCTATTTGCGTTCCCCTTATTTTTGCCGTAGTCTACGTAAATGTTTATGTAGACTAGACGTGCCAAAATAAGGAACGCAAATGGCGGCGCCCATGGGCGCCACCATTTGCATACACGCGGGGTTTTTTTATTATTATTCAGCCGTGATAGGCTACGTAAACATTTACGTAGCCTATCACGGCTGACTGCAGGGATGCAAAGGGCGGCGGCTATGGCCGCCGCCATTTGCAGCCTGGCCGGCCAGGATTCGGGGGTGGAGGGACGGAGTGTCTCCCCCCCCCAGCCAGAATTTCGGGGGGAGGGACGGAGCGCCTCCCCCCCACTGCGAATCAAATTTCGTTACAGGTAAGTGACTTTCGTACATCCCTATTTGTGGTATGCATGAATGCCTTATTTATTTATTTATTCTACTTACAGACTGTTGATATCATATGAAGTGGCTGCTGGAACTCTGGCAAAAAGAAACACAAACATTTTTAGAAAATATTATTATATGGTATATATTTCATTGTACTTATATTCCACACTTTCCCCAAGGAGTTCATGGAGGCTTCCTCATTTTATCCTCCCAAGCATCTTGTGAAGGGTGGCCACTCATGTATCGCCCCAAAGGAGGAGCTACATCACCAAAAACAGAGGAATAAAGAGGATGCCAATTAGCATAACATTTGCATATGCTTATTCATATGTATAGCTGCAAATTTAGAAATAACAACTATCGGGACTTCCAGTCGGGACTGATGTTACTCTGGTAGCTTCCCACGGGGCTCCGTGGGAGCTTTCTCAAACAGCTTTTTAAAAGGTTGAAAAGCTTTTCATCTCCCCCCTGGAATGGAAAGGGGGGGGGCAAGACATCAGCTCTGGGCAACATCTTGGAGAAAGATAACTCCCACGCGATAGTGGGGGGGCTGGAATCCAGGATTATCTCCCCAGAGCTTTACCAACGCAAAAAGCTGGACTGAGACTCCTATTTTATAGGAGAAAACAGGGCTGATATGTTCTATATAATATATGCTTTAAGAAATATCAACAACCTTTGAGGGATGATTTTAACAATATTTGAAAACATCTGAGGACCTGTAAGATCTGCTTGAGAGAAACATGTCTGCGCCGAGGAGAAAAAAAGGAGCTTGCATCTACTCCCCCGAATACTCTGTGTCAAAAGCGTCAAGAAGAGAAGATATAGGTTAATTATTTACCCTGATAAAGACCTTATCTTCGCAATTTAGGGAGCAAGTCAAGAGGTTGGATTTAATCCAAAATTCCATCACCGCCCTGCAAGGAGCTGTAGATTTGATTAATGTGTCACGACAAAAAATGGAGTCAAAAATTAATGAGCTTGAAGACCGTGTGGCTGGAAACGAAACCACAACACAAATTTATTTTAAAAACACCTCTGACAGAATTTCTCCACTGGAGGCCTTCATGAAGAGATGCAATGTACGTATTTTTGGGATTAAAAAATTGCCTAATGATGTAAAATTGCTTGTTTTTGTGGATAAACTTTTGCATGAAAACTCCCTATTCCATCTGATTATTTACTTGATATTGAGCAGGCATTTTGTGTGCCAAATGCAAAAGGGACTGATTACACCATCATAGCTCAATTTGCAAAAGACTCCACAAAGAATTTAATCCTGCATCTGGCTAGAGAGGCTCGAAGCCTTTCCTGGAAACAAGATAAAGTTATGTTGTTTGCCGACTACATCAAAGAGGTGGCGAATAAAAGATGGCAATTTATCAAAGCAAAGAACTTGGCAAAACAAATGAATTTAGAATACTATTTAAAATTTCCTGCTACTCTTTGTATTGTGTTTGAAGATCAGATGAAGTTTCAAAATCATGAAATGGTGGAGGCTTGGCTGAACGTAAAAAAGCGTGAGAATTTTGTTACAACCCGATGTCCTGGAATCTTTAAACAAGCTTTGTTAATTGTTTCTATTTAGCCTATATGATCCAAGCTAACTCAGAAGATAAATGATTATATATATATGCTTACTTTCTTTCATTTCTTGTTTTTTCTTGCTTTTATCTTAAAATAGATAATATGTCTAGTATAAAATATATTACTGAATGTTGAAGGTTTATATTAAGTTTTATTATATATATATATATATTAATACTAGGCTTTGGGGAATGAATTTTAGACCTCTTTCTTTGATATAAGATTGATGATATGATATAGAAATGTAAGGTTGTTTATTAAATTGTAAGATTGTTAAGGTTATATAGTCTTTAAAATAGAACGACATTGGAGACGGTGATGGTATTGGAACTTAAACTCAATTCGTTAGGGGGGAGGGAGGGGGAGGTAGGAGCGAGAGGGAAGGAATTTTCTTCTTCGCTTCCTTTCCTCCTCCCTTTTCCCTTTTTCTTTTTTCTTCTCTTTTTGTTATTGTGGTGTCCTCATAGGAATATTGTATTGCTGGGAAATCAAAGCATTGATGAGGTTGTTGTTGGTAATTTTGGTACTGTTTATTTCATTCATATAAAATAAAGAAAAATGTATTAAAAAAAGAAAAAGAAATAACAACTATCATTTAAATAGAAATGCAATACATCTCGCCATAGTGTGAAAGACTCCTCAGTAAAGAAGGCACTTGGCCACCCTAACCTTGTGAGGTAGGTGGAGGTTACCTTGTGAGGTAGCCACCTGAGAGATGGTGGCTTGGATCCTAAGATAAGGGAAAAGAAGCTCATGGAAGGAATGTTTCTCACCACAGCCCACTGTGCTTTCAGAAGGCCACTCTGGAGGGTCAAATGCCCCTCCTGAACAGGTGGGGCACAGAAGGCTGCTGGGAGAGGGAGCCATCTACCAAAATTGGTCAGAGGTCTGCCTGATTTTCAGCGACACCCCCCATCCCACTGCAGCCCCACTTCCTATCCCTCCCACATTGTTCAGGACACCCCCTCCCCCTCAAGAGAACTTAATAGGTGACAATGGGCCAGACAATTCCAGTGACTGGCCTATTGCCACCAGGTACGCTTCAGGGGTCCTGCAGGGATTTCAGTCTACATCTCACCTGCCCAAGTCTATCTCTCCAGCCACTCACCACATTGGCTGGATATTATACGTGTGTATGATCTAAATTTCCATCCCTTTTACCTTTGGCCCCCTAAAACAAGGCAGGCTCCACATCTATGTTCTGAACACATTGGCTCATCATGTGATGTTCTTCTCATTGCCTGTGCTTTGCTTTGTGTTGTTTTGTATTTTGTTAGTGCTAAGGAAATGAAGGGCTAGTGCTCAGGCCTTTTCCTCTCTCCCTGCCCCCTGGCAATCTAGACACATTCACTGTTCCTGTTTAATCGTTGATTGTTGGAAAATCCAGTTGAGAAGAATGCAGAACTGGGGGGGAAATGAAGTCCAGAAATAAATGGCCCAGAAGTAAACAGGCTCCCCAATCAAATCTCAGGGCACTTCTGGTCAGTTTGGAGCAATGACATGTAGAGGGTTACATAATCAGGGAAGTTCATATTGGAGCAATCCTGGGTTTAAATATGTGTCGTATATACTTTGCCCCTTCTCTCATCAAGGCTAGCCATACACATTGAACTTCAAGCTCTGCCCTCCCCTGCTTGGTGTACTTCAGATGTGCTAGTCTACAACTCCCATCATTCCAGATGTGCTAGATTACAACTCCCATCATTCCAGATGTGCTAGATCACAACTCCTATCAAGGCTGACCATACACATTTAAGCTCTAGCTCCGCCCTCCCAAGTCCAGTGTGCTCCAGATGTGCTGGACTGCAACTCCCATCATTCCAGATGTGCTGGACTGCGACTCCCATCTAGGCTAACCATACACAGTTAACCTCTAGTTCTGCCCTCCTCCAGATGTGTACTCCAGATGTGTTGGACTACAGCTCCGATCATTCCCAGCCAGCATGGCCAATGGTGGGAAATGTAGTCCAGCACATCAGGAGCATGCCAAGTTGGGGAAGCCTGCTCTAGCTGGTTTACATTTTATTGGAATAGAACTGAAGAGGCACGCCACACTTTAAAAGGCTGGCCATGCATGCATCAATTCCCCATGCGTATGTCACTTTAGAATGGCTGGTTGCCTGTCCATTTCAATGTGTGCTCACGCAAAGCCAGTAGAAGGTATTCTTGTTACAGACAGTTCCATCTACCTTGCTCGGAGGAGAAGGCCCCGCTGAGGTCAGTGGTAGGTGGCACGTTGCCAGGGAGGCGGGGGTGTCGAACTTCAGCACCGGCCCTGGCCACAGCCCAGCCTGCTCTCCCAAGAGGGTAAAGGAAGACAGGGTCTGTCAAGTGTTACTGTTAGGTTCATTTGTTTTCCAGTTTAATGTGCTTGATTGGTTCATTCATTGGTTACTTGATTTGGAGCATGCCCTACCACAGTCTGAGAATGACCAACAGTATCTTAAAATCATGAGACCAGTACTATGTAATTTCCTTCATATAAGGCAGGCCCGGCCCAATGTATCTTGCTGCCTCGAGTGAAGTGGCGCTGCCGCCGCCTCCCCATCCGCCGGCTCGCTCCTGCCCACCCATTCCTTCTTGCCCAGCCACTCCCGCCTCTCACCCCTTACCAGCTGTGGGACTGTCACAACAGGCTGGCTGAACTGTCACGAGAGCTCAGCTGGCCCAGTACACAGGAGCTGGCCCTGCATACAGCAGCAATTGTATATCTTCCAATGTCTCATCAGCCACAAGCCCCCATGCCTGCAGCAATGGTAAAAAGAAGTGGTGATGCACCCAGCAGGTAGCTCTAGAGAACCCTGCCAGCTGCTCTCTTGCTGTGGCGAATGCCACAGTGGGAGAGCAGCTGGTGGCGCTCTCCAGAGCACCCACGGGAGGATGTGGGGAGGCAGCAGTAGCAGGCCCTCCTCATGGGGGTGGGAGGAGAGCGGCACAGTTTGCCACACTTCCTGCTCTTCCGCCTGACGCAGGGTGCATAGCCCCGCATAATGATAAGGCCACCCTTGTATACAGGAGCAACTGTATATCTTCAAATGTCTCATCATGCATCTACAGTTTGCACTTTTGAGCCACAAGAGCGTATGAAGAGCCCTGCTGGATAAGGCCAAAGCCCTATCTAGTCCAGCATTCTGTTCTCACAGTAGCCAAAAAGATGCCTATGGGATGCCCACAAGCAGGACATGAGTGCAATAGGCCTCTCCCATTGCTTTCCCCCCACCCCCAGCAACTGCTATTCAGAGGCATGCTGATGAGGCCTGGGTTACAGAGTTGCACTGTGGATCGGGTCTTTACCAGGGTTTTGGGCAAGTCAGGTTTTCCAGGGAGCCAGAAACAGGACAGCACCGCAGAGAGCTCAGAGTGAGGCTATAATAAGCCAGACAACCGTCACTGTATTTATGTATTATGACATTTTTATCCTGCCTTTTTTCCTCTTGTAAGGAACCCAAGGTGGCTTTCGTGGTCCTCCTCCTCTCCATTTTATCCCCACAAACAACCCTGTGAAGTAGGTTAGGCTGAGGGTCAGTGACTGGCCCAAAGTCACCCAGTGAGTTTCATGGCCAAGTGGGGACTAGAACCCAGGTCTCTCAGGCCCCAGCCCAACACTCTAGCCACTTCATTACACAGGCCCCACACTGTATATTGCTCCAAGAAATGGCAGACTGAGCCTTAAATAGGGCTTGGGCTTCCTAGAGGCAGATAGCTCCTCCCACACACTGCATGACGTGTGAACCTGCCCAGTGTAATGGATCGGACCTTGAAGGCTTGCATCAGAGTTCCTTGTATCTTGCAATGGGTGACAGAGGTACAAACATGATATAATGCATATAGCTAGTTCTGATGTATTGATTGGATTCTGAAATAGCATAAAACAAAATTGTAGTGTGCTTATTGCCACTCTGTGCGTGTCAGCCTTCCTCTCCCCAAAACAAAAGCGGTGTCGCTGGGCTTCCTGCCAAACTGCTTGAGTGGGCAGGGTTTCCTTTCCTAGTGTGCAAAAAACTGTTGGCAGAATTGGCAGGGTGTCCAGCTTTTAAAGCAGGATGAAGAGGTTGGGGGCGGGGGGGAGGAAATCCCCCACCAATATAAACTCCTGTAAACATCCCTTTCCCTTTTATTATAATGGACGGCATTGCTCAGTGTAATCTCAGCTGCAGATTTCAAAATAATTAAAATAAAACAGTTGGCTGATGAAAGCCTATCGCCTTAACACAGAAAAAGAAAGTGCAGGGAAACGACATCAAAGGAGCAGTTTAAACTGACCAGAAGCAAAAGGAGTGAGCCGGCTGCTTGCTTTGAAGCGTGCAGAATGGGGTTGCGTAAGACCACACATTGCTGGTTTTTGGAGCATCTGGAATAGCTAGGCACACAGGGGCATGAGCCAAGGCTGCATCTGAGTTACGTTTGGGGTTTGCTTTCATATGCATCAGGCCTGCACCATCAGGCCTGCACCGAGCTGAATCTATCACACCAGCCACGTATGGCGCCCCATTCGGACTTTGATAAACCTCCAGTTTTTAGCTGCCTGTCCCTGACTTCAAAACTTGCAAGTGGCAGTGTGTGTTTGTGTGTGTATCGCTTGTGTTTGGCTAGATGGATGACAAATGTTTGTGGCCTAGATCTAGATAAAGGACCACCCAGTGGCGTAGCCAGGGCTCAAAGGGATGCACCATTGACACTTCTCTATCAGCAGGGATGCTAATGCCATCTGCCACCCCCCTCAGACTTCCCTGTTCCCTCTGAGCTTCGCTGGAATCCTCACAGTAGCTGAGGGAAATAAATTTTCCCAGCCACAATATATTGCTCCTTGTTGTCATGTAATGGCTTTTGGGGTGGCTTGGTCTTGAATGAGCAATTAAGGCCCATTAGCGTTACAAAAGACCTGCTCCTAGAAGAGAACTACTGCTAGAACTGGTTTGTTGATATGGATCAACACAGCTGCCTGCAATTTTGGACTGTCCTTGTGGGTGTGGCTATGGGGACTGTCATTATGAGTGCTTGCACTTCAACATTTACCACTATACCACAGGGATTGCCTCCTCCCATATGAACCTCTCTACATACTAACATTTCTTGGGGAAGGCTCTGTACATGGTCCCACTGCCATCTCAGCTATTGTGGGGGAGCATGTACAGAGCAGGGCCTTCTCAGTGATGGCATCCGGTGTCTGGTTCTGCTGGATCTGTGTGCAGCTGCCCCATGTGGTGAACCACTGAAGTGCAGGTGACAGCTTTCTCAGTGAAGAAATTTCTCGGCCTGGACTGATGCTGCCCATCCAGGATGGTCATTGGATATTTCTTGGCAGTACAACAGAGTAATAAAGGGCTTCCTGTTCTGGTGAGCCTTGCTAGATCAACGTGGTTTTCCTGCACTCTTGCATGTTCCTATACCCTTAGTTATTCCTTGGTTCTGCCTCCTGGCTTGCTCCTCAGTCCTGGCCTCTGATGTGTCGTTTGATCCTGAATTGCTCTTTGATCCTGCCTCCTGGCTTGCTCCTTGCTCCTAGCAACTAGTTTGCCTGATGTGTCCTAGGGCTGTCAGGGACCTTGTCCCTGCCAAGGACAGTCCTCTCTTTGAAGGGCTGTCAGAGACTACTCCTCTATTTGAAGGCATCCTCTGTTTGAAGGGCTGTCCAGTCCAAAGTCTGTTGAAAGAGAAAGAACCATAAGAAGGGAGGGAGCACGGGGCCCATGAAGTTGCCCATCAACCATTAGCACCTGGACAACAGCTGGCTGAGCAGGCATGCAGGTCTCCTGGTCACTGTCTTCCCTACTATGGTCAGATGTATTGCATTTCTATTTACATTTTCATTTTCATTTTTACGATATTTGTATACTGCTCCACATCCAAGAATTTTGGAGTAGTGAACAGCAGATAGAATAAAAGAATAAAAAACATGTTAAAATAATTACTATTTTTTAAAAGAAACAGAGTTCTGATAAAAAAAAAAACCACGGCCAGTTACTGAAGGAAAATTTCCTGAAATAACCATGTTTTCAGGGGGGGGGCAGAAGAAACACAACGTTGGCGCCTGCCTGACCTCCAGAGGCAGGGAGTTCCACAGGAAGGGGACCACCACCGGGGATGGACAGACTCATCGAAGTCTGTGCTCGGCAGGCGCTCGAGCAGCCACCGCTGCCGCTTGCCCACATGAGCCAAGCTGGGTGAGCCTCTGGAGGGCTTGGACAGCTGTCTAGGAGCACGCCGTAGCTGCCCACTCCTCCATGCTGCCCACTCCTCCATGCGCGCTGCCATCTTTTACACAAGATGGGGCTCTATATTTTTGTATATTTACTGTTGTGCACAACGGTGGCCATAAAGGGCCATTTCCACAACATGAGAGGCTTCTGATGTTGTGGGAATGGCCCTGTACAGCCCCCATTGTGCTCAACAGTAAATGCGCAAAGATGTAGAGCCCTGACTTGTGTAAAAGATGGCAGCTTGAAAGGAGGACGGGAGGCTGCCGGATGTGACCAGTTAGGTCCAGTAAGTCCTGGCCGTTCACGCGGCTCGGCAGGCAGGGCAGCAGCTCGCCGAGCTGGATCCAGGGGCAAGCAGAGTGGGGTCTGATGGACTCCCAGACCCAGCTCGGCTCCTGCACCATCCCTAGCCACCACTCTGAAGGGTCTTCTCCTGGTGGATTCCAATCGGCCCATAGGTCTATGTGGAACCACCAGGAGCATTATAGTAAGTATTGCTAAATCTGCATCTGTACATATAAATTAGCACATGCAAATTGTATGCAAATCTCTGTCCCCTTTTTTGGTGATGCCCAAGTGGCCACCCTCTTTGCCCTATGGTCCTGACTTGTTCTTTGGTCCTGACTACAAGTTTGCCCCATGGCATCTGGTTCCTGACTCCTGGCTCACCTCAGACCGCTGCCCACAGTCCAGGCCTGACACCCATACTGTGGAATTCTTTACCCTTCATCCAGCCACCTCTCTGCCCACCTTTTGGTGGCAAGTTAAAACAGTGCTGTTTACACTGACATTTGATTGGGGCAATAGTGACAATAATGTGAAATGGTTGTGGTTTATCTTCTCATTTCTTTGGTGTTCTCATACTGCTACTGGTTTAAGGTGCTGGTTATGGTATTAGTTTTCATGTTTTATTCTTTTCATTATGATATTTGGTTGTTAGCCACCTGGAGGGTCCTACGTGAGGTGAAAAGGCAGGATATAAATATTTCAGTCAATCAGTCAAGTCAAGTCTTGTAATCGTCATCAGAAGTTCCCTCTTCCATCTCCCTTCCTTTTTCCTTGTGTGTTGTGTCTTTTTAGATTTTAATTCTGTAGGCAGGGACTGTCTTGTTTAATTGATTGTATGTAAGCTGCTCTGGGAGTCTTTTTGGCTGAGGAGCGGCATAATACTATGAATAAATAAATAAATAAAATAAGGGCGCAATGTTATGCATGTTTAGACAGAAAAAAGACCTACAACTCCCAGCATGGCTGGCTGGGGAATGCTGGGAGTTGTAGGACTTTTTTCTGTCTGAACATGCATAACATTGCACCCTAAGTTACTAAGGGCTCAATCCTATGGCTCCTAGACAGCGACTAGATGGCCATAGGATTGGTTGGTTTCCAGAGAACCACCTGCCCACGCCCTACCCCACCGCTTCATAGGCAGCACAGATCATTCACATGCTCCATGCTCGTAAGAGCGGCACAAAGCAGGGCAAAAGGGGACGTTCCCAGGGGTGTGGCGAGGAGCGAGGAAGTGCCGGTAGGAGACTTCCCACGTGTTGTCCTGCCTCCCCACCCTGCGCTCTGATGTCCCACAGCTAGACAGCCGAAATCAGCTGTCTAGCCACGAATGCAGGGTGGTTGGAGTGCAGAGGAGACGATCACCTCCACGCTCCTCCCGCTGTGCATTGGATAGGCAGTCACCTCCGAGTTCAGAGGTGACCACCTATCCCCAGAGGATTGCTCACTAAAGATGGCACTTATATCGGCCTTAGAGATTGGCTTATATTAATACATTTATTTAAACGTGAATCTGTTTCCCACATTTTATTCTTAAGCAAGCAACATTTTTTTTAAAAAAAACACATAATTACCATAAGACAATGATCAATACAAAATACACGAGAAAAGCTTACCTATTACAGTAAAACTAAAATGGTAGCTATAACTCAAGATGTATGAAAAAATTAACAAGAATTAACACCCAAGTCATAATTTACCAAACTGGTGGCAGGGGTGTGGGATGCAATTGTTTGGTAGAATCACTTCTGGGAATAATTATGAAACTGGCAAAAAATAATCCAGTAAATGCTGATTGCTTTACACTCAGTTGGGACAGATTCATGTAGTAATTTGTATAGCAATTGTACTACATGCAAGTTCCAACATCCACTGACTCACCCCAGTGCATTGATTGCACCCAATATACAGACTTTCACCATGATAACTGATGTGTGATAGAAGTCCCAGATAATAAAAGCTGTTACCCGCTTTTGTTCTCCTGTATCAAGGCTCGTAGATTAGATATATCTGAACCTGTCTTAAAGGGTTCAGGGGTCAAGCTGCATCTTGAGAACATCTGCTCCAGATCTGTAAACATTTCATACACTGTGCAGTCTCAGATCTCTCCTTCTGACATGCAACCAATATGAAGTTTTCAGTCAAGCTGCGATTCTCGAATTAGAGTCAGCAGGATATTTTTACAAGCCCTGTCTGTTTTTCAAGCCCCTTAAGATGCACTGAGCATTTTGGAGAGTTTCTGGGTTTTTATACAGTACATGTGGATGGGGGAAGAATTGTAAATATGAGGTCAGAAGGAAATTCAGTGCAAGAAGTGACAAAAAAAAAAAACCCTGAAACTCTCCATAATACTCCATGCATCTGATGAAATGGGCTATAGTCTATGGAAGCTTATGGCAGAATAAATGTGTTAGTCTTACAGTGCCACAAGACTCTTGGTTGCTGTTGATTGTTGTTTGGTCAGAGCTAGTCTCTGCTCCCAGGACAAGAGTTTCCCTTCCCTAGTGACAGCACAGGCTGCTGTAGGGTCCTGTTGCTGTTGTGGATGCAGCAAAATGTTGCAGGGAGGCCTTGAGAGACCGCTTTGTTGCCTCCTCTGCCCCATGGACAGACCAGCTGCCAGCCCCACTGCTGAGCTCTGAGTGTGTGTGTGCTTCAGGGGAGAGGGCTTAGGTTCCTCTCCTCTCTTCCTCTCAGGCTTTTACTGCCCCCCAATCTGGAGACACCCCAGCATGCTCCAGCCCAGTGATCCTCATTTCTGGTTCAGCTGCCCAAGCTGGAGAACCACCAGGAGGTGCTTCATGGTGTGGAACACAAGATATATTCTTAAACATATAGGGGAGAGAGAAGTGCATGGCATGGGGATGCCATTTTCAGCAGCAGCCCTGTGTCTCCATAATGCAAGGATGGAGAACCTCCAGTCTATAGGTCAAAAGTATACCATTTCAGGTCCTGTTGGTGTTCTGTTCTGCCTCTGTCATAACAAGGGCTTACCATCATTGGGCACTGATGAGGCCTGGGTTACAGAGTTCCACTATGGATTGGGTCTTTATTAAGGTTTTAGGCAAGTCAGGTTTCCCAGGGAGCCAGAAACAGGACAGCACCACAGAGAGCTTGGAGTGAGGCTAGAAGCCAGAAAAGTTTCTATCTATCTATCTATCTATCTATCTATCTATCTATTATTACATTGATATCCCACCTTTTTTCCTGTTGCAAGGAACCCAAGGCAGCTTTCATGGTCCCCCTCCTCTCCATTTTATCATCACAACCCTGTGATATAGGTCAGGCTGAGGGTCAGTGACCGGCCCAAAGTCACCCAGTGAGTTTCATGGCTGAATGGGGACTAGAGCCCAGATCTTCCCAGTCCTGGTCCAACACTTCATTACACAGGCCCCACACTGTATGTTGCTCCAACAAATGCAAACTCAGACTGAGCCTTAAATAGGACTTGGGCTTCCTAGAGGCAGATAGATCCTCCCACTCACAGCATGAGGCCTTCTTCTTTAAAGGGGTCATGCTTGCTTTTGGCTGTGACAGCATGGTGACAACTGGCATGTGGTGGTAATGGCTTCAGAACTGGAGTCCTCAGAATCTGGATTTGGCCCCCAGGCCTGTGGTTCTCCACCCCTGATGTATAGCGTTACCTAAAGCTACACTATGAACTAGACACCTAGTTCAAGAAATTAAATGGTGCAGCTTCCTCTCTCCTGCTGCAGCCCAGCTGCAAGCTATCCAGTATGAAACCAACCACTAAAGTTTTTTATTTTTTGCAACTTATCCAGGATATTTGTGCCCCTCTTTTGTTTTAAATGCAAGATGCATAAACAAAGTTTGACCTTTTTCCCTGGAAGCTGCTTTTCCTGTTTGTCGATATGGATATTATAAAATATTTCAAACTTCATTTTGTATCATCCCTGTCTCTGACGTTGCTTGGAGGCATAAGAATTCCTCCCTCCTCTTCAGTTTTCTCACAGCACACCTTCTTGGATCAGCTTCAATTCATTTGAAAAAAATATCCATAGACTCATTTCCCTCTGACTGGCAACTCCACCTTTCCTTCAGGGCCATTGCAGTGTTATCCTTTTTGCAGAGCTGCCCAGTAATAATTATATCATCACAACAGCTAGTATGTGATCTCATGGAGGTCTCTCCTACTGAGAAGCTGGTCGAAAGTGGGAATAAACCAGAACTATCCCCATTTATGTGTCCATTTTCATCAGTTGAGAATGTGGCAGACTAAGTCACGGCTCTTGACCGACATACTGTGTCCAGTTCTAGGCATCACACTTTAAGAAGGATGCAGACAAACTGGAAATGGTTCAAAGGAGGGCAACAGATCAGGGGACTGGAAACAAAGCCCTATGAGGAGAGATGGAAAGAACTGGGCATGTTTAGCCTTGAGAAGAGAAGACTGAGAGGAGATATGATAGCACTCTTCAAGTACCTGAAAGGTTGTCACAGAGAGGAAGGCTCTGTGACAAATATTTACGTAGGCTAAAATGGCGAATCAAAAAGGGACGCAAATAGCGCCCACTACGCTATTTGCGTTCCCCTTTATTTTCGCCATCATAGTCTACATAAATATTTATGTAGACTAAGATGGCGAAAAATAAGGAACGCAAATGGCGGCAGCCGTAGCCGCCGCCATTTGCGTACACGTTTTTTTTTTAACCCAGACGTGATAGGCTACGTAAGTCTTTACGTAGCCTATCACGTCTCTGTAAAAAAAAAAAACAACGACCAGACTGCAAATGGCGGCGGTGGCAGCCAGTCGGAAGACCAGCCGTCGCAGCTGCCGCTGCCGAAGCCGCCACTGGAGCTGCCGCTGCCCAGAACATCTGCCCCAGGTAAGTCTCGTCCCAGGGGGGATCCGCGGGGGGGCGGGAGGGTGGCAGGCCATTCCGCCCCAGATTTCGTGGGGCCAAATGCACTGGCATTCGGCCTCACCAAGATCCATGGCAGAATTCTCTGACCCTATATGATTCTAAGAACTTGTTCACCACATTCAGCTGCAACCAGTAGTGCAGCTGAGTAATTTTAGACCCTGTACGTAATGGTCTTCACCCTTGTTTAGATAACCATATATGGCAGGGTCTCCAACATGGTGCCCATGGGTGCCCACAAATTTATTTATTTATTTATTTATTTATTTCCTTCCTTCTTTAAAGATATACATACATGGATTTGTATGAAATGCATACAATTCTAGTAATTATACATGGGCTGCAACAACAGTGGACCAAATATCCAAATAAGTATTCATTTGAAGGTGGCGTCTACATGCTACCCATTGAAATATTGAAAGAATTGCAAAGCCTTCAGTCCATTGCATGATAGGACATGAGTGTTTATCCTTCCAATGTTGCATTATCAGTCTTTTAGCTGTCAAAAGGGGGCAGAGAATCCATTTACATTGCCAATTTGTTAATTTCCATGAAGCAGGTAAATAATTTAAAAGAGCGTGTGCATCACTGAATATTAAAGACTGTTCCAATACAAATTTTTTTCCGTGCAAAAATCTCTCCGCAAAAAGAAGCAACAACAGGACATTGCCAAAACATATGTTTAAATGAAGCCTTGGCTGTATTGCACTGCCAGCAATTAGCTGAATTAGATAATCCCTTATTAAGGAGACGTTGCAGTCTCCAAAGTTTTTGCTGAAAAAGATGCCACCTAAGAGCCATGGGTAGACTCCAAAGTGATGATCCACAGATTGGGCATTTTGTGATGGTGCCCACAGCAGTATCTCAAATTCCCAAATGTGCCCGTGGGTCCAAGAAGGTTGGAGACCCCGATATATGTTGTGTGATGCACACGATTAACATTTCTCTTTCCACCCCCGTCCACCACCATTCCGTGCTTTGCAACTGGTAAGTAGGAACAAAAATACAAATAAAAACTTAGCTAATCTGGATTTTTTAAAGGAATATAATGGGCATGTGCAGTTTTGCATTTTAAATCGTAGTACCGTCATGACTATGGGAATAAAATCGTGTTTGCTTCTGCTGCCCTGATGCTAAACACATTAACTTCAGAATAAGCATGATTTTGTTTTAGAAAAAGATGATACATCCATAACTATGACCATGCCCAGCTGGCCGACACCTGACTAGAAAATATACTTAAAAATATGAAGAAAGAAATAATGCTACAATAGCAGCATCAGACGCAGTGGGTCAGAGCAATCTCACTCCAGGCCAGGTGCTGGTGCTGGACCTTTTTTCTGCTGCCTCCATCATCCGCTGCACTCTGGGTGGTAATTTGGGGGCTTTCTGGGCTGCAGGGTCCTCGCCCTCAGCCCTCAGTTCTAGCCCTAGATACATATACAACATAGCACTACATTCAGTATCTAAGATTCTCCTCCAGGTGTCTTCCCTGAGGGAAGCTCGGAAGGCAGCAACAAGGGAGAGCGTCTTCTCAGTGATGGCCCCCAATTACAGAATGATCTCCCCAACGAGACCTGCCTGGCACCAACATTGTTGTCTTTTCAGCACCAGGTTAAGACCTTTCTCTTTTCTCAGGCACTTGGCAGCATATGATGCGTTTTAATCAGGTCCTGGATTTGTCTTATGGTTGATTGCTTAAAGTTGTTTTTAGATACATGTTGTCTCTGTGTGTACTGTCTGTGTGTTTTTATCCAAATGGTTTTTAAACTTTGTATATTGCATTTTTTATGGTTTTAATCTTCGTAAATCAGGCAGAGAGCTTCAGCTATGGGGCAGTATAGAAATGTAATAAATAAATAAAATAAACTAGACCACTAAGGATACAATCCTGTGATGCCTAAGAGAGTGTCCTTGGGGCCATAGGATGTTTTGGATCTCTCCTTACCAAGGGTGGGGAGAGAGGTTTGACTTCAGAGAGGGAGATCTGATCTCGCAAATCCCCTCCCAGCCACCAAAGAAGCTTCCGCAGTGCTTGCCTCTCCAGTGTTGGTAGAGGCAAAAACAGGGTGTTCCATGGGTATGTCAGGGAAAGGCTTTGAACCACTGGATTACAGCCTTCTCTTTTCCCTGACACACCCCTGGAATTGGGGAAAATGTATGTCAGGCCAGCCCTGGAGCTGGTGTATATAATTTTCCTCACATTGCAACCAGTGGGAGCGAAATAATAAAAGTAAAGGGGGGAAATGAAAGGGGAAGCGGGGGGGGGGGAGAAAAATGTTGCCATTTCTCCTTCCTACCCTGCTAGCATCAGCCTGGCGAGGCTTTGGAGAAAGTGGTTCCTCCACTTTTGGATCTCCACACCACTGGTCAAATTCCTTGGCCCCAGTGCAACATTAACAATGCAATTTCACACATGTCCATTCACAGGTAAGTCTCGTTGAGTTTGATGGGGCATACTCCCAGTTAAGTGGGTAAGACTGCAGCCTCAGGTGATTCATCAGTAAGATTAATCGATTAAAATAGCTCCATCAACTAAAAAGAGAGGGGCCACAGCTAGGGAGGGTTCTGGATCAGGGGCAGAGCATGGGTTTAGCATGCAGAAGGCCCCTGATGTAATTCATTGCATCTCCAGGTGCTGGGAAAAAACATGCCTGGATCCCTGGAGAGCCGCTGCCGCCGCTCAGTGTCAACAGTACTGGGCTTGATGGACCAATGGTCTGATTGAGTTAGGGATGTTGCAAGCGCCCGACTGGGGCCAGGGGGCCAGTGGACTCCCTCATGCCTGGATCCCCAGGCCCCCCTCAGTGAGCCATGGGGCACTCACGTACATGCTGGTTCGGTGGCACGCAGCCCGGAAGCGCCCTGCCGCTGCCTGCTCCTTGCCACGAGCCACTATTTCTGCGCAAGATGGAGGCTCTATATTTTTCATATATTTAATGTTGCACAAAATGGTGGCCATACAGGGCCATCTCCACAACATTAGAGGCATAAAGGGGCCCTTCACGCCACTGAGACTGAAGTACCATGGGAACTGTAGTCAGGGTGGCTGCTTATGCACTGCCAAAAAAGAGGACATGCATTTCCATAAAACTTGCATTTATAGATGCAAATCCAGACGGAATTACTGTAGTTTCAATAGAAATACAGTCCATCTCACCACAGTGGGGAAAACTGTGACCAGGGAAGCTGTGTGTCTGCTCCATCTGCTATCCAGGTGTTAACTGTGGATGGGCAAGTTCAAAGCCCCTGCTGCTCCCCATCCTAATGGTTCTGTATCTTTAAACCAGACTTGGACTGGATAGCCCTTCAGAGAGAGGACTGTCCCCTGTAAAGTAGGACACATCACCTTTGTTTAAACATGAGAAAAGCTATTTCAAAAGGGCTACACGATATGCAATGAAAAAGTCGGCTTCCTTAAAAATCAGTATTGTCTACACTGCCTGGCAGCAGCCCTCTAGGGTTTCAGACAGAAAATCATAAAATGAAACATTGCAGAGAAATTGGTGAAGTGCTAGTAAAAACACATTTCCACTACTGACAAGCATGGGATTTCTCTAGGACAAATACCAGAAGCAACCAGTGTGGTATACATTTGCACTCCATACATACAGCTGCCCTGCAGAATTCTCTTCCTGGATGAAAGGAGTTATATTATTCACTTCTGCAGATATCTAGTTGCCAAGTTTCTCTCTTTGTCTGTCTCTCTCTCTCTCCTTCCTTCCTTCCTTCCTCGCAAGCCTGAAAATCATGTTACTGGGCCCTACTGGCACTGTAACAACCTAGAGGTGGGTTGCGGAGTTCCTGAGTCTGGGACAGTTTCCCTTTCTCAGTCCATCCTTATATCCGGCAGCCCTCATGCCCACACACTTATTTTGAGCAAACATTTGTCACTGCACACCAGACTCTGGACTGTGCGCTCATCATGAAGTGCTATGTAAAAGGCTCAACCATTGTCTTCCTATTGTTAAACAAGATTCCCCCGAAAGACAGCTTCCCATCTTTCTCTCCCTACCTAATTAGACATGACAAGTGGGGCTACGTTTTCTCATTCTTATGTCTGTCCTATTCACCTGTAAAGTAGGAGTAGCGCTTTAATTTTTACAAGAAAGGGTTATTTGTGCGAGGGGAGAACCAAAACCACCTTGGCAACGCGCCATCAGTCCCCCAACCACCCACTTCATTTTGGACACACGGCCATGACCTTACCTAGCAGCGGTAGTATGCAGCCATGAGCTGGCCTTTTAAATTTCCCACAGTGCCTCAGAGTTCCTGACATAGCTTTGCTCTGGGGCATTGTGGGGAATTCAAAATGGTGGTTCCTAGCCACCTGCTTCAGGAGGCCCAGGGCAAGTATCAGTGCAAATAGGCCCTGCTGTGATTCTGGCAGTTGCCTGAGGGTGGTGGGTACTGATACTGGACCTGGGGAAAATACTCCTTCACGGTACCTTCCCATGCTCAGTTCCTGCAGGCATTTTTTCTCCAAGCCCAAGTCTGAAACAAATGCCAAAAACATGGAGTGTATAGAGGTAAGTACAAGAGAGGATACGGCAGTGGAGGCTGGTGGCTGTGATATCAGTGGGGCAGTGAATCCTTTCCGGATTTCAGTCAGAAACAGCCAGAACTCTAAAGGAGCTATCCAAGTTGCAGAGGATAGCTCCTGACTGGTTCTGACTGAAACCCAGAGCAGATTCATCGCCTCACTGACATCAGAGCTACCAGCCTCCACTGGGATACGGTTCATCTTCCCTCTCTGGCATGCTGCTTTTAATGTACGTTTTAGCCACAAACACTCACACACACACGCGCGCGCGCACACACACACACACACACACATCTCCTTTTAGGGTGGTCACTTAGGCATTGTGTGAAATATGGATTTCAATTTACCAAGGACCACTCAGTTGATCAGGCTGAGAGGTTTGGGATCTTATGACATGGAGAAGAACATGCACATAACCAATGTAGATGAAATAAAAGATTTATTGAAATAAAAAGAAATAAGCAAAAGTAGAACCTCCCCAGAGAGTTGCACACTCTCTGAGGCTGAAGAGGTTATACACCTCTCAGGCACAAACTTGATTAAAAACAAATCTCAGAGAGTTTCAGGTTCTCTGAAGTTCAAGACCGAAGAGTTACATGCCTCTTAGGTAAAAACTTGATTACAAAGAAATCTCAAAGAGTTTCAAGCCCTCTGGATCTCAAGAGGTCGCACACCTCTTAGATAAGAGCCCAAAACCAACAATCCTCAAGAAGTTACCCCTTCTCTGAGGCTTAAGAGGTTGCAAGCCTCTTAAGGTAGAAACTTAGTTACCCAAATGTGGTGCATTGAATGACTAAATATACAGTTAGCCCTGGTTTGTTGCTCAGCTCCAGATCGGTCCTACTGCCGCAAAGGGCCCACTGAGGCAACGGTGATACAGTGTCAGCCAGGCCCAAGCCTAAGCCTGCTGTCTTATATCCTAAACCAAATGGTTAAGTATGACAGAACAAAGAGAGCTGTGCCCATATCTAAGCCCTGAACAGTAAAATACTCTCCCTGAATTTTACCCAACACATACTCACCACCACGCTATCAAGTACTTGGCCAGAGCACTTAATACATGTCCCGTGGAACAAGGGTACTGTTGGTATGTGCACATACAAACCATCCAGATGCAACCATGCCCCTCCTGAACAATGGCAGATTCAGGGGTTTTATACCCTTTCCCCTCGTTGGGGCTCATGGGATCATGGGATCAGAGGGGTTAGGTATGTTCTCTGTTGATAATACATTATGTTCCCAATTCCCATGATTGACATTTGTTGTAGACAGCCAGGCACCTCCTTCCAACTCCCCAACATCCTTGTTATCAGAACATCTACAAATACCCCATGTCCATCTTTTTTAACTGATACTTTGGCAATCTTCAGCACATACGAGAGCACTCTCATCAGGCCCTCCTGCAATAAAACCATTCATTCTCCATTCACACCTCCCCTTCCTGATCTGGGCTATTCAATGACATGGACTGGTTTCGAATGTTGACCTTTTCACATTTCATAGTGTTCTAATTATCACTCAGATACATATTACATCTCAGGATGTTTACAAAGATTAAAACCATTTACAGCTGTATTTAGCTTAATCTAAGAGCTTTACGGCCACGTACTGGATGCCATTTGCGTCCGGAGTCAGTCAGCCTCAGCAAGCGATAAGGCAATGGCGGCCATACCGCTGGCACTCTGGAGTCAGCTGGTGGCTCCGCGGAATTGCTCCGGAGCGGAGCCAGCCAGCGAGGATTCCAGGGGGAGGGACGGATCACCTCCCCCCAAGGGCGGATTCCCCGGAGGACCAGCAGGTAGGGAATCCGCCCATCCCTACTTTAAACAGACTTTGGACTGGACAGCCCTTCAACCAGAGGATGCCTTCAAACAGAGGAGTATTCTCTAACAGCCCTTCAAACAGAGGATTGTCCTCGGTAAAGTAGGACACATGGCCACCCTGTCTGCTTTATACGTTAAGAGGACAGCTATGTGAAAAAGCAAATGTGTCTGCCCTCATCACATATGACTGTTTAGTTTTAACTAGGCTTTGTTTAAAGAGTAAAAGAAAGGTGACTTGTGAAGTCCAGCTACCTTAGAAGACGATTTTAGCACACCGCTGAAGCTGCTAGTTATAAAAATTGTCTTTCCTGATTACAGAAAATGATGAATTACATTATGCAGAAGGAAAATAGGCCATGGGAAGAGGCAGAGTAGTCCTTAAATTACTATCCACATGGCATCTCCAGGAGCTTTATTTTTTGCTGATGCAGAGAAGGCCAGAAATAATCTCTTGCATTCATTGAGCAAGTTCAGATAATTATTAACACTAAATCAAACTCTCCAGTCAAAAAGCACGTAGGTTTCCAGGTGGCTTCAGAGCAGAATTGAAATGAAATAGGTTCTTATCATTTTAGGGGGGGAAGGTGGCAGAAGGCTTGCTTTTCTGAACCTTTGGATACATCTTTGGCATTCATGTTTGGGACCCTTTCCTCTGAGAATACCTTGCTGTTTCTCATGGGGAATTGTGGGACTGCTGGTCCCAATTCAATGTGTCCCCATGGCCATTCAGAAAGACTCTTCTAGCTGTTCAGCAGGATAGTCCATTCCTGTGGAGAAGGCTAGGATGGCCACTTATGAATTGCCAAAAAAGAGGAAATGTATCACCCCCAAAGAGGACACTGACTTGCATAAAATGTGCCTATGCTATTGTATATGTATAGATGCACATTTAAAAATAATTATTTTAATAGAAATACAGTACACCTCAGCATAGTGATGATGACCAGCTGACCTGTGTGCCTGCCTGGTCAGTCTGCTGCCCAGGTGCTAACTCTTAATGGGCAACAGTTCTTATGGTTCTTTATCTTTAAGCCAGAATTGAACAGGACACCATCAAACAGAGGATTGTCCTCTGTAAAAGAGTACACCTGGCCATCCTAGCAGGGGGAGAGGACAGGCTATAAGTATGTAATCATCTAAGCATGTAAATATTCCAGGAAATTTGTTACAGTGGGAAAGCATCCACTTGCTTTGTTTAGTTAATTAGCTTTAGAGGACAGCTCTTAGTTTTCCCAGATGCTACAGGTATGCAGAGGTGTGTTCGCTGAAAAAGAATTTTGTGGATTGCTCAGCGAGTCTCGTCTCTCTATTCAGTGGGAAGGCTTGGAATCCTTGACAGCTTGCCTAGCAACTAAATGGACACTTTCCCGCCATGCTAGGCAGGCGTTTACTTGACTCCTCCTTCAGGGAGGGTCTTTCTGACCCAGCTTCTGACATGCAGCCGGTCCAGCGGACCACGTCCCACCTCCTTTCAACTCCGCCTGCTTAGCCCTGCAGTGGACTCTGGGATCTGTCAATTCCGGTGGTCCCTCCCCCTCTGACAAAGACTGACTTCCAAAGTGTTGGGGGAGATGGTCTCTGAACCTGGGCCTCCTTTTTGATACGCTCCTGGAAAGATTCCCCCCTGCTTCTTGGAGAGTCTTGGGGAATTTCCTCCCCCGCTCTCTGACTTGACTGAGCTTCTTCGAGCTCTTTCTCTGAGTCTCGGAACTAGTGTAATGAATGGATACAGTTATGGAAAAGAGACATGCACGAATTCAGTGGGAAAAGATTGGTGAGATGTAGGGATGTAGTGAGCGCCGAAGAATTGATGCTTTCGAACTGTGGTGCTGGAGAAGACTCTTACGAGTCCCCTTGACTTCAAGGAGGTCAAATCAGTCAATCCTAAAGGAAATCAACCCTGACTGCTTATTGGAAGGACAGATACTGAAGCTGAAGCTCAAATATTTTGGCCACCTAATGCGAAGAGAAAACTCACTGGAAAAGACCCTGATGCTGGGAAAGATTGAAGGCAAAAGGAGAAGGGGACGGCAGAGGATGAGATGGCTAGATAGCATCACCAATGCAATGAATATGAACCTGAGCACACTCCGGGAGAGAGTGGAGGACAGGAGGGCCTGGCATGCTGTGGCCCATGGGGTCACGAAGAGTCGGACATGACTTAACGACTCAGCAACAACAACAACAACAACTACAGGGATGTACGAATCCCTTACCTTGCCTTCTTCTATGGGTCTGCCGGGGGGGGGGGGGAGGCGATCCATCCCTCCCTTCCCAGAATCCTTGCTGGCCGTTCCGCTCCGCAGCAATTCCGCAGAGCCGACAGCTGGCTCTGAAGCGCCAGCGATACGGCCACCATGCCGTATCACTGCCTGAAGGGGACGTGACGTACTGCGGCCACAATGGTGTTTGTAAAGCCCTTAGTTTGTAAAGCCCTTTGTTAGTTAGTTAGTTAGTTAGTTAGTTAGTTAGTTTATTTATTTCATTTCTATACCGCCCAATAGCCGAAGCTCTCTGGGCGGTTCACAAAAATTAAAACCAAACAACACACAATAAAACAATTTAAAATATATAGAACATTAAAACCACAATATAACAATACAACCACAATAAAACCTAGCAGCAGTGCAAGAGTTTAAAATACAGATTTAAAACAGCAAAGATAAAAATTTAGAAAGCTAAAATGCTAAAATGCCTGGGAAAATAAAAAGGTCTTCACCTGGCGCTGAAAGGAATACAATGTAGGCGTCAGGCGAACCTCACTAGGGAGCTCATTCCAGAGCCGGGGTGCCATAGCAGAAAAAGCCCTCCTCCTAGTAGCCACCCGCCTCACTTCCTTTGGCAGGGGCTCACGGAGAAGGGCCGCTGATGATGATCTTAAGGTCCGGGCAGGCACATATGGGAGGAGGCGATCCTTCAGGTAACCTGGTCCCAAGCCGTTAAGGGCTTTGAATGTTAACACCAGCACTTTGAATCGGGCCCGGAAATGGACTGGCAGCCAGTGCAGCTGGAAAAGTACTGGCGTAATATGAGCTCGCAGGCCAGTCCCTGTTAACAATCTTGCTGCCCTATTTTGGACCAGCTGAAGTTTCTGGACCGTTTTCAAAGGCAGCCCCATGTATAACGCATTGCAGTAATCCAGACGAGAAGTTATCAGAGCATGGATAACTGTAGCTAGGCTATCTCTGTCCAGATAAGGGCGTAGTTGGTATACCAGCCTAAGCTGATAAAAAGTGCTCCGTGCCACTGAGTTCACCTGTGCCTCAAGTGACAGTTCTGGATCCAAGAGCACCCCCAAACTATGAACCTGATCCTTTAGGGGGAGTGCAACCCCCTCCAGAACAGGTTGAATATCACCTAGCCGGGCAGACGAACCACCCACTAACAGTACCTCCGTCTTGTCTGGATTGAGTTTCAGTTTATTGGCCCTCATCCAGTCCATTACCGTGCCCAGGCACTGATTCAGAACAGCCACTGCCTCACCTGGTTTTGATGAGAAACAGAGGTAGAGCTGGGTGTCATCTGCATATTGATGGCACCTCAGCCCACACCTCCGGATAACCTCCCCCAGCGGTTTCATGTAGATGTTAAACAGCATGGGGGATAAAATAGAGCCCTGTGGAACCCTATGGCACAATTGCCATGGCACAGAGCAATAATCCCCCAGCACCACCTTCTGGAATCGGCCATCCAAGTAGGAGCAGAACCACTGTAGTGCAGTGCCTCCAACTCCTAACCCAGACAACCTATCCAGAAGGATACCATGGTCGATGGTATCGAAAGCCGCTGAGAGGTCCAGGAGAATCAACAGGGTCGCACTCCCCCTGTCCCTCTCCCGGCAGAGGTCATCCCACAGGGCGACCAAGGCAGTTTCCGTTCCAAAACCAGGCCTGAAGCCCGATTGAAATGGATCTACATAATCCGTTTCATTCAAGAGTGCCTGGAGCTGTTCTACAACCACCCGCTCAAGCACCTTGCCCAGGAAGGGGATGTTGGCCACTGGCCTATAATTGTTAACATCCTCTGAGTCCAGGTTAGGCTTTTTCAGGAGTGGTCTAATTACTGCCTCTTTTAAAGCGGCAGGCACCACTCCCTCTCTCAAGGAGGAATTTACAACCTCCTGGACCCAGCCAGACAACCCCTCCTTGTTTGATTTAATAAGCCATGAAGGGCAAGGGTCAAGCACACAAGTGGTCGATCGGACTTGGCCAAGTACCTTGTCTGCATCCTCAGGCCTCAGTAACTGAAACTCATCCAATAAAACTGGACCAGACGGTGCTCTGAACGCCTCTACCAATGGAACTGCATTAATGGTGGTGTCCAATTCATGACGAATCTGAGCGACTTTATCCTCAAAGTGCCATGCAAACTTGTCACAGCGTGTTACCGAGGGTTCCACCGTCTCTCTCCCTGGCCCAGAATGCAACAGGCCGCGAACCACTCGGAAAAGCTCTGCTGGACGACACTGAGAAGATGCAATGCTGGTGGAAAAGAACTGTCTCTTTGCCACACTCACCGCCACAGAGTAGGCTCGATAGTGGGCTCTTACCTGTGTTCAGTCAGACTCAGCACGAGTTTTCCTCCACCTGCGTTCTAGCCGTCTCCCCTCTTCCTTCATTGCCCTCAGCTCAGGTGTATACCAAGGAGCTGGCCAGGCTCTGCTCAGAGGGAGAGGGCGCTTGGGCGCGATCGTGTCAACCGCCCGAGTCATCTCTGCATTCCACAGAGCGACCTGGGCTTCGACAGGAGCATCAGCCATACCAGCAGGAAAATCCCCCAGAGCCCTCTGGAATCCATCGGAATCCATTAATCTCCAGGGGCGGACCATTTTAATAGGTCCCCCACCCTTGCAGCGGGGAAAGGCCGCCAGGATTCTAAACCTCAGCAGGAAGTGATCTGACCATGACAAAGGGACAGATGTTAATTCCTCCACTTTCAGATCACCATCCTCCTGCCGAGTCGAGAAAACCAGATCAAGCGTGTGTCCTTTTATATGCGTTGCGCCGATGACATGTTGGGACAGCCCCATGGTTGTCATGGCGGCCATGAAGTCCTGAGCCGCCCCGGATACAGCGGCCTCGGCATGGAAGTTGAGATCCCCCAGGACCATCATTTAGTTTATTGGTTTATTTAGTTTAAGCTAAATGGTGTCCATTTACGGCTAAGAGGATTCCGCGCGGAGGTGGGGATAAGTCTTCCATTCCACCACGGAATCCAGGGGTCTTTAGAATCCGGCCTCATTGGAGTCCGTAGCGGAATTCTCCACCATCCCTAGTGAGATGGCTTGTTTCTTTTGGTTGATTCATTGGTGTCATACATGGCTCCTGCGCAGCCAAAGGCAGGGTGAGATAAAGGCAGAGGTGGGGCAAAGCAAAGGCTAAAGGCAGGAACAAATCTCCTACTAGTTACTCAGAATAGTGAGCAAGTTTGACACCACAGCTTTTATAGAGGCCAGAGGGAGTATACACTGGCTTATTGGTGGTAGGAAGCTCGCTCTGGTGGTCCTGCTTAAGTTCCATCCTTTGGGTACAGTTGGGTGGTAATTAGAGATAGGGGAGAAATGTGTTTGTTTTGCACTTTCAAACTAATAGACAAACTCAATCATCCTTTGAAATGTGCATTCTCCAAATTTTGCAATGGAGTTCTCCAACAAAACATGTGTACAAAAATATTTGGGGGAAAGTGCATACAAAATATATATTAGTGAAAAGAACGTTCAAAAATTCATTTTATTAAGAACATTGCTTGCAAAAAGCAGCTAGGGGGCAATCAATAGGACTGCACCTTTAGGGCTTTAAACGTTAATACCAATACCTTGAATTGAGCCTGGAAAACAGTTGTCAACCAGTGCAGCTCTTTCAGGACAGGTGTAGCATGATCCCAATACTGTGTACCGGTTAGCAGCCTATCTGCTGCATTTTGCACTAAAACATTAGATCACCAGTTCACGACTTGCTATAGGCTATAACACGTGAGGAAATTACTTTGGGACTATGCTGATTTATGCAATTTGAGGATGTGCTAACCCTCCTCTGGCTAATTTTAGCATAATTGCAGCCTCTGAAAAATTGTCCCAGGAGAACAGAGACAGCAAAGTGTGTGTTTACCGTTTGTGTTGTAACTCTGAAGATTAAGGCAGAAAAGGGAGTGAGAATTAAACATTTGCTAACAACAAAAGCTCTGATGGTAGAACCAGCAACAGTATGTGAACTATTCAGGGTTGTGTTTAATATGCCATATTAAAAATTGGCCAGACCTCAAGACTGTTCCTCCCTGTAATCTGTGATAATAACTATAGTGGTGTGTTGAAATCCAGAATTATATGGGCATGCAGAAACCTAAAGGGGAAATGTTTTCTAACACCTTTGGGAAGAAGACTCCACATGTGAGTTGAACGGTAATGGTGCAAATAGCTAAAGCTTCCACTGAATTACAAAATTTGCCCTCTTTGTATGCCATCTTGAGGAACTAAGCATTGTAAGCAATGCTGTGCTGAATTTTTGTGCTGTTCAATTTTTGGTATATAAAATCCTGTTTTGAAGAGGTACTCCCTTTATAGTGCAACCCTAGGTATGCTACTCAGAAGTAAGTTCCACTGACTTCAGTAGGACTTACTTCCAGTAAATGTGTATAACCTCACAGCCTTAGAATAATTGAAATTTGTGTCAAAAGTGGTTGAACTTGATTTAAGGGGTTGGTTCTCTCTCTCCCTCTCTCTCTCTCTCTCTCTTTCTCTCTCTTTCATTTTTGCATTACAACCCGCGCAGAGATCAATAATAGCTGTAGTTGGCGAAAACTGCCATAAATAATATAATGTGATATTATGCAACCAGTAATGTTCTGCACTGGACATGTCAGTTTTTGTGTTTGTTTGTATGTTGGTTTGTTCAAGCAATTTATACTCTGTCCTGCAACAAGTTGCCAGGGAAGCTTACAAAGAATCAAAATTACACAAAAAAAAGTAAATTAAAACAATACAGTTTCAAAGAGCAGCATAAAAGGCAGACAGAAATAAAACAAACACAAAGCAGCATAAAAGTGAGTGGCAGAGATAAAAAGGTCAGATTGAAAAGCCTGGGAAAATAGTAAGGTCTTTTCCTAGTGGTGGAATTAGAGGTGCCAGGCGAGCCACCCCGGGGGAGAACAATCCATAGCTGGGGATGCCACCAGCAAGAAGACCATTTCCCTGGTAGCCACTCACTGAGCCTCAGATGGTGGGGACCCTGAAAGAAGGGTCCTTGTTGAAGATCTTAAGGAAGGGGGTAGTAGGCACATGTCATCACATTACATTATGGTTGAATTTCATGACCCAGCTGAGCTTTGTCAGAACAAAATGCAACAGTCTGCACTAGCTCCCAGTCCCAGTCCCCATTCTCAGGGGTGTCTGCTATGAGTCAATACACATGAGGTTCCCAATTTATGTGTGCACAGGAAAGTGAACAAATGCCATTCATTGCCATTCGTCATGTATGATGGTGTACAGTTGTATGGCCAAACCAATACAGTGTATATAAATACAATTTTTATTGGGCTCCTCTGAGCTGCTCATACGGAGTTGTGTTTTTCTGCTGTAGGCCTGTATTTTGCCATATTTTGTTGCTGTTTTCCTTTGTCCTTGTTCAATTGATTTTGTTTTTAATACTTCTTTGGTCTTCCTGCTTTGGCTCAAGATTGTAGTATAGATAAATATATCAAATATGTGGTCTGCATCAATCCATGCAAATATACATTTCTGGTGAAAAAATGGTGCTTTGTCATGCTCACAGTTTGCAAGCTCACTGTGCCCAACCCGCTTTACAGTGACATGGCAAACATGGATTGTGTTGTGAGTTTGGTTCCTGCTAAAGCCATCTCTGAATGGTTTGACCAAATGTCAAACCGTTGACATTTGTCAATGGTCCCATTCTTCTCTACTACTAGTCCAGTTCTTCTCTACAAGCAAAAGAAAGCACCATACCATTTTGCTCATGCGAGCTGTACCTCTTAGAGTGGCACTTATGAAAGAATAGGAAATGTATCACCAAAAAGAAGACAAAAGAGGGCACCAATTTGCAAATTTAGATGTATAGATGCAAATTAAAAATCATTTGTTATAATTTAAATAGAAATTCAATATTTCTATTTAATGGGGAACATTGTGACCAGGTGACCTGTGCGCCTTCTCAGTCTGCTGCCCAGGTGCTGTTGAAGGGCACCTTCAAGGTCCGGCTCTTCCTTCTGATGGTTCTTTATTGTTAAACTGGACTTGGACTGGACAGCCCTTCAAATAAAAGTCACCTTCAAAATAGAGGACAGTCCTCTGGCAGTGCTTCAAATAGAGGAATGGCCTCTGTAAAACAGGACACATGGCCACCCTACCTTCTTCTGTTAATACTTGGCACAGCATCTTGGCACTGGAAGACATGCAGCAACATGGGTTAATTTAATCTCACTCCACCCCCCCCCCCGAAATCAGCCATAATTTGGCTGTTCTTAACTGGAGCCATCAAAGACTACCCTGATACTGTATATCTAAGCATTTCAGCCATAGATGTTGTTCTCTGTTTAATTCCCAAGGCACCCCTAAATTGTCCTGTTGTCATTGTTTCGGCACACAAAGAAAGTTCACTGCAAAACTATCATGTCGCCTGTTTCAGTTTTGCAGGCATGTCTTTTCAGTGAAGAAATCTAGAACTGGTGTTGTTGACATATTGAAATAACATGTAAAAGGGTTCTTCCAAAAGGCTTGTTTTGTTTTGTATCCGTGTTTCAGATTTAAGTTAATTATATGTACAATGTCCGGGGACTATGGAGACATTCCCGGCAATTTCAAGCACTTTCAGGTTCACTGATATTAATGCCACAAAGATATTTAATACTCTTCCATTGTAATCAATATATCCCCATCTTATGTGTGCATACTCAAAACTAAGTCCTATATATTCACTGAGACTCCCAGGTAAAGACTGTAGACATAAGGGTTGGATCCAGCCTTAGTTATATTTACAGCAGACCCATTGAAATATGTTAGTCAGTCATGACTAGCTTAAGCACCATTGATTAAGTAAGTCATGGCTAACTTAAGTCCCATTGATTTCAACGACTCTGCTCTAAGTTTGGCTAAGTCTGGATCCAACCCATCAGTGCCTAAGGACAGATGACATTTTCACTTGGGAGAACTCTCCCCTTCATTTATTATGAACTTTCATGATGATGATGATGCATTTATCTAGTACTTTAGAGTGTTCAAAGAATTTCTGTATTCTTTATAATAGCGCTTCAAGGTAGGGCAATTGTTTCTCTTTCCCTTGAAAGTATATTGCCCTATATTCCCAATTTACTAAGTTCCAAGGAAGGCTATGAGAACTACTTCTGTTTAAATGTTATTTTGACACAGCATGGCACCAGGACTTTAATTTGAAGGACTCCAGCTTTTGTGACTAGCCTTGGTGTCTGTCTGTCTATTTTATAATCCCAGCTATTAATTGCATGTTGTGCTGCATGACCCCAATGACATAACTAGTTCAATAAATCATCCCACACTCCCTCACATCTCTACATTTAGAGACTAACCTTTGTAGTAGGCAATTAATTGATCATGCAACATGCTGCCGCAAATATCATGCATTCCTATTGACTATGGAACTTTCCTCTTTCGTTCCCCACCAGAAACATGGAAGTAGAATGGTATCTTCTGCAGAACTGGGATGTGCATTCTTTGGGGATGATGGAAAACAGCAGCAAGTTGGGCCCCTTCATTCCTATTTCCTTTCTAATGTAGAGGTGAATAAATTCATGTTCCATTTGGGATAGAAGGCTTACTTTTTCCAGCAGCTGGAGCTGTATTCAGCTTTTTATTTTTAAACTATTTATTTTTGTCTTTGGAGAAGCTGACTTCTTCGGCCACTCCTGAAAGCTGCCATTTTGTTTTTTGGAGAATGCTGGTTCTCTAGATATAGATGTATTGTTCCAGGGCATAAGAGGGAAATGGCAGCCACCAGTGGGCATTGCCAGTGCTCACCATTTTGTTTTCTCACAAGGCCTCTGAACAATGCAACATCCAGTGGCATTCTGGGGGGAAATGGCAGCTCCCAGGAGCCAGCTGCAGAAGTCCTCCTTTTGGCAGCAGCAAAACTTAGTTTAAAAGGAGGGGAGATAATCATCCAAAGATACATATGAATACCTTAACAAAATTATCGCTAATGAATAAAACATGAAATACACCAGATTTGGTGAATGAAACACAAAATGAATGAGGCTTTCAGTAATGACCATGAATGGAATTCCAAAAGGAAAGGAAAGGTCCTTACGCTCCCCCTTCTGCAGAATTTTGATACAACAAAAACAAAGCACTTTGCAAATCAGAATTAGGATCTGGTGAGTTGAACTTATTCCCCTGTCCGTTCTAAACAAGTGTTATTCAAGAGCTATTCTATGTTGTTCATCAACTTTTTAAAAAATGATTAAAATGTCTCTGTGAGATGCTTTATATCAGTGCAGGCATGTGACACCAGCTGGCAACCTAAAGAGCCTGTTGATGCAGTAGGCTGCTTTTTAATGTTCATTTGCTTTTAAATGACATTTTCCTCCTTTCCATGCAACTGCTGTGTGACTATTGTGTGATCTGGTTGCCAAACAATATGCAGAGGAAACCGTATAGCCCATGTGAATGGCTCACAAGGGTAATAACCAGGGAATCCCATGCTTATCTTTAAGTATATATGTGCATTTCATTGTTGTGCAGTCATATTCATACAATTACCTCATGGGGAAAATGGAAAGCTTTCACTTCTTTCAATGAATAGAATCTACAAGTGCTATTATTTTTATACTGTGATAAAAATGCTGTTTAGATTAGCCATTGTATACCTTTGGTGAACCCCATTTTGTGTAAAACAATTGAACACATTCAACAGAATGTGTCAAGGAACTTTTCTAGAAAGGTTTTCCCAATGAAATCTGACGGGGATCGTTGCAGAGTTAACCCAAGTCATGTACTAAGAGCAGGAGGCTATCTCAGGGGTCGCAGGGCAGGGTACACAGTATCCGTAGCTCTGTCCTCTAACTCCTCACTGCCGGTCCCCAGCACCTGCCATCTGAGGCAGCCCTCTCACTCTGCCTAATGGCAGGGCCAGCCCTGTTTTTGCAGGCACTAATCAGAAGTGCTGTTGCTTCCTTCTGCTACCAATGATGCTTTGCTTTAAAGGTACGTGAAATTTTTCAAGAACATTTAATGGAGTCTGCTTACACATTCAGCTGCAGGTCTTGGAATAGGATCACATGATGAGAAATGGAGTAATTACACACGTTTGTGAGCCATCCTGGTCTCATCGCTATCTTCTGGTGACAAAGGCCCGTATCAGCGACAGGGAGGTGAACCTTGTTCCCTCACAGACTTCTGGCATGTTCATCTGAATGTGGTCAAATACCAAGCAGCATCCCAACATTTCTTGGAAATAACAAGAATGCAATACTGGCCAGTACTCAAACAGAAGGAGACAAGGGGTGTGTGTGGTGGGGGGCAGGGTGCTTAATGAAATCCACAAGCCCCACCCCCCAGGCTCCTCCCAGTTTTAACCAAATCATCACACACACCCCTGTAGTCCTTTAAAAGGAGAAGCTAAAGGGGGAGGGGGAAACAGCAGATAAGGGACCCCAGCCTCCTCTGTCCTGCCTCCTGTAATGCAAACACTGTGGCTGGCTTTCTTAACCAGCTTTTTGAGCAACAGTAGGGATGGATGAATCTGTCAATTCTGGTTTATCTCCATTTCTTATTTTTCTGAACTTATCTTAGGTTCATCCTGCACCAGTGGAGGCCAGTGGCTCCGATGTCAGTGGGGCGTGAATCCATTCAGGGTTTCAGTCAGAACCAGTCAGAATTCTACAGGAGCTATCCAAGGTGCTGAACCCATTTTGGGGATAGGGTCCTGAACTTTGGATGGTTCCTTTAGAGTTCTAACTGGTTCTGACTGAAACCCAGAGTGGATCACTGCCCCACTGACATCAGAGCCACCAGTCTCCACTGCCCTGAACTCTGAGAAAAAAAAATTAAGTTTGCATGAAAAAATTGTATGCATTCTTGTGCACATTTCTCCTAATGCATGCATTTTTGTCTGCAGTGTTGCCTAATAATCACATTTTTAAGCAAGCAGTTAAGTAAGTGCACATCAAAATACGAACTACATACATTTCTTTCCCATCCCTAGCTGCTAGATGCCATGTCTTGGCTGTGCTGCGCACACCAGGGAGGCACCCGTGAGTGCAGGCTTGCCTAAATTATCCAGTCAAGCAAATGATTATGCAAAGTATGAAGGTTGCACCGAATAATTCATTAGGGCGGGATCATTTGCATTTTTTACAGTCTCCATGTATTGCCCTGCTTTACCCTCAGGTGCACACTGCCATGCTTAACTCCTTGCTTCTGCAACATGCCTGAGTGACAAAATGCTTCCCTGTTGACAATAGCTGGAGCCGGAGACGCCCACAGCTGATGATGTAAAAAGGTGACTTTCCCAGCTCATAAAGTGTTGGCTACTGACATGGAGAATGAATAAACAAAGAAAAAAGTCAGGCAGGACCAAGTCGTTATCATGCATACGGCAAATACAAAATTAATTTAACTTGGAATGTATTCTCCTTTCCTCAGGCCATACACATTCTGCATGTTCAGTACAATGTGAAAATGATATATGGTTAATTCTAGAATATGGGTGCCAGGGGAACACTAGAGCAGACCTTTCTGAGATGGTATTGGGCTGGGCATTTATAGACAAGATGGGGAAGTATTGATTCCCTTGCAAAACACAGGTGTGGCCTTTGGGGAAGGTAGGGCACAATTATGTGCTGGGAAAATTCTTCTGCCTGAGCTTGACTGAAACAAATGGGAGCTGCATGACAGCATTAGCCTGGGAGGCGGGAACCATTTTTCTCATCTTCTTTTCATGTGGCTGCATTCACATGGGGAGCCAGTCATCAAAAGGACTAGCCTTGTGGCAAAGCTGATGATAAGCATCCCTATACCTGCACAGCCACGGGTGGGCATCAGCTTCACTTCATGGCCAGCTGTTATTAGAGATTCATGAGAATTTTGTTTTAGTTCACAAATCATCCAAAGTTATCCCATTCGCAACCCTGAACGCGACTGGACCACATTTTATTCAAAATGTGTATGAATTTTCCCAAGCTTCCTATCATGTAAAAAAAAAAAAAGTTGAATATTGTTTTTGGAAAAAAATGCACTTTGAAATGTGCATTTCAAAAATGCATTTTCACACTTTAACCTATGTGCACTTTTGAAAAAAGTGCACAGAAATGCACACTTCTCTCATTCAAAATGTGCATGTTTCCCATTTGAATGAACCAAAAAACAAGTTGCAAACTAAATGGGAGTCAAACTGAGCTTTGGAGTGAAGTTTAAAGAATGTTGGCGAACAAGAACATCCCTGGTTCTCCCATCCCTCGTTGTTACCATCACAAAGGAGTACATGGATGCATTATAGCACTTTGTCATCTGAAATCACCCCGAGATTCATTGCTCCTGAGGGGGGAGGAAAAGATTTCCAGAAGACATGCCTTGAAGAGGTATAGCTGTATGTGTACATGTAACCTCAAGAGTGAATTACTACAATGTGTGGGGCTGCCCCTAAGGCTGCTCAGGAAGCTGGAGCTAGCACAGAACACAGTAGTTTGGCTGTTGTCAGTAGCTGCCCCTTTTCAGCATGTTAATTCCTTTGCTAAGGGAACTGCACTGGCTGCCCATTCACTACTTGGCCGGGTTTAAGGTTTTGGTACTAGCATACAAAGCCCTAAACAACTTGGGACCAGGATACTTGAGAGAGCACCTTCTCTCTTACCAACCTGCCCAGTCATTGGAGTCATCGGCAGGCATGCTCCTGATGGTTCCATATGCTCCTGATGGTTCCACGTGGCCCAATTGGAGTCCACCCAGAGGACAGCCTTCAGTGTGGTGGCCCCCTTCCTATAGAACTCCCTGCCTCTGGGGGTCAGGCAGGCACCAACATTGTGTTATTTTCCATGCCTTCTGAAAACAGGTCTTTTCCAGGAAGCCTTCCTTGGTTGACCAGCCAGTTTTATTGGCACTCTGTTAAAAATAATAATTTTAATATTGTATTTTATTATTTTAATCTTTTTATCATGAGGAGTTGTGCTTGAATCTAGCCTTCTTCGAAGGGATTTAGAATGGCATGCATGAGATTTCCAGGGAGGATTCTGTCCAAAGTGAAATGGGCAAATATGCAATGTTTGAACTCTTCAAGGTTCTCAGAATTCCCCCTTGAAGCTGAGCTCACCTCATTCGTGTTTCTGAACACGAGCATTATTTATCAGTGGGGCAAAATACACATTTTCAATTTCTAAAAATGTGGATTTTTAGAAGTGCAAACCCCAAATGCCCACTTTTCCCCATTCATTAAACCATGAAAAGTACCCATATTCAAAAAATGCACATTTTTCCAACAAGCTTGCAAGTTCAGAAACATGCAGACGTTTTCTCCAAAAATGTGTGCACGTTCGCATTCGGAGTTACGGACATGATTTGTCTGACTGTTTTGTGAATGCAAATAAAATTCTCAAATATCCATTGGCCAGGCCTAGACCACCGTAGCTTCAGAAATTGAGCTCTCCTGGCACCTTCTGGGGCAGGGGTTATGGGGCCTTGAGTATGACACACAGCTCTACTTCCCCTTTTCATCTTCTTCAGGTGAGGCTGTGGATGTGCTAAATCAGTGCCTGGCTGCAATAATAGACTGGATGAGGGCTAATAAACTGAAACTCAATCCAGACAAGACAGACTGAGATGTTGTTAGCAGGTGGTTCTTCTGACCAGATGGAAGGTGTTCAACCTGTTCTGGATGGGGTTGCACTCCCCCTGAAGGAGCAGGTTCGTAGCTTGGGGGTTCTCCTAGAACCATCCTTGTCACTTGAGGCTCAGGTGGCCCCAGTGGCACGGAGTGCCTTGTACCAACTTCAGTTGGTGGCCCAGTTGGTGTCAGGACAGGGATAACATGGCTTCAGTTGTCTATGCTCTGGTAATCTCCAAGGCAGATTACAGCAATGCGCTCTACATGGGGCTGCTAGGATCTAAGATCCTCCTCCAGGTGCCTACTCTGAGGGAGCTTCAAAAGACAGCAACAATTGAGAGGGCCTTTTTGGTGGTGCCCCCCCCCCCCGCGCCATTGTGGAATGATCTCCCCAATGAGGCCCACCTGGTGCCAACATTGTTATCTTTTCATTCAATGACCAGGTCAAGGCTTTCCTCTTTTCCCAGGTATTTGGCAGCATGTCATGAGCTTTAATTGATCCTGGATTTGTTTTATGGCTTAGCTGATTGCTCAAAGTTGTTTTTACATATATGTTGTCTTTGTGTATCCTGTCTGTTCGCGTGTTTTTTATATTTTAAATTTTGCATACTGTACTTTTAATGTTCTAATGTTTGTAAACCACCCAGAGAGCTTTGGCTATGGGGTGGTATAGAATAATAATAATGTAATAATAAATAATAATAATAATAATAATAGAGAACAAACTTCTGGATGAGTTTGAATGCTCCTGAATTGGGGGCGCGGGGGGAGGCTTCCAGGGAAGAATGTGTTCATGCATTGTGCCTAGAGATGTTGTGAAGCTAAAATAACATTTTGAGCTCCTTGGTGGAAGTGAGGGATATAAAAGTAAGCAAGCAAATAACAGTACAATCCTATACATGTCTACACACAAGTAAGCCCCACTGAGTTTAATGGGTCTTACTCCCAGGTATAGAATTGTAGCCTAAATCAAGCCTAGGGTGGAAAAGCAAATCATGAAGCCCTGCAGCAAATCCCCTACTCTGGGGAAATAACCAAAATATTTGCAGGTGAAAGAAAGCCTACTTGTGCTTGCATAAGAGTAGGACACTTTGTTGATTCTAGGAAATGTAGACCTCTTGAGATACAGATATTGCACTCTCAAAAAGAAAAAGAAAAGAACTCCACCACCTTGGAATCCACTCAAAACCAGCTCACTAAACAATACACAAAAGACAACGGGGCGGTCACCTTTTGGAGGTGGATTGAGTACTGGCTGTGACCCACTGGCTAAACACTGGAAGAACATCCAAGGATTTCCTGTTTTGATGCTATGCAATGGCAGACATTTACTAAATCTTGCCGTCTGCAGCTGACTAGAGGGTCTGGGTGCCCAAACAGGTTGCTAGATTCAGGGCACAGGGCATGAATCCTTACAAAAATAAAGGAGCATGATTAAGAACAGGGGATGCTGCCTTATACTGAGTCAGACCACTGGCTTATCTAAGCCCAGTACTGTCAACACTGGCTGACAGTGGCTCTCCAGGGTTTCAGGCAGGGTTCTTTCCTAGTTCCACCTGGAGACCCGGGCGACCAAGCCTGGGACCTTCTGTGTGCAAAGCAGGTGCTTGATAGCTACAACCTAAGGAATGGAGACACTACCCAAGGGTGTACTATCTGCTAGAATATATGTGTGTGTGTATGTGTGTGTGTGTATGTATGTATGTACATATATATATATATATGATGGAGGTGGAAGCATAAAGAAACCCAGCGTAATGTAGTGGTGAGAGTGTTGGACTGATACTCGGGAGATCCGGGTTCTAATCCCCACTCAGCCATGAAGCTCACTGGGTGACTTTCGGCTAGTCACCAACTCACAGCCTAACCTACCTCACAGGGTTGTTGTGAGGATAAAATGGAGAGAAGGAGAGTTATGTAAGCCGCCTTGGGCTCCACTGAGAAAAAAAAAAAGATGGGATATAATTAATAATAAATGAATATGGAAATGTGTAACTTTCTTGCAGGTGTTACCCCACATAGTTTACTGGTAAAACTTGCTTCCAGGAGGATCCCATCCTTCATCTGATTTCTCACTAACAAATGGACCCAGCTTTGCACAGGTTGGAATAGCCCTTAGTTTGATACAGAAAAGCTGTCAAGCAAATAGACACAGCTGTCAGAGCTGGCCACATTGGACCCTCCCAGTCTGAGTGAAGGCATGCCCACTGGAACCCCTAGGCATAGCTTCTACCATGGTGCACCCTTATAGCCTCCTGTAAACTGTATGGTCTGCAAAGCTATGTGTTGGTTAGAAAAGTCTGACCCTACTGGTTGAAGATATTACTGCAGGCTTCAACCACAGGGACACATTTAAATTAATTCAAATTAATTAATGCATTTTAATAACAAAATATCCCCAAGGCACACACCCCTGGGGTCCCCTTGGTATGCATGCCATTCAGGTGTCTAGGTTCTATGGTCTTAGCGCTGTGGCACCGACAGCCAGACACACACCTCTTCTATTATTATTATCACTTCAGTCTATTTATCACATTTGAGACACGATGCCTCAGGAAAATATACCAAGAAAATGGCTACAAGTTCACCAAATGATTACATGTGATCCATCCATATTTGATCACTTTTTAGCAAAGATATGCTCTAAACTATTTAGAAAGAGGGTGGTGTACAAAATGTCTTTGTAAGTATAAGCAATTCTTCAGTTTCATGATCTGGAAACAGATGGTAAAAAATACCCTTTCTGGAAAACACCCCATGCATGTATAACATCACTTCATCTAAGTCAAACAGACATTTTGCCTTTTTGACCTGTTCAAAATCTATCCATTTCATTTTTGTACAGGAAGGATTTCTCAATGGTGAGATGAAGAAGCTGTTGATTTTAAAGTCACAGTAGAATTACCAGTGCAGTAAGATAACTGAGCTTAAATTGCATCTGCAAAATTCTGCACAGGTGGCTCAGAAAGTCACCCATGTCACATGCCACGCCACATGCTGAACATTGCTTTTGCTTTCTGAAACAGCCTCGTTGTTTTACGCTCACTGAGATGGCCTGGTAAACTTCTGTTGACGTGTTTCTAAGACAACTTACAGAATCCTTCTCCCAAAGCCGTAGACATTCCTATGACTTTGGGAGGGGGACTCTACATCCTGATCTCCTCCACCACCCCTGCACAGCCACCATGAAAAATTCGTGGCAGCTGCTTCCCGAGGTCAGAAAAGTGAACTTGGGCATTCTGGTGGGCTGGGAAGAGGATTGGGCAGGATCCACTGAATCCTTCTCCAGCCCTGCCTGTGGCAGGGCAACCAATCTAGACAGGCTCAGGGACCTGTGTAGAGGAAACAATGCAAAAGGAGGCCGGGGTAGGTAGAAATTGCCTTCATCACTCCTCCCACCCTTCTGGCAGCATGCCGGCAGGGCACAGGATACTTAGAAGCCTCCGAGAGGCCTCCCATAGGACTGCATGCTCAGGAAATCATAATTTTACCTTGGAGTTCAGTATAGCATTTATTTGTATTATTATTATTATTATTATTATTATTAAAATCATTTTAATCCTTTTTCTCAATCGAAACAGGTCCTGAACCAGCATATGTATAATCAATAAAAACAAAACAGTCTGTTCCTGCAGGCTTACAATCTAAAAAGACATGACACAAAAGGAAAAAGGGAAGGGGAGGGGAGAAGAAGAAAGCAAGTGGCCTTTCAGCTGGCCTGGTGAGATGGCCTGCTTCCCATCTCATCTCCCTCTGCTGCAGCCTGCTGGGATGGCTGGTGGTGGTGACAGTTAAGGAAAAAGCCTGATAGTGGTGGTCTTACTGCAGGGCTGGTGGAATTTGAAAGAAACAGATGTGGGATTGCAGGGCCTCTTCATTTGCTCTGCTGACAGACCAACTCCTCCCTTAGCTGTCATCTAGCAGCAGCCATTCCAGCAGGTATAAGAGTGGGAGAGATGGGACTGCAGGACTACTCCATCAGCTCTGCTGAGAGATCAGCTTCACCGGGCTCGTCCTTTCTCTCAACTGGTCTTTATAAGAACTTTGTTTAAGACCTGATGCCTGAGTTTGCTCTTCCCTCACCATCCATTTTTCCTTTTTCAGATTATAACCCTGCCCTTTTTATTAAGTGATCTCATGTAAGCTGCTGTGAGGTCCTTGCCTGAAAGAAAAAACATGTTGTGAGAAGAACACCTGGCGTGGCCAATTTACACTAATATCGTGACCCACAATGTGCCTGGGTAGGGATGCCAACAGGGCTTTCCTCTCCTCCCTGCTGCCAAGGGAGGGCAAAGCCGGGCACACATTGGGCAAAGTGCAATGCAAATCACTCAGACATCACTCAAAACATGAGGTCCTTCTGCATCTCAAATCAAGGTATCCAATGACCCACTGTCTCTTCAGGCCCCTGTTGTGCAGGTTGCAGTCATCAAGAACAGAAGGAACTTGTGCACTGAGAGCCTAGAGAGAAGTGGGCCATCGGATACCTGTATGGGAGGTGCAGAAGGGCTTCATCTTTTCAGAGAGGTGCCCAGCATATGGGAGTGCACCCCCAGCACAGTATGGGCCCAGTTGAGCACTGATGGGAGGACAAAGAGATCTATCTGTAGACTCCCTGCAAGGATTCTCATCTGCACAGGGCCAGCTGTACCATAAGGCAGACTGAGGCAGCTGCCTCAGGCAGCAGATGCTGGGAACGGGGAGCAGCAGCAAGGTGTTGGAGGACAGAGTTGTACGTGCCATGCAATCTGCCCTAGAATCATAGAAGCATAAAATAGTAGGGTTGAAAGGGCCTATAAAACCATCAAGTCCAACCCCCTGCTCAAGGCAGGAATCCAGGTCAAAGCATCCCTGACAAGTGGCTGTCCAGCTTCACCTTGAATGCCTCCAGTGTGGGAGAGCCCACCACCTCCCTAGGTAATTGATTCCATTGTTGTATTGCTCTAACAGTCAGGAAGTTTTTCCTGATGTTCAGCCGGAATCTGGCTTCCTGTAACTTGAGCCCATTATTCCATGTCCTGCACTCTGGGATGATCAAGAAGAGATCCAGGCCTTCCTCTCTGTGACAACGAACTGATCGCTCATTCGCTGTATCCCCTTACCCAGCCTGCTGCCCTCAAGTACAGTAGAGGACACTGTCCCATTGCCAGTATTGAAGTAAGATTAAACTGCCAGTCCAGATGGCTTCTGTATGCGGAATAAGGGTGGGGAGCACCATTTTGTCCTTTGCCACAGGCAGCAAAATATCTTGGATCAACCTTGCATGCAAAGCTATGCACCCTGCAGGAGGATGGATAGTGCTTATAGTTACTTCATTCAGACATAGGAATGACCACGGTTGTTTCCTTTCCAGTGTCTTTTCGCTCACCTGTAGCAACAGGTTTCTGTATCTATGAATGACAGTGATATGTGCATATAGTGGTTTGCACTGTGTGAAGATTCATGTACTACCAAACATTGGCATTAGCTAATCTGCAAGCATAGCCAAGCGTGTGAAAATGTGGTGTCATTTTGAAACTGAATTTCTATCATGTCCCCATTCTCAGCCAGAAATAAATATTTGTCCAGAAAACATTACGAGTAGCTAGAATGATGATGGAATCGGGTGAAAGTGATTCATGGGACCAGAGTGGAACACAATAACACCAACTTGATAGGGGGGTTTCCCAATGCCGTAAAGAGTGCTTCATTAAGTTGTTGAAAATAAACACACACAGCCACCCAGGTATGTCTAGAAGTGCTTTTGCAGTAGCAGAGCTGATAAATGTTTAAGAGAGAAGTGATTTGTTCATCGAGGTGACATTGATGTTGAATCAAGTATGCCAAACTTGTCAAACACTCCATACATCACAGCAGGAATAATTGTAAGTTATGGGTCAGCTCTTTCCCACTGATTCAGCAGGCGAACGATCACAAGGCACATCCTTGTGCCATTACTGTGGACTAAAACATTCTCTGCTTTCCAGTTTAGAATCAAAGAATCCAACACACACACACACCCCGTCATTACTACTATCTTTCTTACATCAAAGGATATTTCAGACACACATACACCTGTTTCAAATAGAGATGAAAGGATATTCAAATTGCAGTAACCCAAAGCAACCTGTTTTGTTGTTTCATAGGTATTGTCTTTGCCATTTGGCTTTAGCTAATAATCCCAGGTCATAGTCTGAAGGCACATGAGGCAGCCACCTTGCTGAAGCTAAGCAGTCTGGGTCTGATCAGTGCTTGGAGGGGAGACCACCTGGAAACCACATGTAGCCACCTTCAGTTCCACAATGGAAGGAAGGTGGGGTATAACTGTAATGAATTAAATAAATAAATAAATAACTGCTATGTCACATGGCACACTTGACCACTAACATTCGTCTAAAGGATCCCTCAAACATGAATTCTGCTAAAGAGAAATTTGAAAATGGCAGAAGAAGGAGACGTGCCTCCCCGTACTGGCTGTGTCCATGCCTCTCCCAGCACCAAGAAAGACTAAAATGGGTGGGGAGATGACATCAGTGGGTGTGGTCACACCCACAAATGTCATCTGGCCCACAGAGGGCCTGCAGGGGGCAATCCAGCCCCACAATGCAACATCTTTCTGCATCCCAAATTGAAGGCTTTTATGAATACAGCTTATACAGACCAGAAGCCATTGAAGCCGGTACAACAGTGGGCTCGCATGATCTAAAAAAAAAAATGCCCTAGCCAAAGACTTTCTGCCACATTTACCACCAGTTGAAATTTCCAAACTCCTTTCAACGTGTATTGCAGTAATCCAAAGTGGATGGGACTGGGGCATATGTAAATGCAGCCAAGGACAAACCTCAATAGAGGCACCAGTTCCATGCCCAGCGCCAGCACACCGCATGCTCAGGCAAGTAGCAGGGCCCAGTCCACCACCACTGCTGGTGGGCTGCTGCCAATGCTCCTGGGAGCCCCAGCCGCCAGCGCAACCCTTGCCGCTGCAGCAACTAACCACCTGCCTGCCCACAGTGGCCAGGGGAGATGGGGTGGCCGGACTGTGGCACTGAGCAGAGGTCCGAATCCACGTCCCTGGACTTGCTGGCCCTACCATCTCCATCATGCCAACCTTGTTCCCAACAGGCATACATCAGAGAGGGGGTGGCACAAATTAAGATGGCAGAGCCAGCAAGGTTGGGCACATTGCTCAGAGATCTGCTGAGCACTGTCCCCACAGACGGGCAACCAGGCAACCAGCCTGTGAACTCATAAGCCAGGTAGGTTCACCAAGCATCTACAGGGGGGACCACCAAAAGCAGCTTGCCCAAGGACCCCCAAAACCTAGAGCCAGACTGGACCAGCACTCCTGGCCACTGCCACACCACCTGGGTATTTTAAGGTCCACTTTTACACTTTTCATAAGAGTAAAGCTCACTTCTGGTTTTAATTCAGAATCCTGAGAAACACTTCTCTGCAGAACCAATTCCAGCTTCCCTGGAGGCTGTTCAGTGCAGGCAAGGTGAACATCCTAAGTAATCCTGGAATCACAGAAGGCTGCACTTGATGACAATTTATGTCATTCCAAAATGTTCCAAATCATTCTTGGCCACAGGAAACCTTCAGGAAACTCCTGTTTGTGACATTTGAAGGTACAAGAGCAGATTACATTTTGTCACTCACTTTTTCACAAACACACACATTTGTTGAATATGTTAATCACCAATTGACCACAGAAGATGGGCTCAAAATAAGAGAAAGAAAAGGCAAGCAAGGATTTACAAACTAGCCATCTTCATTTTAAAATATTATTGGAAATGCATGGAGGGTTTCATATACATTGGGGTTGGACTCGATGGCCTTGTAGGCCCCTTCCAACCCTACTATTCTATGATTCTACAATGAAATCAGAAAATGAAGTGCAAGTCCAGAGATGTAGAACATTTCGTTTGTATACAAGAAGAGGAGCATATATTTAGCAATATAATTATTGAGGAGTGTGCATCTAATGGGTGCTTCAGTGTGCGATCAAATATAAGTGCCCAGCGCTGCAAGATTCTGGGATCCTCTCAAGAGGTGTGGGACATATTTTCCTCTGGTCTCAATATAGACTCACATATACACCAGTGCCACGTGCAACTGGGATGACTAAGGGATATGATAAAAGCAGCTGTCAAGTTTGGATTTTCCAGGTTACCTGTTTCTCTGACCTTGTTCTCTTACCTATTTCTCTCGCTTGGTTCACACCATCATTTCAGCAGTGGCAGGTTGCTTATTTCCCCCCACCCACTCAACCTCAATTACATTGCACTTACATTTTTCTCAATGGAGGTGTGCCTGCATGTGATGGTTCCACCACCGACTCCAGTTGCAGTCGTGAACCACCAGCACTTCATGCTAGCGCGGCCACTTATGAATCACCAAACAAAAGAAAATGCAGCCCCCAAAAGATGATGAAAGCGAGCAGAGCATTGCTACAACATCTCATGTCACTGAACTGGCACTCATAGGGTGGTGATGCATCCTCTTTTGCAGAGGACAGTACTCTATTTGAAGGGCTGCCAGAGGACTGTCTTCTATTTTGAAGGCATCCTCTGTTTAAAGGGCTGTCCGGTCCAAGTCCAGTATAAAGATAACGAACCGTCAGAAGGAAGAGCTGGGCCTTGAAGGTGCCCGTCAACAGCACTGAGAAAGGCGCAAAGGTCACCTGGTCACAATCTTCCGCACTATGATGAGGGGTACTATTATAACAATTATGTTAAAATGTGCATCTATAGGTATAAATCAGCATATGCAGATTTAATGCAAATGGGGATGGGGATAAATTTATGAATGAAGAAGTTCAGAAACTGGAAATCCTAGTTACCCAAATGAGTAAAGCTTGAACCCCTACTGAAGTTTGAACCCAGCTCATGTTAAGTTCGCTGCTAGACTAGCTGGCCCTCCTGCCAGCTCCCACACAAATCACCCTTGCAAACGGCAGGGGAAGATTGCAGTAAGCGGGGTTAACGAAAGACAGGCCAGTCCTTGTAGGCCTCATCTTTAAGGCGTGGATGCTTTTCAGCATGCTCAGGAGCATCATTTCCTGCAGGGGTGCATGGGCTTTGTAGTTCCATCTGCATCCTTGCCCAATTCACTGAATCGGGAGGCATATGAAACTACAACTCTCATGCACTCCAGCAAGAAATGGTTGCTGCAGGCCTTAAAGTTGAGGCCTATACATCATCTCTTGGCTCAAGCCAGCCCTCCCTGTGCTGGCTTCCCCTTCTCCAAGATAAGGGTGGGTTTCCTTATGAGGTGTGTGTGTGTGTGTGTGTGTGCGTGTGCGCATGCATGCGCGTGCGCGCACGTGCACATATGTAACCGGACTCATTTTTCTCAGCTTTGGGGGGAAATACTTCAAAATTCCCCAGGTTTTTCTAGACATTCTCGAAGAAATTTTGCAGTGGTGGGATACCAGGTAAGCTGTGGGGAATTCCCCCATCACTAATATTTACCTCTGAGTGGATTTGTCAGAGATCTGTGGTCCGCTGGGAGCTACGTAGGGATGGGGAACAAATTCATTCAGTTTGCACTGTGATGCAGATTTACCTAATTTTGCACTTTCAAATCACTATGTGAACCAAAACTCAGTTATCCTTCCAGATTTGCACTTCTCTTTATTTTACAATGGAGTTCTTCAATGCACACATATGTACATAAATGTCTATATTAGGGAAAACGCCATTAAAATCTATTATCAGGAAAATTGCTTCTCCCCCAAAAGCATACAGACATGCATGTATTTGGAGAAATGTGCACAAAACTGCTCATTAATTATTCTGAAAGTTTGGGACAAACCAAACTTAATACTGGGAAAATGATAAACTGAGAGTAACCTAAATTGACAGATTCATCCGTATGAATGGGTGACCAGAGTGGTTGACTAATTCAAGTTAGATCAGAATTTAGATCTAACAGGGCTGAGCAATTGGCTGGTTGACTAATTCGGTGGTCCCCAACCCATCTGCATCAGTGGGCACATTTGCAATTTCAAGAGAGTATTGTGGGCTTCCTCACAAAATGGTTGTAATGGGAGGGCTTTCCCGTTCATAAAATGTTTGCCCTGTTAGGCATGGCCAGTCACAAAACACTCATTTCTCAGAAGGCCATCTGGTGACAGTAAAGGAAACATAACTTGCCCAAGAACTTAACTACAAGACAAAGATAGGCTCTGAGCTCCAAAACACAGAAATACTGTTTTGAACCCAAATAAAGATGGCACTGGAGGGCAGCCCTTTGCTTTCCAGCATAATAGCCTGCAAGCTAAATTTTTAAAATTAAAACAATTCTCAGGAAAAAAAGAAAAATAAGGAAGGGCAGGAAGCCTGGTAGGTGCCAAGGGGGTCTGTGGGTACATTTGGCACCCATGGAAACCATACTGGAGACCCCAAAGCTAAATTATACATGCGTGCCCAGTTTCAGGCCTGCAAGGGATTCCTAGAAGTGAGCACCTACCTACTGCCCTTGTTTCACAAGACAAACATGGCTTTTATCTCTGCTTTAAAAATCCTGATAAATGCACATAAAAACTATGCCAGCTTACCAGGTGAAATATGCAGTACCGAATTCAAGCAATGGGAAAGCTGGTAGATACTGACACAGCCTTCTCTCTTTCACTGTTTTTAATACCCCAGATTATTTTTAATTATTATTATCGAATGAGCCTTTCAAAAATATTGCTGAGTGGTGACCTGCTGGGCGGAGGTAGAATTAAGAGTCAGCAGCATTTTTTTTTCATGTCCTCATCTGGTTGGTATGTTCCTTCCTTTCACCCTAATAGCTGGAAAGGTCACACCCTTTCTCACATTCCTTCTGAGCAAGTTGTGTCAAGGAAAGCCAGGGTTGGTGGTGGGGTGCAGGGTGGAGAGGAAGCTGTCCCACACGCCAGTGGAGAGGAAGGTCTTAATTAGGTTCCAAAGACGACCTGTTTCTACCAAAACCAGCCCTTCCTTTGTTACTTCCAAGTCTGCTCATTGATAGTTAAATAAATAAATAAATAAATAAATCACTCCTCCCCAACCGCCCCAAGCAGAGTTCAAGGTAAGAAGAACTTAGTTATTCTCAAGGGTAATTTAACTGCACCAAGTGAGCTTTATACCAAAAGTGTGTGTGCAAGGAAGGGGTCAGGTTTCCTATCCACAGCAACAATAATAAATCTCTTTCAATTGAAGGATACTCAAGTTTATGAAGAGTAAGTTTATGTTGGCTGATGTTTCAGGATTTATACACACATACACAGAACGCATCCCCACCACCTAACAAAGTGCTCCGGACATTTGAGGAGATTTGGGGAGTGGTTGCCAATGCAGGAAAAGGAGCTGTGGTTGCAAAAACATCCAAACAAACACCAAAAAAGCCGCAATATAGGGAGATATATAATTCCTCCTCTCTAGTAAAAAAAAAAAAAAAAACTGTTTAAGTGGTGCCGGGGGGAGGGGAGGACAGAAAAACATAGTTTGTCTTCATTACTGGACCCCTGTGGACCCACATTGATTTCTTGAAGGAAAGGCACTTTTCACATACAAATTTAAAAGGTATCATAAACTGAAAATCAAAAAATAAGGCTGCAGTCCTACACATGCTTACTTGAAAACTAACTCCATCAGAATCAGTGCAGCTTACTTAAAGAGCATGCGCCATCATTTTTCTTTCAGTAAGACTAACACAGGCCTAAGCTCGCCCGCACAAGGGTAACCACTTATGCATTGCCACAAAAGGAGAGAAAATGCATCACCCCAAAATGAGGACACAGGTTTGCATAAAAATTGTATCCGTTAACTGATATGACTAGATTCGGCAATAATTACTATCATTTAAACAGAAAGACAGTGCATTGAAGACTGTGCCCAGGTGACCTGTGTGCCTGCTCAGTCTGCTGTCCAGGTGCTCACTGCTGGGGGGGGGGGGTCAGCTTCAAAGCCCCTACTGCTTCCCCTTCTTGTGGTTCTTTTCTTTGAATTACACTTTGATCAATAACCCATCACATAGAGGATGCCTTTAAATAGAGGACTGTCCTCTGTAAAGCTGGACACATGGCCACCCTACTACCCTGCTACCCAAAACTGTATTTCACCCCTTCTGTGCACCCACTGATATCTATTTTTCTGGTACCACCCCTGAAAAAAATAGAGGACACTATTGGGCCTAATTAATCATACATTTTAAAATGTGATGCAAAATGCGTCTTAGGGTGTCTGTACATTAAGCAAACCCACACACACACTTACCGTGGCTTCCTGCTTTTCGGTTTCTTTGCGGGATTAGGATGGGCTCCTTTATACAGCAGACACGTGGTTTGAATCGAGGGAGTGCCTCCTTCCCTCCCTGGCATGTGTGCAAAGGAGCTGGCGAGGGGAGGCGGGGGAGGGGAGTCTTGTTTTCGTCACTTAACTTGTGCTGTACTGTTTCCTCACAGCCCCCAGGAAAGCTACAACCTCATTCATTGATTCATTGATTCATTCATTTATTATAGTTCTATACCGCCCCATAACTGAAGCTCTCTGGGTGGTTCACAAAAATTAAAAAACCATTACATCTACTTCTGAGTAGACATAAGATTGTGCTGTAAGTCTGCAATCCTAGGCACACTTACCTGGGAGTAAGCCCCCTTGAACTTAATGGGGTGCTCTGAATCAATGGAGGACATTGATTCTGGCCTTGTGGGGTAGGGGATCATATCTGTCTCCCTTTGTTGTATGGAGGCATTTTACCCTCTTCTTCCGCCGATCGGCCTGCAATCGAAAAATGTTTTCAAGCATTTACATGGCAGACATGTGGTTTGAATTGAGGAAAGTCATTCCTCTGCAAGTTCATTGTGCAACGCCACCATCGCGCACTGTCGATATGGTGCCATTAACTTTTATTACCCGCTTATCTCCAATCTTTTTGAAAGGGAGAAATGTGCAGGAGACGTTCTGGAGGCTGACAACGTCGTGTAAAGGACCCACAAACCTCCATGAGTGACCCATTATGAGCGCGCAATAAATGGCTCGTGTAGAGACACCCTTAGGTAATATTTTGGCCTGTCTTGAATCATTTCCTGATCTTGTCCAAAGTACCATATGGCAAAACATGATGCATGGTGTCCTTAAAAAAAGAAGAATCCACCATTTCTCAATTCAGAATGTAGAAAGTATGTTTGTGCAGTTTGCAAACACAGGTGGAGACAGAGAAGAGAAAGGATACTCGCTTGCTGAGCGAGAAATAAAACCTGACATGCTGGCTCCTTAGTCATTGCAAATGTATGAAGATTATGTAAAATTTATCGTACTGCTCCCCAGACTGACTTCAAAGCTGACATGCATAACAACATTTCAAATCCTCCTGATTAAATATTGGTGCTTATATCGCATAAAAGGATGCATTGACGCTATGGATAAGAGAACACTTTAACAGGGCAATCCCGTGCATGTCCTCTGAGAAGCAAGTCCACTGGAGTTTACTCCCAGGTAAGTGTGTACAGGACTGCACCCTAGGTAGGTCAGTGTACTTTAATACTAATTTATTATTTATCCTACTAATTGTAGGAAGCTACAAGGTGTTCTAAGGCTGCAATCCAGATAAAATTGTGCACAAAAAGGACTTGTACGTGCTTACATGTAGGTAAAAATATGTACAGTGGCATTTCACAACAAAACAGATGGGAAAGTGCAACCTTGCTCATGCTGTATAGTGCAGATGGCGTTGCATAAAATAGAATGCATCTAATTGCATATCCACTTGCTAAAACATACATTCTCTAGGGATTTTTTTTTTTTTTTTTGTCCCCACAAATGAAAAATCCTCAAGCTGGTTCTTGCCCAAGTAAGCCCTGAAATGGAGAAACTTCACATCCTCAGCACCAAAGAAAGAATTTAAGGAAGGAAGGAAGGAAGGAAGGAAGGAAGAGGCAGTCCCCAGCGGGGGAAAAAACTGCCCATTCTGTGAATCAAGAACTATGTATTGTATATGTGAGAACAGCAGCCTGGACCAGATTTCTTCCAAAACCACCATGATTTATTATCACAATTAACTGGGAAAACCTAGGGTAAAAAACTTTGAATTGGAAGAAAAGAGGCAAATGCAACTTAACTTAAAATTGGTTACTGCCCCAGGATCTGACCTCTTTGGAGATTACGCAGATCCAGCCACTCACCTAAGTTTCTGCTGCAAAAATGAAACAGTTCCTTGCTATTCACTGTTTATGCTGAGGCCTTCTAGGCTAGCCTGTTAAAGGGCAGTACACCAAACTGTGCAATCCTGGAGCCATACTAAGCACCAAACTGGACATTACACAATTAACAATGTGTGTTTTTTCAAAGTCAAGAATGGGCAAACTTTTTACCCTGAGGGCCATGTGCAGAGGTGGGTGGTGGGTTGGAGGCTGGTGGTGTGGCCAGGGCCAGTGATAGGGTTGCCATGTGCCCTCTTTATAGAAGGCAGTTCTCTATTTTAAGTGTTGTCCAGTTCAAGCCTGGTTTCAAGATTTAAAAAAATCAGAAGGAAGAGCTAGGCCTTGAAGTTGCCCATCTGCAGCTCAGAGGACACCTGGTCAGTCTTTCCCAGTATGGTAAGAAATAAGGTATTTCTATTAAAGTATAACAATTATTTCTAAATTTGCATCTATCTATGGCTTAGTGGTTAAGACGCTGAACTGCAGACCGGAAGGTCAGCAGGACAGCAGTTCGAGACCCAAGTGCCACGTGACGGAGTGAGCTCCTGTCTTCAGTCCCAGCTTCTGCCAACCTAGCAGTTCGAAAGCAAGAAATTGCAAGTAGATAAATAGGTACCGCCTCAGCGGAAAAGGTAACAGCGTTCCGTGCACCTCGGTGTTCAGTCATGCCGGCCACATGACCACGGAAGCATCTTCGGACAGCGCTGGCTCTTTGGCTTAGAAATGGAGATGAGCACCACACCCTAGAGTCGGACACGACTGGTTGGGGACACCTTTACCTTTTTATGATCTATCTATATTTATATCTATACCTCTCTCAGCGTGTGCAATTTTTATACAAATCAGTGCCCTCTTTTCTCTTTTTTGGCAATGCATGTCCTCTTTTTTGGCAATTAACAAGTGGCCACCACCAATGATGGGCAGGGCCTGGTCTCATCAGTATCTTGTTCAGTCGTTCAGTCGTGTCCGACTCTTCGTGACCCCATGGACCATAGCACGCCAGGTCTTCCTGTCCTGCGCTCTCTCCCGGAGTGTGCTCAAGTCCATATTCATTGCAACGGTGATGCTATCTAGCCATCTCATCCTCTACCGTCTCCTTCTCCTTTTGCCTTCAATCTTTCCCAGCATCAGGGTCTTTTCCAGGGAGTTTTCTCTTCACATTAAGTGGCCAAAATATTTGAGCTTCAGCTCCAGTATCTGTCCTTCTAAACACAAACACACACTCACACCCAGGGCCGTGCCGACCATTAGGCAGAGTGAGGCAGTTGCCTCAGGCAGCAGATGCTTATGGTGATAGCAAGATGTTGGAGGAGAGAGCTGCATGCCACACAGCCTGCCTTTAGCCCCCTAAACTAGCCCACTGCGTTCAAGAGCCATGGAGGATATTGTCCCATAGCCAGTGTTGAAGAAAGTTTCGGCTGCCACTCCAATTTTAAACATAGGAGATGGTGCCATCTTGTTCTTTGCCTCAGGCAGCCAAATGTCTTCGGCAGGCCCTGCTCACACAGCCTCTCCCCCACCCCCCGCCGCCTCACACACACTCACACACACATACAAATTCACAGGGAGAACTGGCACTTAGGGAGGGAGAGGTTAACCCTCTACTCCCAGCTCACTGCCCCACACCCCTTCACAATCACCCTCACCCCAGTCTCTCAAACAACTGTTCAGGGAGAGGGAGGACTTGTGGGAGAGCAATTTGGCGACCGCCATAGCAGGGGGAAGCAGCAGTTTGGGCAACCACAAGGGCCACACTGAAGGCCTCTGAGGGCCACAAGTTGCCCACATGTATTTTAAGTAAACAGCCAGCCCAGGAGACCCTAGTGGGGGTAGAGGGACGTTAACCCTTTGCCCCCCCCCCACTCCAGTTCTGGTCTGGACTGGACTGAGAGGCCCGCACCCTCTATTTACACCTGTTATCTTGGATGGAAAGCTCCCGTTTATGGTAATGGAAGCTTTCCTTCCAGTTCATAGAGCAGCCATGGGGCCACTAATCTGGATCAGAACTGCAGCAGGGGACAAACTGACAAAGGGAGAAATCTCCCCTCCCTCTTCCTCACCGACCTGGATCAGGCCCCTACATCTGCTATTTACTGGCTCCCTGCATGTGTGGGCAGAATGTGGATGTCCTCACAGTCTGACTGATGGTGGGAGGAAGGAAGGAGGAAAGAGCTCTGCCCACAGCAGTTCCTCCTCCTTTTTCTCATCATTGCTACCACTTGCTTGCTTGACAGGCAGGGAGGCAGGGAGCAAGTAGGCCATGGCATCTGCTACTCCTCCTTCTCACCACCACCATTGCCTGGGCCAAAGCGAGAGGTAGGTACACAAGCATTTTGTAATGGTGAAGAGGAGGAGCAAGTCTTTTGTTAGTGGGCCCCTGCTCAGGCATGGGTTACAGCATTTATCCAAACATGCCTATCCTTGACCTCAGCCCTGCTCTCAGCGGCCATACCCTTGCTTTTGCCAGATCCAGGTGCAAGTCACAAAATTTTTGAGGTTGGATGTCCCACTTGGGGTGTAGACAGTCTTCCATTACTGATCCAGATCCAGGTACACTGCAGCACACGTCACTGATAGTAGCAACAGTGATGGCTTTGGGCACATACACAGGCCTTGACAGTGGGATAAAGACAGGACAGGACAGGACAGGACAGGACAGGACAGGACAGGACAGGACATGATGAATCTGACCCCCACCCACCCCAGGCAGGCCTCCAAGGCTTCTTTACATTGAGGAGTCTTTCACACACACCACCAATGGTCTAGGTCAGGGGTAGGAACCCAGTGTCCTCCACATGTTTGGGACTAGAGCTCAGTCATCCCTGCCCTTTGGCTATACTGGCTGGGGATGATGGGAGATGTAGTCCAAAACAAGGGAAGCCAGATTCCAGCCGAACATCAGGAAAAACATCCTGACTGTTAGAGCAATACGACAATGGAACCAATTACCTAGGGAGGTAGTGGGCTCTCCCACACTGGAGGCGTTCAAGACGAGCCTGGACAGCCATCTGTCAGGGATGCTCTGACTTGGATTCCTGCATTGAGCAGGGGGTTGGACTTGATGGCCTTGTAGGCCCCTTCCAACCCTACTATTCTATGATTCTATGATTCTACATCTGGAAGGCACCAGTTTGCCTAGCTCTGGGTTAAGTGATTTCTGTCATTTGTGCCTTGGGCTGGTAAACCCTGCTGTCAGGGTGAGCAGGTAGCTTTCTGTAATTTGACTGTTGGCCTGTCTAGATCATATTGCCACACTGCTCTGGGTTCTGTTGGGCCTCAGAATTTCAGACAGAGTCCAGTTCTAGTTCCTAACACATAAGTGGAAATGTTGGACTCGGGGGGTTAAATTAGTACAATGTATAAATCTGAGCAAGCAAATTGGAGGTAGGATAATTGTTTGTCTTCAGAAAAGTTTCAGATCTCTATTTCATTTCCCACACACACACTCCCAATAACTTGTAAACATTGCTTGTTAGCTTTGTTTCATAATATTCTCCAAAACATGTAAGATACCATAATGATGGCTGTAGAGACCCTTATCCGAGTCTCTTTATAAGAAGCCTCCATTATATCTGCCTGGCTATGGCTGCTCTTCCCACCTTATCCGTACACCCACCACCAGTCAAGAATTCTTTACCATTTGATTCCCCAAGGGAAATGATTTCATAATCAGCCAGATGTACAGGAAAGAAAGTTTGCTCTGGTCAAGAATACAATACAGTCTCTGCTAATGTAATCAGACTAATCCAGCCGGTGGAACTAGCAGACACAATAATTAGAAGAACTGCCTTGTTGGATCAGAGGAAAGGGCCATTTCGTCCACTCCTTGAACTCAATAGCCAGTAAAATGTCTCTGGGAATTTCACAGGCAAAGGATGATTCATCTCCTTGTCCGCACTGTTACTGGGAGTTCGGGATTAGTATGTCTATGTTGGCAGCCAATTGATTCTTTAAGGCTTGAGCATAGTTCCTTTTTCAGCCTATAATGTAATTATTCAGTTGACATTCAGGCTTTTATTGTCTTCAGAATTACCTCATCTGCAAAGTCAACCAATCCCAGCCCACCAAAGCCATAAAATGATCACACCTCCATTCAGTATGAATTGCAGCTTCATGTTGTACACAGAAGGATCTTCTAGATCAACCTTTCACAAGCTGGTGCTCTCCAGATGTATTGGATTACAACTCTCACCATCCTTAGCCGTGCTGGCTGGGGTGATGGCCATTGCAGTCAACACATCTGAATGGCACCAAGTTGGGTAAGGCTGATCTAGTCTGCCTCTCTGTTCTGTGCATTTGATTATGGTATTCCTCCTTTTCTGGTGTTTGTACAGCCCTGAAAAATATTATGAGGGATTTTTAACAAATATTTCGAGATCGTGACAATCACCTGAAATGTACTTAGGTGGAAATGCTCCTAGTAAATTTGGAATCATCAGATATATAAAAATGGCTACCATAATTCTACTACAGTCTGCCTTACTTTATGTACTCTTTATCTTACCCTTAGAGCCTCGTGTGGCGCAGAGTGGTAGGCGGCAGTATTGCAACCGAAACTCTCCCCACGACCTGAGTTCGATCCCAGTGGAAGCCGGGTCTCGGGTAGCCGGCTCAGGTCGACTCAGCCCTCCATCCTTCCGAGGTCAGTAAAATGAGTACCCAGTTTGCTGGGGGAAAGGTAGTCACGACCGGGGAAGGCAATGGCAAACCACCCCGCTATAGTCTGCCATGAAAACGCCAGCGTAAGCAGCGTCCCTCTAGGGGTCAGTAATGACCCGGTGCTTGCACAGGAGGAACCTTTCCTTTCTAATCTTACCCTATCCTCTACACTCTAGAGGATAGAGTGTACAACCATGTTTGACAGGAGTTAGGGTGGCCAGGTGTCCTCTTTTACAGAGGACACTCCTCTATTTGATGGGCTGCCTGAGGTCCACCCTCTATTTGAAGGCATCCTCCGTCTGATGGGCTGCCCAGCCCAAGTCTGATTTGAAGATCATGACCCAGAAGAACTGTCGCCCATTAGCACTCAGCACCTGGACCGCAGGCTGACCAGGCAGGCAGGCAGGCACACAGTTCAACCGGTCACAGTCTTCCACACTATGGTGAGGTATACTGTACTTCTGTTTAAATTATAAGAAGCATATCTATATGCTTCTTATCTATATGTATATGTTTTCACCTATACATATATATTAGCATATGCAAATATTATGCAAATCACTCTCTTCTTTTTCAGTGATCCATTTCCTCTTTTGGGGGTTATTTAGAAGTGGCCACCCTAGTTATAAGCAGCAGTGGCCTATATGGCACTACACAATGTTATCAACTGAGACTGCAGGGTAATGGCTGCATGAGTGAGTGAGGGGGAGAGAGAGAGAGAGAGAGAGACTGATTGAGAGAGAGAGATTGATTGAGAGAGAGAGAGAGAGAGATGACCTCAGCTTCAAACAACAGCCAGAACAGCCAGAGTGGGAGAAACCAGTATGATTCAGGTCACCAACAGCAGAGGTGAGAGAACCAGGGCCCCTCATCAAAACAAAGCCTGACAGCCTAGAGCCTCACATCTCTGGGTCCTGAAAGCCCTTGTATCTGATCATCTTTGCTCTCCAGACCCTGGTTTTTGGTCTGTATTCTGCCTCTGCGTGAGTGTATCTATGCCTTCTTCCATCCTTACCTGCCCAGCTCTTGAGCACCATATTGGACTCTGTCTGCCTAGCTGGTTCTTAAACTAACTGGCCTTTCTACCTCCTGGCCATCCATGGGCTCCACCTCACCCATGGCCAGACAGGCTCTCTCTCTGCATTTCCTGACCTCCACCAGCAAGAGGTGAGCTAAGAGGGTAATGGACACCAAACATTGCCTGTGCAGAAGCCCTTATGCAGCCTTCCCCAAGCTGGTAGACTCCAGATATTTTGGATTTCAACTCCTATCAGCCCTAGCCAGCATAGCCAATGGTCAGGAATGCTGGTAATAGTCGTCCAAAACATCAGGAGGGCACCAAGTTGGGGAAGGCTGCTCTAAGTAGCCTGCATTGGCCAATGATGTCAGCAGCTCAACCCGGCAAGGTCGCTAGAGGCTCATGCATCAGCAAACAAAGAGCAGACATTCATTGGATTGTGCTGTTACACAGTTATACAATTGTATTACATTGAGCAATTTATTTAATGCCTATTTCTGGAAGCCCAAACAAACCCTTTGTGTGGGGCGGGGGCGGGGACACTCGGCATCTCACATTGTGGGGTCCACATTAACATTGACAAGTGGTGTACTTCAACCGCAGAAAAAAATGACATCGACACAAGGTGCAAATTAAAAGATGGGCAAGGGACTCAAAGGAGCATTCTGCCCTGGGCTTCCCAGAGTCCTTAAAAAGGTCTGAGCCCCAAATGCATACATTAGAGCAGGAAAAGAGGTTTCAAATCTGAATTTCTCAAGTTTCTGCTTTGCCAAAGTAAAAAATAGCACACCGTATAAAAGTTCAAGACACCATCAATTCTGGAATCCGGTCGCAAGTTTTATTCCAATACCCTAATATCCTTTAAGACAGACATGCTTTAAGACTTAGTTCTTCCAATGCATCTTGAAATCCCATAATGTATCAAGCTTGCATCCCTCTGGAGAGGTATCACAGCTGGATTAATATTGACTTTTAAACCTCCATCTTCTCATCTCAGGCAAAGGTAATGTTTCTCAAAGAAGGATGTGCTGGCTGTGTTTCTTTGTCTGTACAAATAAGGGGAAGTGAATTAACAAGCATATAGAAGTCTATAATGATGGCTTGCTGCAAGAGGTCCCTATGAACAGGCTAACCGAGTGGCCCAGACAGTCTCCCGACTTTTCCTTCTGGGTGAACCACACAGATGCACAAAGCCGAACACAGAGGTAAGTAAATCCACCATCCCAGCAGGTTCTGGGAAACTAATCATATTCCTGTGAGATGGCAGAGACGAACACCAGCAGTAGCTCTGTGTTTTGGGGAGTACTAAAACATATAGATTACACAAGGAGGCAGACATTCCTTCTCCTTTTGTTTACTCTAACACAGAGTAACATTTACTCTAACAAAGAAACATGCCTAATGAATGACTGAAATGCCATGGAAAGAGCAAGAAGGCCCGGGAACAAATCCAGGGACCCAAGAGATTGGGGGCCTCCTATGCTGGTGTACATTAGCCAGGCACTTGTCTATTTCTGTTTGAAGACTCCGTGTATTGGTATTCAGTGGCTCCCACTATTGTTCTACAGTGATGAACGAGCTGAAGGCATTGCCTCTGGAAAGCAAACTGGTTCTCAGCTGTGGGAGCTTGCAACACAGCAAAGCCATCCATCTACAGTTCCCAGAGCCAGACACCAAACAGACATCCCTCTCCATCATGAACCTTTTATGTAAAGTCAGTGGCTTAGAGACCAAAGTTGTCATAGAGGCAGGGCTGCGTTAACTCTTTGGCTAAAGCCAGAATGATGTAATACATTAAACCAGGGCTGTGGGGTTGGAATTCAGCTCAAGGGCCAAATTCCACTTCAGAGAGAATAGTTAAACTATGGAATTCGCTACCACAGGATGTAGTGATGGCCATCAATTTAGATGGCTTTAAAAGGGGGTTGGACAAATTCCTGGAGAAGGCTACCAATGGCTACTAGTCTAGATGGCTATGTGCTTCCTCCAGTACCAGAGGCACTGAGCCTATGTACACCAGTTGCTGGGGAACATGGGGGGGTGCTGTTGCACTCATGCCCTGCTTGTGGGTTTCCCATCGACAGCTGGTTGGCCACTGGGTGAACAGAATGCTGGACTAGATAGACCCTTGGTCTGCTCCAGCAGGGCTCTTCTTGTGAGAAGCTCTCAGGAGCCACATTCCAGTGGTGGGCGGGGCTGAAGGGAATGGGGCAGGGCCAAAAATATTAAAAACTACCAGCATGTTTTAGCTTAAAGTTCTTTGTGCCACTAACTAGGCTCTAGGAGAGGCATTTCAACCTTTTAGAACGGGGAAAAAACTGCACAAATGCTGGAAAACCACTAAACAGTCCGTGGTCAGGGAAAAGGGGGTGGGGAAAGGGGGTCGCTGCCAGTCAGTGTCAACAGTACTGGGCTAGATGGACCCAAGGTCTGACTCTGCATAAGGCAGCTTCCTATGATCTACAATTTCCTTGCCTTCCCAGCAGAGAAAGTGATGCAGGACTGAGGTGGGGTGATGCACTGAGTTTTAGGGAGGTTTGACTCTCAGCATAAAAAAAAAGCTGATTTTGGAGCAGGGCAAAAAAGCCCTCAAGAAACCCCCTACTTTAGTGGCATTTTACAATTTCTGTGCCTGTTCACAGCTCCGCTGTACCACTTGCCTTCCGCATCGTTTTTAGGTGTCTGTAGTGGACATGATGATGTCATAGTGCCACCTAGCCCATCAGATGTGGCTATATGATGACATCACTGAAGGAATGCAAAGGGGAGAAGAGAGCCCATCCATTTTGCAAAGGGGAGAAGAGAGCCCATCCATTTTGCACAAGCAATCTCTGTCTTGTGGCACTCCACAAGACAGAGTGCCACAAGAGCAGCACTCTTGTGCACTCCCACCAGAGCTGCATAGCAAAACTGTCACACACACACACCCAACAGTTCTCGTAACAGATAGCTATGCATCAGTAGTTGTTAATTATTGTTTTTGCTTTAAATGTTTTATTGCTCAATATATTACATTTATTAATTGCTGTAAGTCACCTTGTAAGTGTTTTACTCTAAACAGGGGATGGGCAACCATTTCTCTACCAAGGGCCACCTTCGCTTGTGGTTGATCTTGTTGGATAATAGGAACAACTCCGCATGTTTCCAGGCAATAGGGGGTGATAGAGAATATCCTGTAACTTGATCAGTTCCTATATCCTGCTCCCTCTCCTTCCTCATTCTCCTTCCTCATGCCTCTGCAACAAGTTCCATGCGGCCCTCTCCCTGAAGGAAGCAAGTAACCATATTGCATGCCTTCGCTCACTTACACTCACACACCCAACTTTAGGGGGTGCTTGTGGTTAAACAGTTTTAGATAGCCTTATGTGACAATGTGCATAAAAGCACTAATAAAGTAAGTTGATTTGAATTTCATTTAAACTGGCTCTAGCCTGGGTTTATTGCCGCCAGTACTAAATGCTGTGTTGCCATGCTTTCTCTGTATAAAGCAACTCGGCTGTAAATCACACCAGACTTTCCAACAAATCTTTCAGGGGGTGCATGTTGGTGGTGTGCAGAGCTCAAGCCAGCAGTGGGCCGGGCCAGAGCCAAAAGTGGGGGAGTCACCCCTTTTCTCCTTCTCTTTAAGCCACTCTCTTTCTCTTTCAGCCACCCCCTTTTTCTCTCCCTCTTCCTTCCTTCCCATGTAGCAAGCTGTCAAAGAAGGGAGAGATTGCTCTTCAGAAGTCTGAACTGATCACATGCAGAGGACTTTTGAAATTAGGCTAAGGCTCACTTGTGCCCCAAGGGCCATAGGTTGCCCACAACTGCTCTAAAAAGGTGGGATATAAATACATTAAATAAAATCAATTGAGTCTATGGAATTATTTTACAAATGCTCCCACATACTTAAATTAAAACTACCTGCAGATAGAAAATTAGTGCATCTGGGAGAAGATTAGCTTCAACCTTTCTCCCCCACAAGTGATGGTCAAACTCCTCTTGTCGTGAATCAAAACTAGATCACAAATGTAATTTGATAATTATACACACACACACACACACACTCCAAATTGGTTCGTTTACGTATATGTGTTCAGTGCTTCTTTTCTTTCTACATATATCATGCATCATGATGCCTTGCACAAGGGTTAGTTTTCAAATTCATTGGATTGTCAAATTAATGTTTAAATTGGCTGGTTAATTTGTTGGTCCAGCGGCAAGTCCCCACCCCAAGAAATGGTAGAAGATGTAAGTTTTGGTTTTCTCAACAGCTAGACTCATGATTTGCTTTCATGATTTGATTTATATGATGCATCTCCTACCTTTGGAGAGTACATTAGTTTTTTCTGATTTGGAAAATCTTTATTCAAGTTGCTTGCAGAGCCATGGCTAAAGAGCTAGTGTATTGTCCTGTATTGTCCTTTAAATTGCACACCTATTTTAAAAAGTGTTCAAGTCAGTTTCAGCAATCAAGAAACATGTGCCAACTGCCAACACAGCAGCTACCTTTTTGAGCACCCTGCCTGACGAATGCAGACTGTGAGGGTAAAAAATAGGCATGTACATTCATTATATTCTCAATTTAAATTATGAGCAAAAGACCATTTTCAGGGGCAAGGGAGCTTTTGTCGAATTTCATTGCGATTTGCTGGGTAAATTTGCTGGGCAAAACATGAGTTGAGTACATTTGCATCATGAGCCCAATATTATCAAACATTGAAATCATCATATTCCTGACATTCTAGTTTTCCATAGGCAGGGAGAAACATATGACCACCACATTCCAATGCAGACTGGATTAGTACAGTCCCAAGAACTCTGCATCACATGATGTAGCTGAATACATACGTTGGCCCTTGCACAGAAGCACAATAAATGTGCTGAAAGGCAACAATTAACAGTTCACCCTTCCCTTAACATACCGATTCGATTCACTCCTACTAATTTGCATATTGCAAACTAGAAGATGATTCACCTAAGTCCTATTGATTGCATTGGGTCTCCTCCAAGCATGACTAAGTCTAAATCCAACCCAGCATCTGCACCATCCCACATATGTGTATATCCTCAAAATGGGATGTGCCATAGCTCAGTGATAGAGCACACGCCCTGCATGCAGAAGGTGCCAGGTTCAATCCCCGGCATCTCCAGGTAGGGCCAGGAAAGAGTCCTGCCTGAAACCCTGGAGAGCTGCTGCCAGTCAGTGTCAACAATACTGAGCTAGAAGAACCAATGGTTTGACTCAGTATAAGACAGTTTCCTATGTACTATCAGAATTGCCATGCCACTGACTGTTTTGCCAATTGTTTTGTCAATAGGTAATGGTTCTTTTTGGATATTCAGAGGCAATGAACACACCGATAGGTGAAGGAAATAAGTTTATTTCAGTAAAATAGGCTAATAAAGCAAGAAAAAGCAAAACAATTATATAAAGCATATGTTCCTTCAGTCACTGGGAACCCTGTACTCTTATCTTAAGATCAGCAAATTAAATAAGAGCAGTGACAAACAGCTCCAATGCCCTGGCTCGTAATACCTGTCCGACTCGGTCCATGGTGAGGTTCTGAATTGGGAGTGTCCCAGGGATTCATATCCCCATGATCCCTCCTATTGTGGGCATAGTCCAACACACCAGACTGGAAGGTCACCAGCCTTCGAATGGGCAGGCCGCCAGCCCAGAAGGTAACATTCTTCTCAGTCATTCTAAGCAACAAGCGGCTAACCTTGAGATTCTGCCAGAAGTTTACATGTATTCTTTTGAATGAAGCGTCAACAAGTGATTCTTTAGGAACTAATGAAAATGTTATTTACTCCATAAATAGGCCCAAACAGCACTCTAGACAGAGGCAGGAAAACTGATGCACCACTAACTCCTCAAAATACAATGGTCTTCTGTGTTCCCAATACACTGACATGCCACTGTCAAAATCGTACTGTTTCTATCTCTCTAAAATCCTTGTCATTGTATGATCTGCAACTACCCACACAGCACCATATGCCACAACCAAATGTCTTTATCATCTATTTTAAAAAATCATACCTTTGTTATCAATCAGTCATTTTGTTATACTGATCAGTTGCCAAGTGTTTTCAGTACTGCTGAGTCAAAATCCTGCAGTAGCAATACAATATAGTCAGTACAATATAAACCTAAGTCAAAACTTTGCTTGTATTTACTAAATCAGGTGTGGGCAGAAAGTAGATCTCCTGATGTTTTGGACTTCAACTCCCAGCATTCCTGGCTATGGGTCATGCTGGCAGGGGCTTCTGGGAACTGGCCCGAAATATTTGGAGAGCTACATTCTGCCCACTCTTGCACTAAATTATGATTTCAAGGAGATGGTCCTGTCTGTGGAGGCGGCTGGCTCTGATGTCAGTGAGGCTATGAATCCACTCCAGGTTTCAGTCAGAGCCAGTCAGCACTCTAAAGGAGCTATCCAAGGTGCTTCCATACCTTGGATAGCTCCTTTAGAGTTCTGACTGGTTCTGACTGAAACCTGGAATGGATGGGAGTTGGACTCGATGGCCTTGGAGGCCCCTTCCAACCCTACTATTCTATGATTTACCACCCCACTGACATCAGAGCCATCAGCCTCCACTGGTTCCTGTAATCATTGCAAAGATCCATTTACAGCCTCTTTTGAAATCTTGCTAAACTCCTGGGCCTCCATAACCTAGATGGGCAGGGAATCCCTAAAAGGAAAGCTGTTATTACTGTACTTCAAGTACACATTAACTGATCCACATAAATATTTGTAAGACAGCACAGTTATAATTTCTTTGAATGTTCCATCCACATCTTTTTCTTGTCCAAGTGGGACTGTTACCTCATGACAATGCTTAATTCTGCTAAGTTAAAACCCTTTTAAGCTCTAAGCTTATAAAGCTTTCTCATAAAGAGACCATCTTGTGCCCATATGTATGTCACCAGAATTTTGGTCAGAATCAGTTTTATAACAGAGGTCATAAGTGAGCAAAGGTTGAAGCATGAACACATTGGCTCTGCCCACTAATCAGGAATGGCCCAAAATATTTTGCTGCCTGAGGCTGAGCATCAAATGCCCCCACCCCAAGCCAAGGTACATAGTATCTAAAGCCCGTCATGTTATTTTGACACCCGCAGTCGAAATCCCACAAATACCTCTTCCCCTCCTTGGCAATACAAATATAATCATAATAAATTAAATAACCTACCCTAACTTGCTGGCAAAGAGCATGCATGGAGCCTGCCACAGCTGTATTATGTCATGAGTGGAACCAGGAAAGGAAGGTGAAAGAAAGGGAAGGAATTCTGAGAGCCAAGGAGGAAGTTCTTGGCCCTCAGAAGACTGTGAACTAGATGAGTGCCAAGAGGGGAAAGTATGCAGCAATTCTCTCCCCCTAATTCAGGCACAAAAGGGGGAAGAAGCTTCCAAGGCCCTTCAGGTGCCAAGGAAGGAAACTATGGGGTGATTCTCTCCTCCTAATTCAGATGCAAAAGGGGGAAGAAGCTTCCAAGGCCCTTCAGGTGCCAAGGAGGGAAACTATGGGGTGATTCTCTCCTCCTAATTCAGATGCAAAAGGGGGAAGAAGCTTCTAAGGCCCTTCAGGTGGACCAGTGGAAGGCCACATTGGTTAAAAGATTACCACCGTGTTATAGATTTGTCAGTAGTGAGAAATGTTATTCTCCATATTGACAATATGCAGATATGACTGTACGCTCCAACATTTGTTGATGAAAAATAAGCACACATATTTAAATATCACATGAGAATCCAAGCTTTTTATAGGAACATGGGTAGCAAGCCTCATGAATTAAAGTGCTGTATGTCAGGTCTGATAGCCTTACAAACAAAATGTTTTGGAACCTGAACTTCAAAATATACATTTCTCTATCACCTAGCAAACACTGCAAGTACTGCAAATCTGTATATTTATCAGTGTGGTGCATAACATATAGCTCCCATTTACTAGAAATGTCAAAATTCAGTATGGATTAGCCAAGTTAGTAGGTCATCAGCCAAACAAGAAAGCTGCCATTCATTCAGCAAAAACCAAACACACTTACAATACAACTCTATAATTGCTTACTCCAAAGTAAAGCTCAGTTCAATGGGACTTACTGCCAGGTAAGTGAGTATAAGATTGCAGTCTCAGAGGATGTGATCTGATATTAGATATAAATTCACTTCCTGCCAGCATTTGTTGAGGAAACAGACGCTGTGCTTATAATATGCAAATTATCGGTAATGTCAAATGGACTCTAAAATTTCCTATATCCAGTCAAAGAGGCTCAGGCTTTAGGGAGAAAATATCAGCCACTACAACAAATGCCTTGGATTTGCCCCAGCTCCAAACATTTTGGTCCAACACCATATATCTCTACAGATTTCCTTAGGCAAGCATATATTTAAAACAAAACAAAACAAACACCCAACCGCAGCCGATGTATGTGCGTGCCCCAAAGACACAAAGAGAGGTCCTTGTTCAGAATGCTAGCGGCAGCAACAAGGAAGTCTGTGTCACCAAGTCTGGTTTTCAAGAGAAAACTGCAATTATAAAGTGGGTAAATACAGAGAAATGTGCAAGAAGAAACTGGAGCTCAGACCACAAATGTGCCGTGCAGCCCAATTCTGTGCATGCTTACTCAGAAGTAAGCTTCGCTGAGTTTGATGGGACTTTCTCCCAAGTCAGTGTGCATAGGAGCAGTGCTGGCTCCAGGTTTTTGAAGACCCTTGGGCAAGATCCCTCCATGGGCCCCCTTCTTCAGTGACTCTCCCTTCTCACCACCACCATTGTCACCAGGTGCTATTGCTCCTCATCCTCTTTCTCCTCATTGCTTGACAGGCAGAGAGCCAGAGATGCAAGCAGGCAGTGGCATTTTTCTTTGGAGCAGGAGGATGTGGACAAGATGCTTGCATCTGTACAACCCACCTGTACACCTGAAATCTTGAGTCCTTGTCCCTTTAAGGCAGCCATAGACACAACTTTAAATATGCGGAAGTAACCCAGAGCAGCGATTGTGCACACAATTGAAAATCGGTAAGGGGATGGAAGGCCTCAGGATGCTTCTCAGGAAGTGGCTGAGCTGTCCTTTAGCTCCCGCAGCACAGGTCATGTGGGCGGGTATGTCCGCCCAAAGGAACCAGGCGGAGGTGAGTCTGTCCATCCCTACTGATATACAGGGCAATCTACATTACAACTTTAAACTGGTTTCAAACCTGTTTTTAGCGATTGTTGTTATTCAGTCGTTAAATCATGTCTGACTCTTCGTGACCCCATGGACCATAACATGCCAGGCCTTCCTGTCCTCCGCTCTCTCCCAGAGTGTGCTCAGGTTCATATTCATTGCATCGGTGATGCTATCTAGCCATCTCATCCTCTGCTGTCCCCTTCTTCTTTTGCCTTCAGTCTTTCCCAGCATCGGGGTCTTTTCCAGGGAGTTTTCACATTAGGTGGCCAAAATATTTGAGCTTCAGCTTCAGTATCTGTCCTTCCAATGAGCACTCAGGGTTGATTTCCTTTAGAATGGACTCATTTGACCTCCTTGCAGTCCAGGGGACTTGTAAGAGTCTTCTCCAGCACCACAGTTCGAAGGCATCAATTCTTCAGTGCTCAGCCTTCCTTATAGTCCAGCTCTCACAGCCATACATTACTACTGGGAAAACCATAGCTTTGATTATACAGACCTTTGTTGGCAAGGTGATGTCTCTGCTTCTTACTATGCTGTCTAGGTTTGCCATAGCTTTCCTCCCAAGGAGCAAGCGTCTTTTCATTTCGTGGCTACAGTCACCGTCTGCAGTGATCTTGGAGCCCAAGAAAATAAAATCTGTCACTGCTTCCATTTCTTCCCCTTCTATATGCCAGGAAGTGATGGGGCCAGATGCCATGATCTTAGTTTTTTTAATGTTGAGTTTCAAACCAGCTTTTGCACTCTTCACTTTCACCCTCAACAAGAGGCTCTTGAGATCCTCTTTGCTTTCTGCCATTAGGGTGGTATCATCTGCATATCGGAGGTTGTTGATAATTCTCCCAGCAATCTTAATTCCAACCTGTGATTCATCCAATCCAGTGTTTCTCATGATGCACTCTGCATATAAGTTAAATAAGCAGGGCGACAATATGCAGCCTTGTCGTACTCCTTTCCCAATTTTGAACCAATCGGTTTTTCCATGTCTGGTTCTTACTGTTGCTTCTTGACCCTCATACAGATTTCTTAGGAGAGAGACAGGTAAGGTGGTCTGGTACTCCCATCTCTTGAAGAATTTGCCACAGTTTGTTGTGATCCACACAATCAAAGGCTTTAGCGTAGTCAATGGAGCAGAAATAGACGTTTTCCTGGAATTCTCTTGCTTTCTCCATGATCCAGCGAATGTTGGCAATTTGATCTCTAGTTCATCTTCCGCTTCAAAATCCAGCTTGTACTTCTGATAGTTCTCGCTTCACATACTGCTGAAGCCTAGCTTGTAGGATTTTGAGTATAACCTTGCTGGCATGAAATGAGCGCAATTGTACGGTAGTTTGAACACCCTTTGGCATTGCCCTTCTTTGGAACTGGAATGTAAACTGACCTTTTCCAGTCTTGTGGCCACTGTTGAGTGTTCCAAATTTGTTGGCATACTGAGTGCAGCACTTTAGCAGCAGCATCTTTTAGGATTTTAAATAGCTCAGCTGGAATACTCTCATCTCCGCCAGCTTTGTTGTTAGTAATGCTTCCTAAGGCCCACTTGACTTCACTCTCTAGGATGTCCGGCTCAAGTTCAGTGACCGCACTATCATGGCTATCAGGGACATTAAGATCTTTCCTGTATAGTTCTTCTGTGTATTCTTTCCACCTCTTCTTAATCTCATCTGCTTCTGTTAGGTCCCTGCCTTCTTTGTCCTTTATCATGCCAGTCTTTGCACAAAACGTTTCCTTGAGATCTCCGATTTGCTTGAAAAGATCTCTAGACTTTCCCATTCTATTGTTTTCCTCGATTTCTTTGCATTGTTCATTTAAGAAGGCCTTCTTGTCTCTCCTTGCTATTCTCTGGAACTCTGCATTCAGTTGGATATATGAACTGAATACCCTTTCTCCCTTGCTTTTTGCTTCCCTTCTTTCCTCAGCTACTTGTAAAGCCTCATCAGACAGTCACTTGGCTTTCTTGCATTTCTTTTTCTTTGGGATGGATTTCGTTGCTGCCTCCTGAACAATGTTACGGACCTCTGTCCATAGTTCTTCAGGCACTTTGTCTATCAGGTCTAATCCCTTAAATCTATTCCTCACCTCCACTGTATATTCATAAGGGATATGATTTAGATCATACCTGAATGGTTTAGTGGTTTTCCCTACATTCTTCAATTTATGCCGAAATTTTGCAAGAAGCAGCTCATGATCTGAGCCACAGTCAGCTCCAGGTCTTGTTTTTACTGACTGTATAGAGCTTCTTCATCTTTGGCTGCAAAGGACATAATCAATCTGATTTCGATATTGACCATCTGGTGATGTCCATGTGTAGAGTCGCCTCTTGTGCTGTCGGAAAAGAGTGTTTGCTATGATCAGCGTGTTCTCTTGGCAAAACTCTATTAGCCTTTGTCCTGCTTCATTTTGTACACCAAGGCCATGTTTGCCTGTTATCCCAGTTATTTCTTGACTTCCTACTTTAGCATTCCAATCCCCTATGATGAAGAGGACATCTTTTTTTGGTGTTAGTTCTAGAAGGTGTTGTAGGTCTTCATAGAACCGATCAACCTCAGCTTCTTCGGCCTCAGTGGTTGGGGCATAGACTTGAATTACTGTGATGTTGAATGGTTTGCCTTGGATTCGTACTGAGATCATTCTATCATTTTTGAGATTGTACCCCAGTACTGCTTTTCCCACCCTTTTATTGACTATGAGCGCTACTCCATTTCCTCTAAGGGATTCTTGCCCACAGTAGTAGATATAATGGTCACCTGAATTAAATTCGCCCATGCTTGTCCATTTTAGTTTGCTGATTCCCAAGATGTTGATGTTCAATCTTGCCATCTCATGTTTGACCACCTGCAGCTTACCTTGATTCATTGATCTGACATTCCAGGTTCCTAAACAATATTGTTCTTTACAGCATCAGATTTTCTTTTCACCACCAGTCACATCCACAGCTGAGTGTCCTTTTGGCTTTGGCCCAGCCGCTTCACTCTTTCTGGAGCTACTTGGAATTTTAGCAATTATGGCTACCAAATACAGGAATTCTGGGAATTGTAGCTCTAGGACGAGGGGCCGCATGGGCAGGGGACAGGGGCCTCTAGCAAAGAATTCTCAGTACCCTCATGAAACTGCAGGATCCCTTTAGATAAACCGTTTGGAAACCAGTTTAAAGTTGTAATGTAGATTGCCCCCTAGTCCCTAAATAACTTGGGACCAGGATATCTAGCAGACTGCCTTCCCCTACATGGACCCAGGCAGCCTTTAAGATCTCCAGAGGAGGCCTTACTGGTTGTTCAGCATCCAACAGAATGTCACCACATCATATCTCTAAGGCAAGCCTTCTCGGTGGCGGTGCCCACCCCCTGGAAAACACTCCCCCTTGCAGTTCGGGAGGCAGAAAATGTAGCATGTTTCAAACACCTCCTGAAACTGCACTTGTTTCTCCAGTCTTTCTCTGGCTTGTTATTAATTGCAACAAACATCTGGTGCTCCATCTTATTGTTCCTTGTATTGTTTTGCATTGTTATGGGAGTTGAAATTGTTTTTAACAGTGTACTTTAAATGTGATTTTTAATATTTATATGTTGACTGCTAAGAGATTTCATTACTTTAAGTGTATGTAAGTATTAGTAATATAGAAATAAATAAATACTGCTCTGCCTTTTCTCCAACACTGTCATTGTCTGTGCCAGAATGTGGGGGAGGTGAAAGTGCAGGTTGTGATAGGGATGTCTCTCATGGGGGACATCTTTTTTGGCTCGATGGAGTTCCACGGCATGTACAGTTCACTTGTGCCTGTGAGCCGAGCTGTAGGCTGTCCCCCAAACTCCGAGAACATTTTTGTTTTTGGTTTTTTTTTGGAAGGTTCTGCAATTTGTGCAAATTTCTGAGCAATTTTCACAAATTATGGCCAAATTTACATTAATTTGGCTGTAATTTGCATAATGTGTACAGATTTGTCAGTAATTTGTGCATATTCGGCCGTAATTTGTACATATTCGGCCATAATTTGTGCCATTTGTGCAAATCTTACCATACTTTCTGCAAATTGCTCAGAAATTTGCACCAATTGCAGAACCATCCTCCCCGAAAATGTGAAAAATTCCCAGAAAATCCACGAACTGGCCCAACTCCCTACAGATCGAGTCGGGTGCCACAGCAGGAACTGAACAGAAGTCCAGGGGGCTGAGCCTAGGAAAGCTCTTCAAACTCCACCCTGAAACAGATTTCCCTGACAACCCTAGGTTGCAATGGTGAAGAGGAGAAGCATCTTCAGGGGACTCTTCTCTGTGGACCCCTGCTGGATTGTGGAGCCTGACCAGGTGCCCAAAACCTTGCCTGCCCTTGACAACGGCCATGCATGGGACTGTGCCATGTGCCCTTCTGAGCTGCTGTGTGCCTAGATCATGTCCAAGGATAATAAAAAGGTATCCAGTTTTTTCTAGAGATGATGAGACACAACAGTAAGCAGCCCATGGGCTGCTCAAGACACAAGCCATTTCTAGATGCACCAATCATTAAAAATTCCTCAAAGAACCATTACTGATTTATGCATTTAGGGATTTCAGAGAAATCCATTTGTGGGGTGAAGTTCAATGAATTTTCCTAGGCTCGGCCCCCTGAACTTCATTTTGGTTCCCACTAAGGTGCCTGACCTGATATACAGAGTAAGGACAGTTTGTGGATTTTCCGGGAATTGTGCACATTTGGGGGGGGGGGGAGTTCTGCAATTTGCAGAAATTTTAGAGCAAGCTGCACAAATTTCTGAGCAATTTGCACAAATTACAGCTGAATTTGTGTACTTTACAGTTGGATTTGCTTAATTTGTGCAATTTTGACCAAAATTTGTGCAAATTGAGCCGCAATTTGCACAGATTACTTAGAAATGTGTGCAAATTGTAGAACCTTCCCCCCAAAATGTGCAAAAAGCTCCCAGAGTTTGGGGAACAGCTCATAGATTGGCTCACAGTTGCAAAGTGAGTCATGCAAAGTGAGTCGCGGGTCTGTTCCAATTGTAAGAGGGGGTCTGATTTTAAGAACAAAAGGGGTACATCAGAACTGGAACCTCTCCACACCAATAAGGGTGGCCATGTGTATTCTTTTACAGAGGGCAGTCCTCTATTGAAGGGCTACCGGAGGACTGTCCTCTATTTTGAAGGCAACCTCTATTTGCAGGGCTGACCAGCCCAGGTCTAGTTTAAAGATAAAGAACCATAAGAAGGAAGATCTGGGATCTTCCATGAAGTTGCACCTGGACAGCAGACTGAGCAAGGCACACAGGTCCCCTGGTCACAATCTTCCCCACTACACTGAAATGTACTACCGTTCTATTTAAATTATAATAATTATTTCTAAATTTGCATCTATACATATCAATTAGCATGAGTAATTTTTATGCGTAATGAGTAATTTTTATGCTCCGGGAGAGAGCGCAGGACAGGAAGGCCTGGCATGCTATGGTCCATGGGGTCACGAAGAGTCGGACATGACTGAACGACTGAACAACAACAACAATTTTTATGCAACTCTATGTCCTCTTTTTTGGTGATTCATGTCCTCTTTTTTGTCAGTTCACAAGTGGCCATCCTACCACTTCCCCAAAGCCTCTCCCCCAAATGTGTTTCTCCCAGTAGAGCTCACTTCCAAGAACTCAGCTGTAAAGAAAAGCATCTGGGGATGTGTTGGAAAGCCACCAGCTGGGGTATTCAAAAATCCCCCCCACTTTCATATGTCATCAGGTATACTTAGGTTTTGCTTTCAAACTGTGGTGCTGGAGAAGACTCTTACAAGTCCCCTGGACTGCAAGGAGGGCAAATCAGTCCATCCTAAAGGAAATCAACCCTGACTGCTCATTGGAAGGACAGATACTGAAGCTGAAGCTCAAATATTTTGGCCACCTAATGCGAAGAGAAAACTCACTGGAAAAGACCAGCTGGGAAAGATTGAAGGCAAAAGGAGAAGGGGACAGCAGAGGATGAGATGGCTAGATAGCGTCACCGATACAATGAATATGAACTTGAGCACACTTCGGGAGATAGTGGAGGACAGGAAAGCCTGACATGCTATGGTCCATGGGGTCACGAAGAGTTGGACACGACTTAACGACTGAACAACAAAGACTTAGATTTAATCAAAACAGTCTCCTGCTGTCATCACGCCTGGTCCTTAATTGTGGGGTCATTAACTTGTAGAACATACTTTGAGGAGATGTGGGATTCTACACAAGTCAGCACTATTAGAGCATATTAAATGTCAGCATTAATCATAAAATTGTCTATCTCGGCTTAGCGTTTTGCTTTAGAAAATCCCGTTAGGTTTGCTGATTGAAAATGACCAACTTCCTTTCTTGGAGGAGCTGTCAGGAAGAGGGAAGGGAAAGGGGAGTTCCTGATGGATCAGCTGCGAACTGCATTTCAACAGTGGGAAAATGAGGAGGCAGGAATTCCTATCTTACACAACTCCAAAACAAAACAAAAATCTGGAGCAGGAACAATTATGTGAAAAGCTAGCTGGAAACACCCAGGTCAATGGGGAGAGAGAGAGAGAGAGAGAGAATGATACCACATTTGTTTGAACTACCTCTTTCTGTCTTGTGTCTTTTTCAATAATCTACACATTTTGAGAATTATCCTTTTGTGTACGCGTGAAATGCCTGATGATTCCTCTTCTCAAGCACAATGAACATCTCTGCACCTGCAGCTTATCACACATTCATGACTGGCCACTCATGGAAGGTTGTGGGTCCATTACATGACGTCGTAATCCTCCAGTGATTTTCCCACTATTTCCCCCTGCCCCGTGTTAACCCCAAATGGGGAAAAAAACAGTATTTGTTCAGTCCACACAACAGGAGCGCCATGGCCTCCCCATGCATTTCTCCCATAGCACGAAAAAATAGCTGTCTGTGTGCAGCTGTGGATGGTTGTTTTGAACAACCTTTGTTGGAGGTGCAGTCATGATGATGACGGCAGTGACATTGGGGTGGTGGGCATGTCTGTATACTGATCTGCCAGCTTGCCACCATGCCGCCATACCATGACTAAATGCAATGCACGGACTTTTGCTCCCAACTTCAGCTTACTCCACAACACAGAATGGCAGGCATGCTGGCATGCCGGCATTCCAGCAGTTCACTGGGAAGCTGGTGCCCGTGGGGGCGTGGTTTGGGCGGTTCGGCGGAGGTTGCTGTCCACCCACATTGTGTTCTATCACAACCAAAACACCAGTGATCTGCAAGGGAGCGAAAGAGGCAGGATCAAGGGAGGAAATTTCACAATGCCCCCAGTGCATGTAATGGCTTTTGGTGGAAAAATAGCCACCCCGTGAAAAGGTAAGGAATGGAAGATAACAAGTTAGAAACGACTGTGTAAAGGAGCCTGATCGAATCCCACAATGAAACCGGATGGAGGAAGCCCCAGTACTGATGTCGATTTCTGCCCCCATGTGATGAACCCCAGTGTCTTCTGAAACTAGAGAGATGTATACGTGTATGGAAATTATGTAATCATGCTGCAAATTAGTAAAGATGGGCTGCGGCTGAGTGACTGGACAAGGGCCAACACCAACGTCCCTTTCAAGCAAGTTTTGCCCCTAGCTTTCTTTCCCTCGGCTCCTGCTGCCTTTCTCTCTGTCCCTCAGGAACCTCTCCTCTGCCCCAGTTTCCCTGACTCCTGCAACCGCCACTTAGCTTTGGTTTCAGACAGTTGTTTTGTTGGTTGTTACTCACCTCTGCACACCCACACTCATTCCTGATCCTTTGCTTCCAGGCCTGCTATAAGCCAGGTGATCTTTGCCCCTTTCCTTAGTGAGAAATGGGTGGGATGGTAAGCATGCAAATAGGCCTGGGGGTCAGAGCTGGAGCAATAGAAGCTGATGCCTCCATAAAGAAAGAAAAAGCACAACTATTTCTTTCCATCAGCCTTCCCCCAACCTGGAGCCCTCCAGATGTTTTGGACTACAACTCCCATCATCCCAGACCATTGGCCATGCTGGCAGGGGCTGATGGGAGTTGATGTCCGAAACAGCTGGAGGGCACCAGGTTGGGAAAGGCTGCTGTACATAGTTCTAAGTGGAGAAGGGTCATTTTCAAAGCTATTGCCCCAGGATGGTTGCTGATTCCCCAAACACAGGTTCAGACTTGGAGATGTGAAGGCTTGGGGTAGGAGCAACCTGGAGGAAAATTGGAAAACATGAGAAGATATCAGGGGAGAAAAGCATGTTTTTCCAAAAATTCCCAGGGAAAAAAGTGGGGAAATGGCAGGTTTAATTTTTTCTGGTGCTTTCCTCACCCCTCACCCATTTTTTTCTGGGTTTTTCCAGGCCTTCACATCTCTAGTCAAACCACACATGGTTTGGGAGCTGCAAGACTGGAACTCCCAACAATTGTTTCACTTCACAAAAAGCCACCATGTGGCGAGGGGGATATTGTTCCTTGTATTATGAAGCAATGGTTGGAAATCACGTATGTTAGCAGTTGAATATGCTTTAATGCAAGATTGAATTGGTGCCGGTTCCAGGTTTTTGAGGGCCCTTGGGCAAGAGGGCCTCAATGGCCCCCCTCCCTCAGTGAACCTACCTTCTCACCACCATTGTCACCAGCTGCTCTTTCTTTTGCATCATTGCTACTACATGCTTGCTTGACAGGCAGGCAGAGAGCCAGTGTGTAAGTACACAGTGACATCTACTGCTCCTCCTTCTCAACATCACCAGAGTGAGAAACGGGTGAACAAGCAGGTTGCAATGGTGAAGCGTGGGAGCAAGTCCAGGGAGCGCTTGTCAGTGGGCCCCTGCTGGGGTGTGGGCCCTTGGCAGGTGCCCAACCATATCTACCCTTGACCCCAGTCCTCTGTTTAACTTTCCAGCCTTCCAACTCCTCTCTCTGCTGCTGGCCAAAACCCTTCATTTCCAGTAAATTTCTGGTTGTTCCTTACAGCCTATCTCTTAAAGGGGCCTTACCCTCACATCTTTCCCTTTCTGATCAAATAATATCTATCTATCATCATCTATCTATCTCTAACCCCCACACTCTCCACACAGATGGCTTCCGGGTCTTTTCAGCATTGTTCTAGCAGTCTCTGTGATGCTAATTGCCCCCCTTCACTTCTAATACATTCCTGGGTGTTTGTTACAGCTCATCTCTTAAAAAAGCCTTACCTTCACCGGGGGGAATTGATTTGGATTACTAGGGCAGTGCAGGGGCCTAATTCTGGTCCCATGTGCTGCAGCCCTGATCCATATCCCCTACATCACAAATTAGAGGGGAAAGGGTTGGACATCCATCACTTCATCTACTCTGCAGCCCCGATCCAAACCATGCATGTATACAGCACCAGACCCGTCGACTGCCTAAAGGTCTGAGGAGCTGCCAAAAAAGTAAGGGGGCAGTTCATCTGGTTTCCAGGCCTTTGAAAGACAAAATTGTAAAAAAAAAAGGGGGGGGCAGAGAAAATTTAGGGGGCAGACCTCCCCCCACCCTTGACTAGGGCTCTGCACTGCATCAATGTTGGGAATTCCTTCCCACCTCATATGTCATCTATTATCTTTGCCTCCTTCTGTGATCTCAGATGATACCATTCCTTCCCACACCAGCAATGTGTTCAGGAGGAGAAAGCAAACAGTTAGGCAGACAAACACACAGAGACTCACAGAGGTGTGGGATGTTATCGTACAAGATTAAGGAAGCACTAGTGGGACCTGCAACAAAAGGCTGCAGTGTGGAGTGCTCCTTTTCAGTATGCCAGCCAGCCAGCCAAACCCTTTTCCAGGATACTCCACTGCATTCTCCCAATAAGCTCTCAGCATGCTATCCTCACCGGGCTGTTTTTTGGAGGTGGTGTTGCTCCATTAGGTCCCCTCCCCCAAAAAAAGACTTATTGTGATCCCCTAACCCAAGCATGCTGAAACCTCCCTCTTGTTTCTCAGTGGACCCCGTTTTGGCTACAATCCTGTCATCACTCACTGAGTTTGATAATGGAAAGAATGAAAAGAGAAAAAACCTACCCTGGAGGCTGTGGCTTAGTGGCAAAGCACCTGCTTTGCATCCCAGGTTCAATCCCTGGCATCTTCAGGTAGGTCTGGGGAAATTCCTGCCTGAAGCCCTGGAGAAGCACTGCTGCCAATGGCGACAATACTGAGCTAGATGGACCAGTGGTCTGAGTCAATATAAGGCAGCTTCGTATGTTCCTATGTACCCTGGAATCCTTCCATATGGCATTTTGCATATGCCTTCTATGCAGCCATACGGAAAATGATAACTTGACACCATAGCTATACTGGGTCAGATCAGAGGTCCATCTAGCTCTGCACTTTTTTCTGCAGTGGCCATCCAGATGTGCCAGGAACGTTTACAAACATGGCATGGATATCCATCTCCTGCTGCTTGTTCCCAGCAACTGAGGGCCAAACTACACATTACATTGGAGATCTGAGACTGAATCCCAACCCCTTTTTATTTTCCTAAAACCAGAGGGTGGCTAACCTATGTGATGCTGTTGAACTCCAGCTTCCATCACCCCTGGCTAATGGTCAGGCATGCTGGGAGTTGTAGCCCAACAACAGAGCACCAGGTTGCCCATTCCTGTCCTAAAATCATAACATTCTCCTAGAATTATTTGGATTGAGGCCACAGAACAGGGAAGAAGGTTAGCCCTTTCTCCCCATAAAGATTCATCCCATAAGAAGATCTATGCTGGATGATTTATTATTGTTATCACCATCATCATCTTTTGGCTGATTGGTTGATTTAGCACTTAGTATGACTCAAATTGACATAAGGGGACAATGTAAAGGAACATAAAGTAAAACAATATTGAAACAATCATTTTTTTCAAACCAGCATTAAAAAGGAACCATTAAGAATTCAGTTTAGAAGCGGCACTGTGCTCTACATCCTGGACATGAATCAGAGCAATTAATGCATAAATAAGATGGTAGAGCATAGTTTTCTGATAACACCCCATGTTAATAGAAAACCGTGTTAAACATTTTGGCACAAGTTCTTTCTCTCCCATTGGCTAATCTTTCAAATTATAATCTTTGCCTCCCCCCCCCCCAGCTTTCTTCTTTTTTTGATCCTGTAGATTTCTTGTGAGCTGGCTGAAGACATAAACCTGGATTTACTCAACATGTTCTGAGATTAGAGGAGAAAATCCATTGAAAATGGCTATTTGCGAGCATTCCACTGACTCACTCAAACCACATATGTGTACTACATTTCCATTGTCCCTCTGCCTCTTTGTGCTTAAGTTCTTATACATCAGTGACCTCTAGAGGCTTGAATTTCAGTTTTGCGGCATGCTAATTATCTTTCCAGAGAAACGGAAATTTGGACTCCTGCCCAGTCTTAGGAAGAAACCCCAGCTGTCACAAGACAGGTACAAGAAATTCATCTGCCAAATCTGCATGTGAGCCCTTGCAATTGCCAGAAGCAAATCTGCGCAAGCTATTATTGAGAGGTGAATTGCCTTTGTGGATGGGCGGGTGCCAAAAGAGGAAGAAAACGACATCCATCCCAAAGAGCATTTGCATAACGCCCCTGTGAATTATTATCATATTTGTATCTGCCTTGCATCCCAGAAGCATACGTTGGGGTCATTCCACGTTCTCAGCATAACAGCCCCATGTGGGAGGTGAATCTGGAAGATAATCACTTGCTGAAGGCCACCCAGTGGGCTTCATGGCTGAACAGGGATTTAGGGACATAGAAACTCAGCCTTCTACAGAGTCAGACCATTGGTACATCTAACCCAGTATTGTTGACACTGACCGGCAGTGTTTCTCGAGAGTTTCAGGCAGGATTCTTTCCTCACCCTACCTGGAGATGCCAGGGATCGAACCTGGCACCTTCTGCATGCAAAGCATGTACTCTATCACACTGAGCTATGGCCCCTCCATCTGAACTCAAGTCTTCCCCCAATTCACATGCAACACTCTATGCGCTGCACTGAGGATGCCATAGTAGGTAACACCACTGCCGTCCATAGCAAATATTATCACAGTGTTCATCAAACCCTGGGTGACCTTGAATTCAGGAATCTACTCCCCGCAACCTGTCTTTGGAGGGGATGTCAGGGAAGGCAGCACTGATCATACGCTCAGCAGGGGGAGAGGAAGCCAGGTCCTCATGCACAGCAGTGTGCTCACAGCATGCTCTCATGTACAGGCATGTCTGGAACCAAGTGATTCTCTTTTAAAGGTGAAGTTGTTGTTTGGACTAGCTTTCAGACTGCATGTAGGTTTGTCTGCAGAGATAGGTGTCCAGAAGAAGACTCAAATCTCAGAACTAACATTTCACACCACCCCTTCATGAAAGTATAAGGCAGGTGTGCAGAACATCAGGCCCAGGGGCCAAATCTGGCCCTCCTAGCATCCCACTATGGCCCTCTGGGATATCCCCTTCTCCTAGCTGCATCCCCTTCCCCTAGCTCCCCCCCCCTTTCCCCCTTGGTGGCTTCCTGGTTTTGGCAGACTTTCCCCATTCTAAAAGGTCAAAATGCCTCTGGTACAGCTTAGTTCCTGGCAGTAAGAGCTTTACGCTAAACTTCATTGGTATTTTGGAGTTTTGGCCCTGCCCATGTTGCCTTTGGCTCCACCCCTTTTGCCTTCAGCCTCATGCAGCTCCTGAGAACTTCTCCAAAATGGAATTCAGACTTCAGGCTGAAAGAGTTCAACAGCCTTGGTATAAGGCAAGAAGCCACCAGTTTGAACTAATTAAAATATCCCATGAAAAACCTACATGTCCACCATCGTTGTGTACCTAGGGATGTCTGGAGAAAGTGTTATTAAGAGGGCCCTTATGATGACCTCAGAGACATGTGAGGGCCTCATATGTATCACACAAATCTGAGACCTGTCTCAGAGAGCTAAATTAGATCCACTCACTAAGTGTCCACTCAGTTGCAAAGCCCTGTGTCAGCAAACAGCATGGTCAGGCACCTCCAGATGATCCCAGGGCTCAGAAGGGCCCACATCACCACCTTATTCACCCCACCATCACTCCCTGCCTGGCATTGCCAAAGGCAACCTAGGCCCACATTTATTGATTGATTGATTCATTCATTTCATTTCTATACCGCCCAATAGCTGAAGCTCTCTGGGAGGTTCACAAAAATTAAACCCACAGAGTGCACCATAACACAATATAAAATACGAAAGCTTAAAACCACAATGTAACAGTACAACCAGGATAAAACCAGCAGCAATGCAGAGATTTAACATACAGATTTAAAACACCAGAGCTAAAAAAATTAGGAAGCTAAAATGCTAAAATACTGGGAGAATCAAAAGGTCTTCACCTGGTGCCAGAAGGAGTACAACGTAGGTGCCAGGCAAACCTCTCTAGGGAGCTTATTCCACAGGCCGGGTGCCACAGCAGAAAAGGCCCTCTTCCTGGTAGCCACTCACCTCACTTCCTTTGGCTGGGGCTCCCAGAGAAGGACCCCTGAAGATGATCTAAGGGACTGGGCAGGATCGTATGAGAGGAGATGATCCTTCAGATAACCTTCAGATAATCTCACATTGCAACCCCCTTTGACACGTTTCTTTACCTGGCAGGTGATGATGTCGCATTGTGTGCAAGGCTGCATTTGAGAGGAATCTCACGTGGCAGCTACCTGCCACAGAATGGAGTCAAGCAGTTCTATCCCATCCAAAGGCACAGCCACCACTACACACTGGGTACACAAACACATCCAGGACGGAGGGAGTGACTGGCAGCAGCAAGCACCAGACAGAGGCCCCAATGGTCACGGGAGCAGCAACAGCATCAGGGAGGGGATCTAGGCTGGCACCAGCTGGGGCCATTCACCAGCACCATGCCAAGGGCCCACCAAAGTCTGGCACCAGCCCTGAATTCAGAAACATCCCCCAGGCCATTGGCACAAATGTCATCCTGTACTTCTCCACTGCTTTTTTCTGCCCACCCACCCTGCAGGACCAATGTGAGCCAGGAAATCTGCATAGAAGGGATGTAGACACACCAATCAAGCTGCCTTACCTTGAATCAGATCATTGGGCCATCAAGAACAGTACTCTGCATCCCGGCCACCTTCCAGGTCTCTAGCAGATGTCTTTCCCTTTGCCTCCTGCCTAACCATTAAGTTGGACATGCCAGGGATTCATCCTGGGACCTCCTGCATACAAAGCATGGGCTCCACCTCTGAGCTCCTCATGGAGCACACAACAAGTCTCTCTTTTTACAGCACTTGTTTTGTCCCGTGTCTTGCCCTTCTGGCCAGCTGAGCACAGGGGAGCCTACAACCATCCACATAACCCCTCAGAGACTGCTGTCCACAATACAGAATTGCATGCTCTGCTTCACTGGAAAACCATTAGTTAGCTTGTGTAATATTAGCTCTTCACCAGTTCAACCTGCAACAAAATGTTGAGCGTGGAGTGCTCCAGTTCAGCGTTTCAGTCAGCTATGCCCTCTGCCATGACACTCCATTCCATCCACACTCCGACCCGGTTTCCCCATGGCCCACCCCCTGCAACAGTCAACATTCAATGGCCATTGAACATGCTCCAATCTCATTGGGCTGTCTTGGAGGGTTTTCCCCACTGTATTAGGGTTTTCTTTCCTAAAGTTGTTTTGTTGTACTTCTGCAAACCTTGGGATTCCCCTGAATCTGCTGATACCTCCCTCTTACACCATCATGGCCATGCTGGCTGGGAATTATCGGTGTTGCAGTCCAGTACATCTGGAGGGCACCAGGCTGAGGAAAGCTGACACAAGTAACCATATTCCATCTGAAGATCAGAAATAGAATGAGAGATACAGTTCCTGCTAGGCAACCAAACTTTTAGTATTAAATTCCCAGGCATAACCCAGCCAATGTCAATAGTCAGTGAATGACAGTAATATGTCTGGAAGATGGTATATTGGACTGGTTGTTTGCTCAGTGAGAGTCCCTTGCCCAAAATGGATGAGCCCCCATATCTCTTTTGCCATTTTAAATAGATGTGAAATTACTGTGACATCTCTGCAATACAAGGCCGTTAATAAAACAAAATCCTCTCCAATAAATCGAGAGGATTTACAACACAGCCAAGTTTTGCAAGGAAACATATCACCCTAAACGGCAATCTTTTCTTCAGGGGACTGACTGCCTCTTTTATGGGATGTTTTGTCTTCAGAATATATGCATACTGTTCTCTTTTGACATCTCCAGATTCTACAAAAATGAAACAAATGGATGGCCTGCTATAGCAATTTGGTTAATGCAGTTAAGACTGGGTATGAAATGTGAGACTCCCTTTTTTAAAAAAAAATAATAATTTTGTATCCAAGGTGGAGGCATTCTATGCAAAATTCAAGGGAATCAAAGAATTGCTTTACCATAAAGCAAAGTACTGAAGGAATTGTTCCTTTCAGTCAGGCCCAGTGGTGTTGTGGTAAATTTTGAAGTGCAGGCACTCCTCAATACAGTCCCCATAGCCACATTCCCCAAGGAGAGGCCACAATAGCAGGCAACTGTATTGATCTGTATCGACAACCCAGTTGTAGCACTTTTCATCTGCACCAGGAGGAGGCCTTTTGTAAATCCAGTGGCATTAATTGCCCATTCAACACCAAGCAATTTCAAAGCGTTGTCAGAAAAATTCATTCCCCACACCCTTCTCAACGACTGTAAGAATTGCAGCTAAACTCAGGGCTTCTCTACATTAGGCAAAAAACCTGCATCCTTGCTGGGGCTTTCTTCTTCCGGAGTCTTTCCAGGTTTATGATGGGCTCCTGTAGACATGAACACATGATTTTGAAAACTTCCCTTCTTGGCAATGCTTTATATGTTCAATGAAACGCTGCCATCTAGTGGCTGAATTATTGTGTTACACTGGCATTCCACACTGCCTATGTTGCACCATTTCCTTTTAAGTACAGCTTATCTCCAATCTTTTTGAAAGCGGGATAATGGGGGGATAAAGAGGGAAAGCACAGGAGACATCCTGGAGGTTGATTAATCGTGTAAAGGATTGACAAACTTCCATAAGTGACCAATCACAAGAGTCACAATAAATCGCACGTGTAGAGAAGCTCTCAGAGGGAATTCTGAGAGGGATGGCAGATGAAGTTAGCATCCCTGCTCCTAAACAAGTGCTGGTGTTGTGACCCTGCAAGCCCTGGCTCCATTACACTACTGCTCAGGCCTGCTCCAGATTTTGGGGGCCCTGGTAAGCTTCCCATGGAAAGCCACCCAATGCTGACCACCACCAAGCACCACTTGGGCCCCCAATGCTGGTATTGCTGCAGCTGCCAGTCTCAGCCACCCCTTGGTGTGTGAGTAGCCTTACCCAGTAGTGGTGATGCAATGGGTTGGGAACTGAGTGGCTGCTTACAATCCCAACCCCATTACAGCACTGCCCCCTCTGCCTCAGCTCATGCATGAGGATGGGGTGGGGCAAGCATTTGCTGCCTGAGATTACCACTTCGCTCTGCCTAATGGTAGGGCCGGCCCTGACCCACGGCCAGGTTTTGTCTTCACCACAGTATTTGCTCTGAAGTGCAGTTCTTTACTTCTCCCCATAGGTAAAGAGTGACAGCCATTCACATAGAGAGGAAAGTAAAAATAATCCATTTGGTGGCACCTTTTCGGGTGCAGACCAAACCAGCCCTCTGACCCTGGTGATCATCCCAAGCACTGAGAATTCATCCTGCTCCAACCTGTAGAATTCCATTTACGGTTCTAAACTGCACTAGAATGTTGAGCAATAAAAATAGAATGTTGGTAACTTGATGATAGATAGATAGATAGATAGATAGATAGATAGATAGATAGATAGATATTTAGGCATTCAGTTGAATGTGTGAGGACTTAAAGTGTATACTACTGGGATGAGGCTGGGAATACTTGGCCCTGCTCCCTACATCTTCAGGTGCACTCCCCCGCCCCCGCCGACGTTGCTGTGTTGAACCAGCAAGGTCTGAACAGGAGTTCTACTTGCATTCACTTGAACATGAGTAAACTCTCAGCGCTATTAGGAACTCTGATAAAGCAGAGGTGGGGCCTCCTTGTTGGAGGCAGGGCCAACATACATGGCCCCATCCAAATACACACTTTTAAGCCCTCCCATATTCTCTCAACTACCTGAACAGGGCTTTTTAGAAAGATAGTTGTAAACCCTCTTCAGGCATTCCTAAACTATAAGCATGGAGGGCAGATGGGGCCATGCCCAACACTCCTAACACACAGGGCCCACCTCCTCCACCCCTGTTATCCCCATGTTAATGGAGAAGATCTGAAAAGGAACTATAAAGCCTTCAGCTGAATGCAGTTACAGTAATCCATGGGATCAGGAATCCTGACTGTGCTTTACTCAAAGTGATTTATGAAAAATACTAAAGAGTTTTGCATCAGCCCTCACTAGAAAAACCCAGACCAAGGAACGTACGTCAACATTTCACAGCCTCAGTTGCCACTGTTTAGGCAATATTGTGGACATTTCATATCCAGCCTTGCATAGAGGCAGAGCAGTTTTTCAAACTATTGCTTCAAAGTCCAAGGAAGGAAATAGAATACACTGCTGACTGTTCCAAATTCTTGTGAATGCCAGAACACTAAAGAATGCAGTTGGAACATTAGGGAAATTGAACAGAGCGGCAGCAGACTGTAAAGGGAAATGGTTTGAAGAACACCGAGCACGGGACTGACTGAGAACAGGATGTGAAAGAAGCCCAAATAACACTTTCTCGTGATGAGGGCCTGTTTGGCTGACATTTCAAGCACGGAATTCCATGTCCATTGAAGAGACATTAAATGAAGCAGATCGTTTTCTTATAAAGGGCTCACTTTTAACTTCATCATAAATGATCTGGAGTTAGGGGTCAGCTGTGAGGTGGCCAAGTTTGCTAATGACACCAAATTATTTAGAATGGTTCAAACAAAAGGGAATGAAGCAAAGGTCAGCACAAGAAGAGCCACAGAGTTATAACTGCCCACCTTTATCCTCCTCCTTACCCCTTCGGCGCTTCTGGTCCTCATTCTCAGCTAGCCTCTCCTGACAGCTGATTAGTGGTCTCCCTTAGCCATGCCCTCCTCTTCACCAGCCACTTCCAGCCAGCCAGCCAGCCAATTCCATTCCCCTCCCAGTTTTCTTTTCCAATGGACTCAATGTTCCATGGCCACTGAGCATGGTCAGTCATAGAATCACAGAATAGTAGGGTTGGAAGGGGCATATAAGACCATCAAGTCCAACCCCCTGCTCAGTGCCGGAATCCAAGTCAGAGCATCCCTGACAGATGGCTATCCAGCTTCATCTTAAATGCCTCCAGTGATTTCCCATATTAGGGTTTTTTCTAAAGATTTTGTGTGCTTCTGCAAACCATTGTTTTCCCCCAAGCCTGCTGATACCGCCCTCTTGTGAATGGATGGTGCCATTTTGCTGATATAAGCACTGGCACGCATCCCTGAACTTTGCAAATAAAGGGCATATGTGGTGATCAGTTATTCCTTTTCAAAGGAAATAAGTACACATTTATACATCTTAGCATGTCTCCATTTTCACATCCCACATTTCTTTTTATTTGCAAATCATATATTCTCTGTTGTATAAAGAGGGAATACACACCCTCACTCCACACCCTAATTCTGTGTTCTACAGATGCCTCAAAAGAAGAGGGCCAGTCTGCTTTTGGAGCTGGTTTTCTTCTTTATGATGAGCCATAGAGATTTATTTGATTGAAGAACCATTTTGTGTGTGTTTTTGTAGTGAAAGGGGAAAGGAAGAATATTGGAAATAGATCTATGAAGACATTTCTATGGCTAGGAAATTACAAAACCAGACCCCAGAAAAAGAAAAGATGGAACAACTGAACACAAGAGAAATCAAAGCCAGGATAGAAGAAGGGTAACAAAAACGATGAGCTGTGTCATTTCCATTGTAAAGATGATCTTCTATCTACTTGCAAAGGGCAGGAATAATGATCCAATCCTCTTATGAAGTTGACAAGCAAGAAATGCAGCAAGTGTGAAGTTGGGGTGTGATGCTGTTATTACAGACCTGTGCAGTGTCTGACTCAGCAGACAACCTCAGCATGGCCTGCAGTGCTCTTGAAGAGGTAGAAAAGGTCACTCATATAACTATCAATATAAGTTGGTGCTTATGGATCCAAAGAAAGGCTAAAACCTTTGAGGCTTTTTACTGTAGAAAAAAAAGTCAACCAAGTGGGGGAGGTTTGATAAAATCATGCATAGGATGCAAGGAGTGGACAGAGAGAAGTTTCTCCACTTTTATAATATTAGAATGTAGAATCATTTTATTATTGTTTGTTTATTTGTTTGTTTATTAGATTTCTCAAATTGCACCCTCCGCATGGCAGGGACTCAGGGCAATATTCCATGAAAGGATTAAAACTTCACATAAAACCCAAGGAACAAACCCAAGGGGGACATAAAATAACATTTACAAGTGACATTAAAAATGAAAGTGCAGCAAAAGATTAAACATTAAAAGGCTGATGGAGAAGGACAGTCTTTACTGCCCAACTAAACCAGAAGTAGCAAACCAATCTCACCCCCTTCAGGAGGGAATCCCACAATTGGGGTGCTACTACCAAAAAGGCCCTGTTTCAGGTACCTGGCAACTTAGTCTCCTGATTGGGATGAAAAGTGGTTCGTTGCTATGGATCAACATAGCTGCCTTCATTTTTGGACTCTTCTTGGGGGCGTGGCTATGGGGACTGTCATGATGAGTGCCTGCTTTTCAAAATGTAATGTGACACCACTGCTGGTGATGGACACTAGCTTAGATGGCTTTAAAATTCAAAATTCATGGAGTATAGCTAGTAGGCCTGATGGCTATATGGACTCCCCATGTTTAGAGGCAGCAGGCCACTGAGTGGACATTGGGGGAGCAACAGCAGGAGGGAGCAATTGTCTCCATGCCAACCTTATGGGCTTCCCATAGGTATCTGGTTGATTACTGTGAGAAACAGGATGTGGACTAGATTAACATTTGGTCTGATCCAGCAAGACTCTTCTTATGTTCTTATGAGATTTATCAACCCTGATGAGGGACTGTCGTAGCTCAGTGGCAGAGCCCCTGCTTTGCATGCAGAAGGTCCCAGGTTCAATCCCCGGCTTCTCCAGGTAGGGCAGGAAACACTCCTGCCTATAACCCTGGAGTGCCACTGCCAGCCAGTGTCAACAGTACTGGGCTAGACGGACCAATGATCTGACTCAGTATAAGGGAGGGATGTACGAATCCCTTACTGGGCTCCGCACAGGGGCATCCGCGGTGGGGGGGAGGCGCGCCGTCCCTCCCCCCAGAATCCTCGACTGGGGGGGAGGCGCTCCGTCCCTCCCCCTGGAATCCTGCCCGGCCGCTCCGCTCCGCGTCCAAGCCGGATATCTGGCCGATGGGCAGCCCTGCAGGGACGCAAATGGCGGCTGTCATAGCCACCTCCATTTGCATCCCTGTATTGAGCCATGGTAGGCTACGTAAATACTTACGTAGCCCATCACGGCAGGGGGAAAAAAAACCCAGCATACGCAAATGGCGGTAGCCACCACCATTTGCGTATGCTGGGTTTTTTTTCCCCCTGCCATGATAGGCTACATAAGTATTTATGTAGCCTATCATGGCTCAATACAGGGACACAAATGGCATCCCTGTGTTAGCCGTGATAGGCTACGTAAGTATTTACGTAGCCTATCACAACTAGGAAGAGGAGGAAGCGAATGGCAGCCAGGATGGCCGCCATTCGCAAAGCAGCGCGGATGGGAGCAGGTAAGTGCTCCATTTCACGTGCCTTTCATGGGGTGGGGGTGGTGGGGACTTCATCTCGTGCGCCTTTCGTGGGGGGGGGCCTTCGTTCCGTGATGGATTTCGGGGGGCCGAATGCACTGGCATTCGGCCTCACCGAGATCCGTCGCGGAATTCTCTGACATCCCTAGTATAAGGCAGCATTCTATGTTCCTAACTCCACTGTGCACTACCGTATGTGACTTCTGGGTTGGGTTTGGCTTGATGAGTCACTCACAACTGCTACTACACGCTGAAATCACGATGCAGACTCGCTTTCTTTTTTTCCTACTAGAATCTCAGGTGGAAAAGCCACATCCAGACTATGTATGCTAGGAAGTTTACTCTAGCCATAAGCGGAACAGAACACTGTACAAAATTTGCCCCCACACTTCCATGCTGATAACACTATCAGGGGATAGACGTATATCAAGGGAGTATGGGTGCCAGCAGCCTTCTGTTCAGCTACGTCCACCATTTGTTTTCCTTGAACTAGTTAGCTGTTCATTTTTTCTAAAACGCCAGCAGAAGGGAAGTCTTTATCAAGAGCTAAAACTGGCCCACTTTAATATTCAAAGAGGCTGCTCGGGTCTGTATAGCTAGCTATAGCCTTTCTCGATCAGCAAACGGACAAAATACTCATGAAAATGTTTTGCTGCAAAGTCACTCTAAAGTTGGTTAAGACAATGGGCATATACTTAATCTCAGCACTTTACAAAGTAGTTTATATCATGCAGGACTGGCTCCATGTTTTTGAGGGCAAGACACTCTCAATGGGCCCCCCTCGCTCAATGAGTCTCCCTTCTCACCTCTGTTGTCACCAGCTTCTACTGCATGCTCCTCATCCTCTCTTATCATTGCTACCACTTGTTGCTTAATAGGCAGACAACCAGTGAGCAAGTAGGCAGTGGTATTTACTGCCCCTCTTCCTCACCACCTCTGTTGTCTGGACTGGGCCAGAGAAAATGGCAAGTTAACAAACAGGTTGCAGAGGTGAAGAGGAACAAGTCCAGGAGGTCCTTATCAGTGGGCCCCGGCTGGAGTGTGGGCCAATGGCAGATGCCTAACCATACCTACTTTGATGCCAGCCCTGATGTCATGGGTGATATGGGCAGCTGTGTCCTTCCTCCCTGACTCCTCTTCCTTCCCCAAAAGAAGGAAACAAGTGGAGCCTGCAACAAAATGTTGTAGTATGAAGTGCTCGTGTTGAGGGTTCCAGCCAACCAGTCAGCCATGCCCTCCACCAGGATACTCCATTCCATTCTGTTCTGTATTCCCCTTCTCCCCTTTCCAACAGTCAGTGGATATTCTATTCCTGTGGGTGGGGTTTTCTAAATAATTTTTTTATACTTCTGCTAATTGTGGAGTTCCCTCAAGCCTGCTGATACTTCCCTCTTGCATCTGGGTGGTGCCTCTTTGGCTATGTGAGGATCTGCATTAGGAGTTTGTTATTAATATATAGGATAAAGCAGGGCTGGAAGAATGGGCCAAGGGAGAGGAGCATGGGGTGATACCTCTAGAATAGGAGCAGTGGTGTAGTGGAGTCAGGGCTTACAGGGACACAGCACTGGCACTTTTCTATTAGCAGGGACATTGACTTCATCTGCCTGCCTCCCTAAGAATTCCCTTTTCCCTCTGAGCTTAGCTGCAATCCTCACAGTAGGTGGTGGGAGATGAATTTTCCCAGCAACAATAGAATGTTCCGTAAGAACATAAGAACATATGAATAGCCCTGCTGGATCAGACCAAGGGCTCATCTAGTCCAGCATTCTGTTCACACAGTGGCCAACCAGCTGTCAACCAGGAACCCACAAGCAGGACACGAGCACAACAGCACCCTCCCACCCATGTTCCCCAGCAACCACTCTACATAGGCTCACTGCTTCTGGTACTAGAGGTACCACATAGCCATCAAGACTAGTAGCCATTGGTAGCCTTCTCCTCCAGGAATTTGTCCAACCCCCTTTTACAGCGATACAAATTGGTGGCCATCACTACATCCTGCAGTAGTGAAATCCGTAATTTAACTAGGCACTGTGTGAAGAAGTACCATGTTGTAATATGAAGTATTCTGGGGCAGCTTGGTCTTGAATGGGCAATTAAGATCCATTAGCTTTACAAAAGACCTGCTCCTGGGGGAGATAAAACTGCTAGAACTGGTCTGTCGATATGGATCAACACAGCTGTCTGCTGTTTGGGCCTCTCCTGGGGGTGGGAGCTATGGAGGCTGTCATGATGAGTTGTTGTTGTTGTTCAGTCATTCAGTCGTGTCTGACTCTTCATGACCCCATGGACCATAGCACGCCAGGCCTTCCTGTCCTCCGCTCTCTCCCAGAGTGTGCTCAAGTTCATATTCATTGCATCGGTGATGCTATCTAGCCATCTCATCCTCTGCCGTCCCCTTCTCCTTTTGCCTTCAGTCTTTCCCAGCATCAGGGTCTTTTCCAGAGAGTTCTCTCTTCGCATTAGGTGGCCAAAATATTGGAGCTTCAGCTTCAGTATCTGTCCTTCCAATGAGCACTCAGGGTTGATTTCCTTTAGGATGGACTCATTTGACCTCCTTGCAGTCCAGGGGACTCGTAAGAGTCTTCTCCAACACCACAGTTCGAAAGCATCAATTCTTCGGCGCTCAGCCTTCCTTATAGTCCAGCTCACACAGCCATACCTTACTACTGGGAAAACCATAGCTTTGATTAGATGGACCTTTGTTGGCAAGGTGATGTCTCTGCTTCTTACTATGCTGTCTAGGTTTGCCATAGCTTTCCTCCCAAGGAGCAAGCGTCCTTTCATTTCATGGCTACAGTCACCGTCTGCGGTGATCTTGGAGCCCAAGAAAGTAAAATCTGTCACTGCTTCCATTTCTTCCCCTTCTATATGCCAGGAAGTGATGGGGCCAGATGCCATGATCTTCGTTTTTTTAATGTTGAGTTTCAAACCAGCTTTTGCACTCTCCTCTTTCACCCTCAACAAGAGGCTCTTGAGATCCTCTTCGCTTTCTGCCATTAGGGTGGTATCATCTGCATATCAGAGGTTGTTGATAATTCTCCCAGCAATCTTAATTCCGACCTGTGATTCATCCAACCCGGTGTTTCTCATGATGTACTCTGCATATAAGTTAAATAAGCAAGGTGACAATATGCAGCCTTGTCGTACTCCTTTCCCAATTTTGAACCACTCAGTTGTTCCATGTCTGGTTCTTACTGTTGCTTCTTGACCCTCGTACAGGTTTCTCAGGAGACAGGTAAGGTGGTCTGGTACTCCCATCACTTTAAGAATTTGCCACAGTTTGTTGTGATCCACACAATCAAAGGCTTTAGCGTAGTCAATGAAGCAGAAATAGACGTTTTTCTGGAATTCTCTTGCTTTCTCCATGATCCAGCAAATGTTGGTGATTTGATCTCTAGTTCCTCTGCCTCTTCGAAACCCAGCTTGTACTTCCGGTAGTTCTCGGTTCGCATACTGCTGAAGCCTAGCTTGTAGGATTTTGAGCATCACCTTGCTGGCATGTGAAATGAGCGCAATTGTGCGGTAGTTTGAACACTCTTTGGCGTTGCCGTTCTTTGGAATTGGAATGTAAACTGACCTTTTCCAGTCTTGCAGCCATTGTTGAGTGTTCCAAATTTGTTGGCATATTGAATGCAGCACTTTAACAGCATCATCTTTTAGGATTTTAAATAGCTCAGCTGGAAAACTGTCATCTCTGCTAGCTTTGTTGTTACTAATGCTTCCTAAGGCCCACTTGACTTCACTCTCTAGGATGTCCGGCTCAAGTTCAGTGACCGCACTATCATGGCTATCAGGGACATTAAGATCTTTCCTGTATAGTTCTTCTGTGTATTCTTTCCACCTCTTCTTAATCTCATCTGCTTCTGTTAGGTCCCTGCCTTCATTGTACTTTATCATGCCCATCTTTGCACAAAACGTTCCCTTGAGAGCTCCAATTTTCTTGAAGAGATCTCTAGTCTTTCCCATTCTGTTGTTTTCCTTTTCCTTGATTTCTTTGCATTGTTGTCATGATGAGTACCTCACTTCAAAATTTACCACTACATCACTGAGTAGGAGATACCAAGGGATGAAACAGGAGAGGCTGGAGGGAGAGCTAAAATTTTCCCTGAATCAGCAGTCCAGCTCACAGGGAAGCTGTGACAGCCAGATTGGTGGGCGCCTGGCAGCGATGAGGTGAGCTTTCCACCCAGTAGGGAATCTGGCCATCAAAAGACATAGGCTCATGGCTGTGGCTCTCTGAGGCAATGAAGGGAAGCTGTGTACTGGTCCTGCTCTAGACTCTCCTTGATTCCATACTGACAATGTATTTGCTAGGGCTGGGTGCAAATGGACACATGTAAATTGAGCATTCAAGGAATTGGCTGTGCTGCAACCCTGGAGAGATTACCACAGGCCTGCATAACTTATGATCCACCAGGCCAGAGCGGTAGAACTTCAGGCCTGGGGGACAAATCTAGCACATCTGGGGTCCCAATTAGGCCCTCTGCGGTTCCCCAGGTAGCCACACCTGCCAGATGGCCACCTTCTGCAACCTTCTCCTCCAACTACTTATCTCAAGCTAGAAATGAGACTTGTTGTGGGGTAAAGGAGGAAGAGGAATGGCCTGGGTGGAGAGGTTGCAGGAAGAAAGTATCTGACAAAAGGAAGCTTTATCACCCCCTAGAGCCGGCCACCTCTCTTCATTTTCAATCTCATCACTTAAGAGATTTTCGGCAGTGACCATGTTCTAAGACACAGATTCACCACCATTTGACCCAAGGAGGACTGTGATATTAGAAAAATTAGCTAGATTAAACTGGGATAGGGTAAGCGTATAAGGACAAGTCAAGGGGAACCCCTAAGCATGAACAAAGTGTGCTGGATAATTGAAATATTTTGGTTTCAAAGATGACACCAAAAAACCTGTTCTCCCTATCATTGATTGGGATCATGATTGAATCTAAATTATTGATCTAGTGGGAGGACCCTTGGCAATCCATGGAAGGGTTATGTGAATTGACTCCTAAATAGGAAGGTGCATGAATGAAGCTTCCTAATTTCTGAACTGCTAAGAATGCACAACATGTTTGATGACACTGAAAGACAGATTTTAAAAAGTCATGCATGAGGAACACTGAAGAGGCTTAGAGAATTTAATATGTGGCCTGCTCCTTTTGGAATGAAGCATATTTGATGAGACTGTTGGAAAGAAGAGATTATTCTGATAGTTGCTTTGTTTTCTGACATATCAATGTTCCATAGTTCAACCTCTGGCTCTTATCACAAGAAAACACATTCTTCCTCTAGTTATGTTCAGTATCAATGCCAGTTGGTTTCTATGGAGGGCGGGAAGAAAGAATTATATTCCAGGACTTTCCTACAGCATGTCAGCAAGTCAGTTTCTGCATTACATTTTGCGCTGCACAGACATACAACACTTCACACAATGCATAGTCACCAGAAGAGGTAGTGATGGCCTCTGCCTTAGGTTTAGGGCTAGCCCAAGACATTTTGCTGCCTGGGGTAGAACAGCAAATGCTACCCACCCACCCCCAAAGTCAAGGTGCATAATAACCACAGCCAGTCAAGTTATTTTAATGCCTGAGGCAGAGAATCCCACAAACCCCACCCCCTCCCTGGCAATAAATTGATGACAACAAGGACAACAACAACAACTTGTTGCCCTTTCATTACGCTCAGAATCAGCTGACTGAGGTGGATGCTTCACTTTCCCTAACAGTAGGGCCAGCCCTGCAAAATGGGTATTAGACAAATTTATGGAGGGCAGATTTGCTACTGACCGTAAGAGCAAAGCGAAAACCCCATATTCAAATATACAAAACTGAAGGATGGGCAAATGAGCAGTGTTCGAGACTGCTGGGATTCTCAGAGCCCAAATCCCATTCGCATTTGTGATCGCTGCTTGTTCTGCACAAATGGGTAACGTGTACAAATCAAGCAGCAATCAAACGGGAGATTTGCAATATCGCCCCAAATTTGTGTGAATTTCCTCCATAGCCTAGAGGGGGACTGATTCAGCCTACTGAGGAAATCAGCACAAATTAGGAAATTTGTGCAAATCAAACTCAGAATCAGGAACAAGACGAACGTGAGCAATTTCTGAATATTTTAGGTGGGCACATGCTTACGCTCGCCTTCAGAGCTTTGAAAGGGGCATGCTTGCATGTTCTGTGAGCAAAAGCAGAATTCTCACACATCCCTAATAACGACACCAGATGCTAAGGGAAAAATATTTGGTATGTTGACTCTGTTTTACTCTGTGAGTTTCCCAGAGTGCTCTGGACTACTTTAAAACCTTTTAACATTGCATTCCTTGAAATCAAGACAAGTGCTATGAGGTCCATGGAGATGCTTGGGCCTGAATTCTGGAGGAAGCCATGTTTTAATTGCTGCATCCTTCTCTCATTTTAATTGTTCTTCTTCCCTGATCAAAGCTGATTTTCTGTGCTTTGATTCATGCCTGTACTTATATCAGTCAAGCAGTTCTTGGGAATCCAATTTGGAAAGCCTACTTCAACCAGCTTTACACATATATTGAGTTATGCTTTGAACCAACAAATGTCAAAGGTATATAACTCCAGTCTTATCAGCCCCATACAGCCCTGAAAATGACCTTTGGCTAACATGTAAATAGTTTCCTCTGTAACAGAGAACGATGTCTTTACAGATTTATCTGATGGAATTTATCTGATCCATGCAAGCTCCACCAATCACTTTGTTTATTGTTCCCTTTCACAAAAGAATAGGAAAGACATACGAAACTATGCCTCTGGGGCAGAAATAAAGTACAGCAAAACATACATGGATTATTAAATGCAGCTACAAAATCTAAATATAGCTATTACTACCTTGCATTCATATGTTCCTATGGCTTCCCAGGAGAAAGGAATCCTTATTGAGATACAGGTACAGAAGATCTGGCAAATTCTCCATTTTCTTCAGAGTCCTAAGAATGTATACATATATGCAAAAGAAGGAAAAAACTGTGGTTCCATGCTAGGTTTTAGGTTTCCTGCTAAATCTGGAGTCTCTGGATGAGTGGATGGTGTAACATATGCAACAACAACAACAACAACAACAACAACAACAACAACTATCATGATCTACAGTTTATAACATCTATAAATGTGAATGTCATTCGTTGTTGTTGTTCAGTCGTTCAGTCATGTTCAACTCTTCATGACCCCATAGACCATAGCACGCCAAGCCTTCCTGTCCTGCGCTCTCTCCCGGAGCGTGCTCAAGTCCATATTCATTGCATCAGTGATGCTATCTAGCCATCTCATCCTCTGCCGTCCCCTTCTCCTTTTGCCTTCAGTCTTTCCCAGCATCAGGGTCTTTTCCAGAGAGTTTTCTCTTCGCATTAGGTGGCCAAAATATTTGAGCTTCACCTTCAGTTTCTGTCCTCCTTCCAAGGAGCATTCAGGGTTGATTTCCTTTAGGATTGACTGATCTGACCTCCTTGCAGTCCAGGGGACTCGTAAGAGTCTTCTCCAGCACCACAGTTCGAAAGCATCAATTCTTTGGCGCTCAGCCTTCCTTATAGTCCATAGAGATGTCAGAGAATTTCTCCACGATTCTCCGGGAGGCCGAATGCCAACGCATTCGACCCCCCGAAACTGGTGGAGAAATGGTCCACCACCCCTCCGCCACCCCCCCCCCGGGATGGGGCTTACCTTGAGCGAATGTCCCTGGCGGCGGCGGCGGCGCGGCGGCGGCGCAGCGGTTGTTCAGCGGCAGCAGCGGCAGCCGGTCTTCTGACCGGCTGCCGCCGCCGCCATTTCCAAGTAAAACAACAACAACAACAACAAACGTGATAGACTATGTAAAGATTTACGTAGCCTATCACGGCTAGATTTTAAAAAAACACCGTGATAGGCTACGTAAATGTTTACGTAGCCTATCACGTCTGACTTGGGGGGGGGAAGCACGTACGCCCTTATTTTCGCTGTAGTCTACGTAAATATTTACGTAGACTACCCGGACCAAAATAAGGAACACAAATGGTGGCACCCATGGGCGCCGCCATTTGCGTACGCGCTTTTCCCCCCCCCCCAAAGTCAGCTGTGATAGGCTACATAAACATTTACGTAGCCTATCACGGCTGACTGCAAGCCAGGGACACAAACGGCGGCAGCTACGGCCACCGCCATTTGCGTCCCGGCAGGAGAAGGGGTTTCGCGGCCGTAGAGACGGGGCACTCCCCCCCGGCCAGAATTTCGGAGGGGAGGGATGGGGCGCCTCCTCCCCGGCCAGAATTTCGGCGGGGATGGACGGGGCGCCTCCCCCCCACCCAGAAATTCAGGGGGAGGGACAGCGTGCCTCCCCCCACCGCGAAGCAAGCTTCGAGATCAGGTAAGTGACTTTCGTCCATCCCTAATAGTCCAGCTCTCACAGCCATACGTTACTACTGGGAAAACCATAGCTTTGATTAGACGGACCTTTGTTGGCAAGGTGATGTCTCTGCTTCTTACTATGCTGTCTAGGTGTGCCATAGCTTTCCTCCCAAGGAGCAAGCGTCTTTTAATTTCATGGCTACAGTCACCGTCTGTGGTGATCTTGGAAGTGATGGGGCCAGATGCCATGATCTTCATTTTTTTAATGTTGAGTTTCAAACCAGCTTTTGCACTCTCCTCTTTCAAATTAGGAAAGACTCCCTGTTCTCCTAAGCATTGACAGTTCCAACTTGCATCATACAAATTCTTTACCCCTTAGCACCTTTTAATTAATTGTTGTACTCACAAATACAGAGGATGAAGAATGGCAAAAGGATGGACTTTCCCCCATCCATTTAATGCTTGCTTCTAGATTAAGTATAGGATTCTTATTCACAGCAGTTCACAAATTTTGAATTGTCATGGTAGTCCTCTATTGAAAGGGTTACCAGAGGGCTGTCCTCTATTTTGAAGACATTTTGGGCTTTAAAATATACCATGTCAGCTGAGGGACTTCTCTGTAATTTCTGTGGTCATTGAGAGGGCAAGCCTCATTTGGCACGATGGGAGGAAAAGACTGGGGTCAGGGTGAAAAGCAGGACTAGCATACCAAGGTAAATGCAGGGGTTGGGGCACACAGCAACTATACTGAGGAGAACCCGACTTAAGGAAAAGAATTGGACTTTAAGCAGTCTCAGGAAATCCAGTTTTTCCCTGAAAAGCTCCAGGGTGGCTGCTGGATGGCCACGACGTCATGCATCATTAATGACCTCAACACGCAGCCAGCTCAGAGTAAATCGCTGGTAGAAACACGCCCTGCAGCAAAGAAGCTTGCCAAAGGTGGGTTGGTTAATTCTTGGATGTAAAAAGCTCATTACCCCATGAGGAGATGGAACTTTGCATGGGTGCTTCTGAAGATAGCTGTAAGCCTGGCTGCATTATGGAGAGGCCTTCCTAAGATCATGAGAAGGAGCTATGAAAAAATATTGAGGTGCACAGATGTGTGTTTAAGATAAAGGAATTAGAGCTATTGCTACACAGGATGTAATAAATAGTAAGATTTTTACCTGCTTGACCAGAGAGATCCTGGGAGAACAAGAAGCCTACCAAACATGATTACCTAAAGTCTGCCAATCATGCCTGCTAAATAGGTAAGTATAAGATCTTAATGATGACTGCTTTGTTGGTTAAGAGGAATAGAACTTTAATTTTACTAAGAAATATGCTAGCCACTGTTTCTATTATGCTTCTAATCTTCCTAACTGCATTGTATGTAGTAATGTGTTTTACTTGTTTCATCATTGCAAAGTTTGGTTATTCTCTAATACTGTCTGAGCAATAAATATATATTTTGTGGCACCACTTTGTGTCTACTAGCTTGAGGGATGCTTCAGAGACAACAACCCATAAACTAACTCTGTTGTTGTTGTTGTTGTTGTTACATTTATATCCCACTTTTTCTCCTCTTGCAAGGAATGCAAGGTGGCTTATATATTCTTCCTCCTCTCCATTTTATCCTTACAACAGCCATGTGAGTTAAGTTAGGCTGAGAGTCAGTACTGGCCCAAAGTCACCTAGTGAGCTTCATGGCCAAGTGGGGACTAGAACCCAGATCTCCCGAGTTTCAGTCCCAACACTCTAACCACTACACTACACTGGCTCTCTATGCATCTATTGCTGAGTGGGGTCTGTCATACAGCCACTGTTTTCTTCCTTGGTCAGGTGAGTCACAGACATACCTGTTCAGGTAAGAGAAACAAGCTGGTCAGATGGAGCAGGAATGCTTCTTTTGTCTCAGTAGAACACATGACCACCCTACATTTCCTTCAAATGTTCATCCCTGGTGCAGAATGTAAAATGAGGTTCTGTGGAAGGAGCCTTCAGGAAAGCAGGCATCCAAGACTCAATAGGCTCCACCACCATCCCAGACCTACCAAAACCACTAGTCTCCATCCATGAGATCCATCATGAATTACTAAGTTGTCCTACCCATGAAAATCTCCTAGGCTCCTCCACTGACTCCACCCCTAGACCCCTTCAAGTATTCATCCCATGATTCCAGGTCTTGATCAGGTAACCAGAATCCATGAGTTGGTCTTCATGAGCCATGAGCCAAAAGGTGGGAAGCTGGGCCTAATCTGGCCCCTACGTCGGCATGTCACCATGCCCTTAGAACATTCCCTGAATGCAAAGACTTCCCATATGGACCCCTGCATAATGTTCACTAATCCCAAGAACCTCATGCCCAATATAATGCACCTAAGCCACATTTTCCTGAGCTGAGAAAAATGGGCAACAATCCACTCCTGCCATGCAGGTCATCTGGGAATGAGTCGGTGGGTGGAGCCACAGTTGTACTTTGGCCTTTGTTGCTGAGAAGGGCCCTGTGCAAATGTGCAATATGCTTGTCAAATGTGGTCGCTCAGTGGCAGACCACATGTCTGGATGCAGAAGGTCCTGCTAGGTTCAACACCTGGCATCTCCAGGTAGGGCTGGGAAAAAACTCCTGTCTGAAGCCCTGGAGAACTGCTGCCAATCAGTTTGTAGACCAGGCATGAGCAACATGCAGCCCACAGGTCACATGCACCCTCCAGCCCCTGGTGTTCCCCCTCTTGCACCCCTCTCACCCCACCCCCACCTCGCTGCCACCCAAAACAAAATTTAAAAATTTACCCCCAAAATGGCATCTGTAGCAGCTACAGAGCACCAAAATGGTCAAATTTAGCTATGGAGTGTCAAATGGGTTAAATTCAGCTTGTAAACCAGCTACATTTAACTGTAATAGGGCTCTACAGTATTCTGTAGCAGTTTGCTGCCAAATTTTGGTGGCAAACTGGTGATTTTGATCTTGGGGGGGGCATGGATTGTGCAGTAGCCCCAAAGTTGCCCACCCCTGTAGTAGCCAATACTGAGCTAGATGGACCAATGGTCTAACTCAGTATAAGCCAACTTCCTATATTCACTGTGAAGAACAACTAACTTTCTATATCAATAAGCAAAGTAGAACCCTAGAGACATGCACAATATTTGATTATGATTTTAGAGGATTGTAAAGGAAGGTTAAGATCGTCTGTAGAATAAGACAAATAAGAGAAACACCTACAATCTTAATTTCTCCAATGTCTTCCTGTATACACTTGCAAATCTCCATAAAAATCAGCCTTTCATCTCCTCGAGGAGACTTTCACAAACTTAGAACTGCTATAAATTGAACTGAACATTCACTTCTTTCCTGTCCCAAGTGCAAAGTGTGATTTGTAAATCAACATTTTATTAAAGTTTTATTGGTGTGATTTACAATTTGCCAGTAGAGGGACATATAGTTAATGTTTAGATTTGTGTTTTGCTTTTCCTGTAAGCCTAAACTGAAGATACAAAACCCAATCCAAAATGCAGTAAACAAATTAGCGTAGGTCAGAAATGGCATGGCCAGTCCCCAATATTATGGGGGAATTCACACATTCAGATTCATCACTTGATGACTTTTGTGAAAAGGCATCACAAACCAGACACCACAGACCACAAGACTGGCATCAGAAGCTGGTGTTGTTAACCATCTACTACAGCCCATAAGTATGCTGGAGCCACCATCTACCAGAGCCCCTGAAACTGCTGCTCAATAGCAGTGTCTACTCTTCATCATTCCCCATGCATTGTCAATAGCTTCTACTCCAAGGTCACAGACAGGATTGGATGCAACCCCCAGAATACAACTGGACTGGCTGTTGAATTTTAGTTCAATACTGGCAACTGGACAGTATCCTCCACTACACTGAGGTGAGCAGACTAGTTTAGGGGGGAAAGGGCAGGCTTGTTTAGGGGGCTCGGGGGAACAGCAGGGAGGCTGCTGCTGCCACCTGCATCCCAGATTGGTGCTTCAGGCATGAAAATACCAAAGACCAACATTAAATTTGGAGTTGGGGAAAATTACCCCCCCAAAAAAAAAATCTGCATGTATTTCTATTATTTAAGAGAGAAAATAATAGATGCTAAGGAAGAGCAACTGAGTTGTACCAAAGAGTGCATAGCATAAGTAAGAAGAGATTTGAGCCTTGAACATTACTACATGCCCTCAGCTTTCCTTGGATAATAGTCCCTGCATATCTGTATGGTACCTGCATGTTTTCACCCCTGGAACTAATAACCAATGGCAGTGGAGTTTAGATTGCCAAATACCACAGGAAAGCCCTCATCTGAAGCTCTGATCCAATTCCGTTCCATCCCCGCCCCCCATACAGCTACTCTTAGGGTGCAATCCTAACTAGATAGGTGGCCGCCTCCAACCTCAGAGGTGGCCACCTATCCAAAGCAAGACAGGAGAGGCATGGGGGGAATCATTCTCTCCGTGCCTCCCCTGCCTTGCTATTTTTCGCTTGACGGCCATTTTCAGCTGTCTAGCGGTGGGGGGGCTGACCGGGAGAGGAAGCTACCATACGACACATAGGATGTGTCGTACACACAGCTCCACTCTCCCCACCCTGGAACACCCCCCGGAACGCCCCTTTGCTATCACTCCTCTTCTCAGCACAGAGTACAGGGATTCTCCACGCTGGCTCGGAGGCAGCGCAGATGAGGGGGGAGGTCAGTTTTCCAGAGTGCGGGCTCCGAGGTCGGTTCCTGAAAAAGGGCATATCCTGTGGCCCTCTAGACAGTGTCTAGTGGCCATAGGATTGCTTCCTTAATCTTTTAAGATAATCCCTCTGTCAATGGATCCATAACATACAGAACTTAAGCTGTATGTTATGGGAAAGCTCTTTGGAAGTTGGAAATAGCAAATGGAAAAGGAAGTGTTTCTTTTTATTATTTAAAAAACACTGGAAGATGGAAATACAGAAGTTAAACTTTCATCTTTGTCAGAACAAAGATTTAAATGAATTCTTCTAAGTACGGCTTGCTGTAAATTGTTTTCACTGTTCAAAGTAATTTCCATTCTTCATGTAGTTCATCCTTTACAGCTGTTCCATAAAGACTGATGAGGCATGCATCAAACTCTGCAGAAGTACAGGATATGTTTTTGGAGCCATTCAAAGAGAAACACAATTGCTTTCAAATCAGGGTAAGCATATCTAAAGATCAGAATAATGGCAGCGGGTTGGAGAGGCTACAATGTAAACAGCGCACTGCTGTGAATTATAAGCAAGAACTGCAAGTACTTGTCAGGCATCTTCCCCCCTACCCCATTTTGAATGATTGATGAAGTTTATGTTGAGGGTAGTGACATGTTCCATGAAGCTGCTGTTGTCCTGCAAAAGCATAAAAGTGGGATTATCAACATCCTGGGAACCATCTGAACTTTCATTATTTACTAAACACATTTCTAGCCCTTAAAACTGTAAAGATGGACTTAATGAATAATGCCTGGCAAAATCTCAGAAGCAGACAACCAGATCTGTCACTGCAGTAAATGTCATCCAGCCATGCCCTCACTGCTGGAGAGTAATGTCATGTTCTCCAGCTTCAATCCCCACCCCCTCTGACTCAGAGAAGGACCTAGAGAGGGAGGAGGCTTCATCTAGTAATCCATCATCTGCTACTTTGGCATCTTCCAGGCCAGAGGATGTGGCCTTACCAGCCTCCTCAGACTCAGAGAGCACCCCTCCAATGCAATCCTCACTACCTTCATGCCATAGGAGCCCACAGCTGAAGAAGCAGACAGCAGTCCATTAAGAAGTAGATAGCTCCTCAGAGGAGGCAGAGTTGGCAGAGTTAACAGCAGGTCCAGACCTGCCAGCCTTTAGATCGCTTCAGAGGGCCTCTGGATGTTGCTGAGGCAACAGCTCTTCCTGGGTCAGTTCCAGCCAGCATAGATCTGTCCAGGGTCCTGAAAGGCCATTCCATGCCATCCAACTGGACTTGACTCTGTATCACCCTTCTAGTGAGTGGAACTACTTCACATTGGCTCCCTTGAGCAGAGCTGGACAACTACCTCTATCTAAGAAAGGAGCCCCCTGGGACTACCCACACCCCCATGAACAAGAATATGTCACTCAAAAAACAATCCGATACTTGTAGCCATACTTAGGATTGAACTCAATGAAACTTACATCCAGGTAAATGTGCACAGGATTGTACTGTGGGTTTTTGAGCTGTGCCCCTTTTCCCTCATTCATTATCTCCATGGCTCAGCATGCTCACAGTGATTTCTGGGCTCTGTTGTTTATACTGTCACCTATCTCGGGATGAAACAGATGAGAGTCACAATCCTCTAGTTATCCAGTGGCTCTGCTCCTCACTTCCAGCCCTCTGATTTATTTTGAAGTAGCATTACCTTGAAATTATGTGGCCATCAAGAAATTATTAACATCAAGTTCCCTTTGAACATGTGGCAGACTACAACCAAATATGGCCAAAAAAAAGGCAAGTATCCTTCAGCAGATTCTGTTCCTAAGATTGATGATGCTCTGCATCTGCAGAGATTCTACAGAACCATCAGTATCAAAGGCTGATGGAGGGAGCAGCTCTTCTATGTATAATAACCTCTCCTAGAATCAGGTTGTATGGCTGTGAGAGCTGGACTATAAGGAAGGCTGAGCACCAAAGAACTGATGCTTTCGAACTGTGGTGCTGGAGAAGACTCTTATGAGTCCCCTGGACTGCAAGGAGGTCAAATCAGTCAATCCTAAAGGAAATCAACGCTGAGTGCTCATAGGAAGGACAGATACTGAAGCTGAAGCTCAAATATTTTGGCCACCGAATGCGAAGAGAAAACTCTCTGGAAAAGACCCTGATGCTGGGAAAGACTGAAGGCAAAAGGAGAAGGGGACGGCAGAGGATGAGATGGCTAGATAGCATCAGCGATGCAATGAATATGAACTTGAGCACGCTCCGGGAGAGAGCGCAGGACAGGAAAGCCTGGCGTGCTATGGTCCATGGGGTCACGAAGAGTCAGACACGACTCAATGACTGAACAACAACAAGAATCAGGTTGTCTGGTGATACCCGATTGCATAAACAAACCTCAACAGACCTGCCACCTCTGCAGCAGTGTGTGTCCTTCCGCTGTTTTGCCTATGACAGCACATGCATCGATTGCAATATGCATCCATGGCAAGAAAGGGACGAATCATCCAACGGGAAAGGAGATTGACTGGCTGAGCAAATGTGAAGTGATAATGCTTGTATTGCTACATCAAACTCAAATCACAGATTATTTAAACAAAAAAAGAATTAAAACCCAGAAATGAATGGACCAATCCTGGAATGACAATGAATGCATCTGATAAGACAGCCTGCTAAGATGCTATTTAAAAAAAAAGGCTGTTGTCAGCAGCAGATGTGATGTTGCAGAAGATGTCGCAGCAGGAGGCGTAATGCCTTTGGGGAGGGGAGATGTCAGTAAGAAGTGTGATGCTGCAGGGGGTATGGAGCACATTCCAATTTCCACATAATTAACCTTAATTTAGGGAAGTGGGGGGAAATCACACAAAGAGGACCCTGACATATCCACACTCTCTGTTTGCTGAAGTGGTTAATCTACTTCTGACTTGTGGCAGGTGGGGCAATTAAGGAAAGACAAGAAGGGAGGTTTTGCAACTTCCTTTCCTTCTCTTTCATTTGATCAGGCATAAAGGAAACAAACGAACATATTTTATTGATTGCCTGAATTCATATTTTACCTGGCAGCCTCCCACATGAGTTACAGGCGCTGCCATTCAGCAGGAGAGGATATGCTTTGCATGTAGACCAGCCACCTGCAACCTGATGCCCTCCAGATGTGTTGGACTACAACTCCCATCAATCAGAATGGCTATTACAGCTGGGGATGATGGGGGTTATTGGCCAAACCATCTGGACGGCACCAGGTTGGGAAAGGCTGATGGAGGATATCTCATTCACAATCTGCAGTAGCAGCAGCAGAGGGCTAATTCGGGTTGCTTGCTAGGAGCCTGTACCAGTGCTGGCCCAAGACACTAACCGTTGTTGAAGTTCCAAGAAGGAGGAAAGGCATCACCCAAAAGGAGGACTCTAATTTGCATAAAATTTGCATATTGTAATTTATAGGTGCACATTTAGACATTATTATAATTTAAATAGAAATATAGTAGATCTCACCAGAGTGTGGAAGACTGTGACCAGATCACTTGTGTGTCTTCTTGCTCAATCTGCTGTCCAGATGCTGATGATGGGCAGCTTCAAGAAAGATCCCAGATCTTCTTCTGATGGTTCTTTATCTTTAAACCAGACCTGGACAGGACAGCTCTTCAAACAGAAGACACCTTCAAAATAGAGGACATTCCACTATAAAACAGGATACCTGGCCACCCTAAATTGCTGCTGAAGGCGGAACAGCAAACAGGAGACATACTCGCGCGCGCGCACACACATACAAGTCATGGTGCATAGTATCCAAGGTAGACCAAGTTATTTTGGCATCTGAGGCGAAAATCTCACAAGCACATTCCAGTGGGCCCCCTGTTACATTGGTGGACCCCCTCATGTCTACTTGACAGTGATGGCAGCAAAAGCAATGCTCCAAGGAGGTCTAAAAGCTGGCATTTTAATTTCCCACAATGCCTGTGGGAATGTAGGCCACAGATCGGGTATGCACCTCTATTCTGATCCAGATTTCTATCCTCTGACAGTTATTTTCCTGGCACCCCTGGGAAATATAGTTTCCCGGGCACCTGATATCCATGGACTAAAGCCCTTTTCAGGTGTGTGCCTGTGATCATGTGTAGGGCTAATCTGGGTATGGGGATGTGGGCATGCACATAAGCCCTGCCCCCAACATCCCCACACACCCTGCTTCTGAGCAGACCTTCACACGTGTTGCTGATCGGAAACCCTGATTAAGGCATCCCATTGTCATTGCAGCCTGCACATGCCTTGAACTCATTCTCTCCCTCTCTTCAATCCTCTTTTGCTATGGCCACAAGGAGGAGTTCAGAAGTGCTTGCTTCCATTTTCAACTAATCACAATTTTTCCTTGTGTTGAAAGCAGGAACTGTGGTTAGTATCAAGTATGGTTTATTGAAACAAACCAGAATCATCTGAAGTTGGTTTGTTTCAATAAACCATAGTTAACACTAACCACAGTTTGTCTGGGTTCAGACATAATGAGAAACTGTGGTTAGTTGAAAAGGGAAATGACAGGTTCCATTTTTTTCCTCCCCATGGTCACACCAGAGGAGAACAGGGAGGGGGAGTGCATGAGTCTGAAGCTTTTGCACATTGTGCTAAACGCAACCAGTGTGTATGTGCCTGTGTTGAGAGAGAGGGAGAAGGAGAGGGAGAGAGTCCTTACATACTTGAAAAGTTAAAAATAGATCCTTTGTTGCTGATTGGAGTCAAAGGTTTGTGTCCTGGATTTTTAGGAAATAGCTAATTTTGCTTTATTGTACTTGCTGGGAAGGGTATTAATAAAATGCTAACCCACCTCCCTGAAAGCAATATAATAAGCCTAGCTTGTAGGATTTTGAGCATAACTTTGCTGGCATGTGAAATGAGCGTAATTGTATGGTAGTTTGAACACTCTTTGGCATTGCCCTTCTTTGGAACTGGAATGTAAACTGACCTTTTCCAGTCTTGTGGCCACTGTTGAGCGTTCCAAATTTGTTGGCATATTGAGTGCAGCACTTTAACAGCATCATCTTTTAGGATTTTAAATAGCTCAGCTGGAATACTGACATCTCCGCTAGCTTTGTTGTTAGTAATACTTCCTAAGGTCCACTTGACTTCACTCTCTAGGATGTCCGGCTCAAGTTCAGTGACCACGCTATCATGGCTATCAGGGACATTAAGATCTTTCCTGTATAGTTCTTCTGTATATTCTTTCCACCTCTTCTTAATCTCACCTGCTTCTGTGAGGTCCCTGCCTTCTTTGTCCTTTATCATGCCAGTCTTTGCACAAAACGTTCCCTTGAGATCTCCGATTTTCTTGAAAAGATCTCTAGTCTTTCCCATTCTATTGTTTTCTTCGATTTATTTGCATTGTTCATTTAAGAAGGCCTTCTTGTCTCTCCTTGCTATTCTCTGGAACTCTGCATTCATTTGGATATATCTTCCCCTTTCTCCCTTGCTTTTCGCTTCCCTTCTTTCCTCAGCTACTTGTAAAGCCTCATCAGACAGCCACTTGGCTTTCTTGCATTTCTTTTTCTTTGGGATGGATTTAGTTGCTGCCTCTTGAACAATGTTACAGACCTCCGTCCATAGTTCCTCAGGCACTCTATCAGGTCTAATCCCTGAAATCTATTCCTCACCTCCACTGTATATTCATAAGGGATATGATTTAGGTCATACCTGAATGGTTTAGTGGTTTTCCCTACGTTCTTCAATTTCAGCCGAAATTTTGCAATGAGAAGCTCATGATCTGAGCCACAGTCAGTTCCAGGTCTTGTTTTGACTGACTGTATAGAGCTTCTCCATCTTTGGCTGCAAAGTACATAATCAATCTGATTTCGATATTGACCATCTGGTGATGTCCATGTGTAGAGTCGCCTCTTGTGCTGTTGGCAGTATGTGAACCTAGAACTACCGGAAGTACAAGCTGGGCTTCAAAGAGGCAGAGGAACTAGAGATCAAATCACCAACATTTGCTGGATCATGGAGAAAGCAAGAGAATTCCAGAAAAACATCTATTTCTTCTTCACTGACTACGCTAAAGCCTTTGATTGTGTGGATCACAACGAATTGTGGTAAATTCTTAAAGAGATGAGAATACCAGACCACCTTACCTGTCTCCTGAGAAACCTGTACAAGGGTCAAGAAGCAACAATAAGAACCGGACATGGAAAAACCGATTGGTTCAAAATTGGGAAAGGAGTACGACAAGGCTGTATATTGTTGCCCTGCTTATTTAACTTATATGCAGAGTACATCATGAGAAACACCGGGTTGGATGAATCGCAGGTCGAAATTACGATTGCCGGGAGAATTATCAACAACCTCAGTTACACAGACAATACCACCCTAATGGCAGAAAGTGAAGAGGATCTTAAGAGCCTCTTGTTGAGGGTGAAAGTGGAGAGTGCAAAAGCTGGTTTGAAACTCAACATTAAAAAAACGAAGATCATGGCATCTGGCCCCATCACTTCCTGGCATATAGAAGGGGAAGAAATAGAAGCAGTGACATATTTACTTTCTTGGGCTCCAAGATCACCGCAGACGGTAACTGTAGCCATGAAATTAAAAGACGCTTGCTCCTTGGGAGGAAAGCTATGGCAAACCTAGACAGCATATTAAGAAGCAGAAACATCACCTTGCCGACAAAGGTTCGTATAATCAAAGCTATACCCAGTAGTAACGTATGGCTATGAGAGCTGGACTATAAGGAAGACTGAGCACTGAAGAATTGATGCTTTCGAACTGTGGTGTTGGAGAAGACTCTTACAAGTCCCCTGGACTGCAAGGAGGTCAAATCAGTCAATCCTAAAGGAAATCAACCCTGAGTGCTCATTGGAAGGACAGATACTGAAGCTGAAGCTCAAATATTTTGGCCACCGAATGCGAAGAAAAAACTCACTGGAAAAGACCTTGATGCTGGGAAAGACTGAAGGCAAAAGGAGAAGGGGATGGCAGAGGATGAGATGGCTAGATAGCATCACCGATGCAATGGATATGAACTTGAGCACACTCCGGGAGAGAGCGGAGGACAGGGAGGCCTGGTGTGCTATGGTCCATGGGGTCACGAAGAGTTGGACACGACGTAAAGACTGAACAACAACAAATTATGAAATGCAAATGTCAAATGTTTAACGATAAATAATTAAGAAATTGAAAATGTAAATAAGTAAAGAGTAGTAATTGTATTAAAGGAAAGTTGCACAAAGACACAAGCAGGTTCACAATGAATTCTGGGTAACCGGCATAAAAAATAGCTATCAAGATGACCTGGATGGTATCCAAAGAGAAAATGCTGAGTTAAAGCCCTGTCATTTTGGCTACAGGGTTATTTGAGTAATGAACAGTTGTGAAACTGTATTATCCACGGTCAAAGAGAACCTAAAGTTTTCACTTATTAATTAATGAGCAAAAAATATTGTGCAAGATATACACATAAAAAACTGGACATACAGATGCCTAAAAATTTATAGACTTATGTTTAATTGGCAAATTTTGAATAAGAAGTTATCTTCTCAAATGTATGATTCAGAATTGATGGTATCTAGCCTAAAAGGTGTACGTGTACGCCTCTCTTTTTTTGTATGTTTTAATTTTTCGGGGATGTTTAGTGTTAATAAGATAATTAAAAAATATGTGCTGATTTTAGAATGAGGGAGCTTCTTCTGGTACAGCCCTGGGTACCTATCAGCGGAATTCCCTATTTCGTATTGAATGGGGAACTTGGTACTTAGAATGAGATCTCTCCTTTTTAAGCTATTAGAACTAAATGTCTAAGAACAAGAAATGTTTAGGAAATATGATTTCCTGTTAAGCTATTAAGATATTTAGCAATGCTCTGCTTAACAACAATAAATGTTTTTACATGCCCATTATATTTTGGTGTGATGCTACAAGTATATGTCTAATATAAATAAAACGCAGATCAAAATATTTTTCCCTTGCTAATTCTTGTTAGTCCAAAACCAAAATTAAATCCACCTAAAACAATTTTGGTGTATGCTTTGCTTGAAGTGTATTGATCAGCTATGGGTAGTTAACTGGCAGTCAAAGGCTTCCTAAATACTGAAACTATTGTTTGGAAACACTCAACAAAGGCCAAATCCATAACATCTGTCCCAAGTTTGAAAAGGTTGAAAACTACTGTTTTAGAATTCAGCATAATGGCCCATGCTGTAGGGCAGGGATGGGCAACTTTGGGAGGTCTGGGGACCATTTGTGCCCCATGGACACCTCTCCTTATGGTCTGCACTGCCGTTGCCACTGGAGGCACCACTTTTTGCTGCCACTTTTGGGCAGCAAAAGATTTGCCACCACTTTTTGCCACCACTTTTTGGCAGCAAACCAAAAACCAAAAGTAGTGTTCCAAAGTGGTTTGTTGCCAATTTTTGGTGGCAAATCAGCAAAGTTTTTGATGCTGCTGCCATGAATTTCAGTGGCATGGCAATGGTGCTGGGGACCTGGGGGGAGGGCTACACTGGGGGGGGCAGTGGAGGCCACCCCTGCTATAGGGCAAATGTTTGCAAAGCTTGACAAAGACAACCTCCCCTCATGAAGAAACCTCCCCATGTATAGTTACACATTCTGGCATTTGCATGTTTGTTATTGCTCATATGTTCTGCACTGCCGCATGTCTTCCCATCCAGGTTACGCTTCTCTTCTGGTGAGACCACATCTTTTTAAGCCGCTCAGTATTTTGAACCTAGGAGAAATTATGCTTCCCTCAATGCCAGACAGATTGATACTGTGTGACTGTCCTATGCATGTAATGGCTATTTTGGTCAATGTGGTTAGTAACAAGCAACACAGCTTTTCTGCCAGCCCTCCACAAGCCCCTCTGCAAGTGCTCACACCATTTAGTGATTTGTTTTTGTTGAGTGAGTTCTCACTGTTTTAAATTTAATTAAGGGATGTGTTAATTCTTTTCCCAGATAACTACCATCTCATTGCTTCAGTGTTCATAGTCTATACACCCATACGACTGTACCAGTTCCATCATGTCTTCAGCTGGGGCTCTGCTCTGTGTCCCTCTGCCACCTGATATAAGTTGGATGGGTGTGTAGGGTGGCCATATGTCCCCTTTTATAGAGGACAGTGAGAAGGGCTCCCAGGGGACTGTCGTCTATTTCAAAGTCATCCTCCATTTGAAGGGCTGTCCAGTCCAAGTCCAGTTTAAAGATAAGGAACCATCAGAAGGAAGAGCTGGGCCTTGAAATTGCCCATCAAGAACAGACTGACACAGGTCACCTGGTCACAGTCGTCCACACCATGGTGGGATGTACTGTATTTCTATTTAAAGTATAATAATTATTTCTAAATTTGCATTCATACATATATATTACCATATGCAAATTTCATGCAAATTTGTATCTTCTTTTGCCCCCCTTTTTGGTGATGCAATTCCTCTTTTCTTGGCAATTCATAAGTGGCCACCCAAGTGGGGTGGACCCCTTTTCAGCCATTGAAAAGTGAGAGCCTCACTTGACCCCCTCACACTTGGCATTCTGGTACTGGGTGAAGATGTTTTTGCTATTATTGCTGTTGCTGTTGTTGCAAAAGTCATTTGGGCAGGGTGTGCTGAAATGACCAGAACTGTGATGCTGCTACTGTCTACCGTTCTTAGCTTGCCTGCTCTTGCAATCTAGTCTTTTGAAGGGTTTCAAGAAGGTACTGCTTATATATTGTTTTTAATTCTTCTTTTTGGAGCAACAAGTCTCTAGTTAATGGAGGGTTTACTTCTTATAAAGTGTGTAGGGTTTTTAAAAAAGAAATATTTATTTATTAAGGGCGCAATCCTACGACTGCTAGTCAGCGGCTAGATAGCCATAGGATTGGTTGGTTCTCAGAGAACTGACCTGCACTCCCTCCCGTGCTGCCTCATAGGCAGCGCAGATCAACCCCATGCCCCGCGATCATAAGAGCAGCATGGAGTGGGGGAAATGGGGCATTCCTGGGGGCTGAGTGGGGAGGTCAGTAGTACTGGTATGACACTTCCTATGTGTCATCCAGCTGCCCCTCCCTGTGCTCCAAGGTCCCACAGGTAGACATCCAAAATCAGCTGTCTAGCCATGAAAGCAGGGAGGCGGGAGTGTGGAGGAGATGGGCTCCTCACCATTCCTCCCACCCTGCAGTGGAAAGTGGTCGCCCCTGGGGTCGGAGGTGACCATTAACCCAGGTAGAATTGCTCACTCCTTTATTTATTTATTTATTTATTTATTATTGCATTTCTTTTCCGCCTTTCTGGAACCAACTAAAGCAAAACTTACAAAAATTCAACAAAAATCATGATCTAATAAAGACATAGTAAAATGTTTAAAAGAACTTTTAAAACCATAACCATTTAAAAAGCCAGGTTAATAAGATGCATCTTGACCCCTTCCTGAATGCAGAAAGAGTGGGGGCCAGTTGTAACTCCAGAGGGAGTGTTGTTCCAGAGTTAGGGAAGAAAACAGGAGAAAGCCCTTTCCTGCATGCCCAACAAGTGGGCCTCTGTAAGCGAGGGTGTCTTCAAAAGGCCTTCTCATTCGGACCTTAGCAACAGAGCAGGTTCATACAGTATCAAGATAGGCGGTCCCTCAGATAGCCATGCCCTAGGCCATTTAGGGCTTTAAAAGTTAAAACCAACCTCTTGAACTGAGCATGGGAAAAAATCAGCAACTAGTGCAAGTCTTTCAGTATTGGAGTGATGTGATCACAAACACCCGGATTGCCATTTTTCTTGGTAGAAAGGTGGCATACAAATCAAACAAATAAGTAATGTGCACTGGTTAGCAGCTTAGCTGCCACATTTTGCAATACATATTTTATAATATGTGATCTATATTGATCAATACCAATAACAGAATCTTTTAACAAATTGCTTATTTTTTAAATGCACCTGGGGCTCAAACCTGCCATCCATCCTAGAAGGGAAGCCCTGCTCCTTAATCCTACGTATTAATTCATTTCCAATTTTACATGTTGGATTTGTATTTTATATATTACTTAACCACCTTGAGTGTTTTATAAAGCAGAAAAGTGTGATATAAATATTTTAAATAGCATACACACTATTTTTCCAGGCATTTTAGCATTTTAGCTTTCTAAATTTTTATCTTTGCTGTTTTAAATCTGTATTTTAAACTCCTGCACTGCTGCTAGGTTTTATTTTGGTTGTATTGTTATATTGTGGTTTTAATGTTCTGTATATTTTAAATTGTTTTATTGTGTGTTGCTTGGATTTAATTTTTGTGAACTGCCCAGAGAGCTTCGGCTATTGGGCGGTATAGAAATAAATAAATAAATAAATAAATAAAATAAATACACACACACACACACACACACACACTAATTACATGGAAGCACTTCACATTTAAAAAAGTATCAAGCGGGATTTGAACCTCTGAAGCAATCAACATTAAATTTAAAGTCCAACTCATAATCATATGGTCATGTACTAGTACGAACTTCATTATTTTCAAAAGTGTGCACAGTGGAGGCTGGTGGCTCTGATTTCGGTGGGGCTATAGAACCATTCTGGGTTTTAGTCAGAACCGGCCAGAACTCTCAAGGAGCTATCCAAGGTGTTGAGCCTTATGTGCCAAATAAGTTCAGCATCTTGGATAGCTCCTTTAGAGTTCTGGCTGGGTCTGACTAAAACTCAGAATGGATTCACAGCCCCACCACGATTGGTGCCACCAGCCTCCACAGAGTACACCACTTCGAAGTGGTTCCTTGTTCATGGCCTTTGGAAGCGAGAGGCTTGATCCCTTTCCCTACCTTTGAGTCAAGTCAAGCTTTGCAAATGCTTCGCATACGTTTGGGGGGTCAGCTTTTGTACATATATGTCGCATGCAGTGTATGAATGCAGATTAGGTGTTCAGCAAGAAACTAGTTGCCATAATAGGGCCAAACTAGATGTGACATCGATTATGTGGATGCTTTCGTTATGTTAGTAGAAGCATCCAAGAAAACTGAGCAGCCTTGGCACCTTAGGAGATGAGGAGAGGTGTGATTCTTTCTCTCCCTGCCACAACCCCAACAAAAATCCTAACGCTGCTATTTCCATTGGCTCCAAGGGGAGCTTCCCTTGAAATGCAAATAGAAGCTTTGGGGAGCGATTTTTATATGAGTAATAGCAGGGAAATGGTTAAACTCTCCCTCCCCCACCCCCTACAGTCCCACAGCTGCTCACATCTTCCTGCAGCTATCTACATTTTATTTTTTAAAAAGTCCATGTTAATTGCATTCATTTGTTTAAACCATGTATGTTAATCCATGCAATTTACAGCCTGTCTCATTTGACCCTAAACAAATGGAAACCTTCTGAAAAGGGGCAGATGCTTTGTAAACCTGATGATACCTCTAGATGGAAACGCTGATCCATGGGACCTTGTGGGGGTATTTAGGGAAAAGCTGCCAGAACAGATAAAGCATAACCTCAACAGTTAAGCTATTTTAGTCAGAGTCATCTGCTTGGTGTGAGATCTGCCGTGAAATGTGATTTAGTGTCTGGAATAGATTGCTTAGAATAACATGCCAGCTTCATGAACAGCCATCTGAGTCCCTCTGAATAAAATAGTAAGTGACAGCAGAGAAACATTTCACAATGAAAATCAGATATACAGTAATAAAAATATACGAATATTAATTCAAAGCATTCTAAGCCCCCCCCCCCGCGCGCACACACATACACACACATACAAAGAATCCATGCAGAACACAAAATGGAGGAGTGAACAAGCAAATAAATGCACAACAGTACAATGACTGTTTTCAGGGGCTATACTATGGTCCAGTTCATGACTCACTATGGGGGGGTTGGACTCAATGGTCTTGTAGGCCCCTTCCAACCCTACTATTCTATGATTCTATGGCCCCATTCATGGCAACACTTCCTTGTGGCAAAGTCCCATTAAGTTGGAATCCAGGAACTATGGGTGGCCACTTATGAATTTCCAAAAAAAGAGGAAATGCATCACCAAAAAAGAGGACAAGTGATTTGCATAACATTTTCATACGCTAATTTTTAGACTGAGATGCAAATTTAGAAATAATTATTACAATTTAAGTAACAATACGTCACACTATACTGTGGAGGACCGTGACTAGGTGACCTGGGTGCTTGCCTGTTCAGCCTGTGGACAAGATGCTAACTGTTGATGGACAGACAATTCTCATGGTTCTTTATCTTTAAACCAGACTTGGACAGGACAGTACTTCAAATGGAGGATGATCCTCTGGCAGCCCTTCAGACAGAGGACAGTCCTCAGTCAAAGAGGACACCTGGCCACCCTACATGGGCAAGGCCAATTGCATGGCTCCTTAGAACCCGCTTGTCATCTTCCTGGCAAGGAAATGATACAGCTGTAAGCTGTGCTTGGAGCAGAAAGGAAGGAAAATTTCTGAGATTTCTGTTTTTCTCACATACATCCACACAACCCACCACTTTTTGTGGCAGCTACAATTCCATATCCCACCCTCCACACACACACACACACAATGCATGCAATGCCACAGAACAATACCAGGTCTGGGTCATTGTGGGGGATGCAAAATGGTGGTGAGGCCACCAACACAGTTGTTGCTGCTGCTGCTGCCGCCACAAAAAGACTGCAGCAAAAAGTGGGGAGGAAGCTTGGGGGTGGGGGAGAAAGAAATTGTTCTATTGCCACTGCTAATGGTGAGTCCCACCCCCAAGAAACTGTTGGAGAATTCCTCCTCCCCCTGGGAAAATGTGGTTAAGTGGTCACACACACACACACACACACACACTTCTTTGCCTGCAGATGGGGTGGAGAACTTTGAGAGGCCATTTGCACACCTCTTCTAATTTTTCTCTAGCTATAATGGAAGGGAGCAATGGGGCGGGGGGACGAGAAGGTACATTCTCAAAATATTTCTAAAAATTCTTCCAGCAATGGGCATGCTGGCTGGGGATTATGGGAGGGTACCAGGTTGGGGAAGGCTGAGTTCCCCACATAACATAACACAAGATGCATTTCTAAGCATAAAAAGTCATTTTTTAAAAAAAAGCCATTCTAAGTAGGGCTGTGCATGGACCTCCCAATCTGACTTGGAAGCAGCTTCAGGGCTTCCGAGGCAGGCCCAATTCAGCTCAGGCTGATTCGTCATCCCCCGCCACCCCGACCTGCCTGGGCCTACGAAGCAGAAGTGGGATTCGGACATCCGAATCCCACCTCACATACCCCCAACATGCCGCCCAGCCCCCCAGCTCCTTACCTGGGCCCTTGTTCCATGGAGGGGGGGGCACTGCTGCCAGGGGAGCCACCTCTGCCATTGCCACTGGTGCCGCTGGGCAAGCTGCTGTCGGCGTGGCCAGGGGAGCCACCGGGGAAGCCTCTACCTGTCGCAGCCCGCCAGCAGGCAGGAGGGCCAGAGTCACCTTCCAACTGCGCTCTTTCCCTTCCTTGCAAGGATGAGAGGGCGCCCAGTTGGAGGACAACTCCTGCTTCTGCTCAAGCCTTCACGGGTTCCTTGCTTGCGAGGAGCCCATGAAGGCTTGAGTGAGGCCAGCAGCAGCAGCTTGCAGTGAGGGCGGGCTGCTACCGCTGCCACCAGGAAAGCTGCCGCCATCTCCTGGGCCCTCTGGATGCGCACTGGCAGACATCTTGTTCCGGGGAATGGGGGGAAACATTTTTAAAATGGAGACTCCCTGTATTTCCGGAATTACAGGTAGTCGCCATTTAAAAAATGGCTCCCCCACATTCCCTGGAACAAGACGGCTGCCGGCGTGCATTCAGAGGTACAGGTAAGGAGCTGGGGGCTGGGTGGTGGCAGTGGTGGCAGTGGTGGCAGCTGGGCCTTCGGATCACTCTGAAGTGCACCGAAGTGCTTCAGAGTGACCCAATCCACTTTGGGCCGCTTCATCCCCATCTCCCGTCCCTCACCTTGACTCAGAGGCGGCCCGAAGCGGTCTGAGGCACCCTGCTTCGACTCAGAGTTCAGGCTTCGGGCCGAAGCGGCACACTGCCCTAATTCTAAGCTTTCTTTTCCTGTATGAAGGACACTAAGATAATCACAGAAGAGGGAATAATTTATTTGTTCCTGGGATTCATTAAAAACCAACCAATGTGTGTTTGTGCATGATTTACATTACATTTAGGCTGCCATCCTATACATGGGCGGAAGCCCCATTGAACTCAGTGGGGCTTACTGCTGAGTAGATGTGTATAGGATTGCACTGTTAAAAGAGTTTCTGAACATTAAAAGTAATAATAATTATCCACCCAGCCCAAGTGCCTTTAAAAATATTAAATATTCTGAGCAGTTTCCCCCTCCCTTTTCTTTTGCCAGACAACAACTGAAAGCCTTTTAAATATTAAAATAAATTCAATTATTTTCTTTTCTTTTCCATTTTAAGTACAACACTTCATTGATATCAGCCAGCTCTTATTTTATCAGCTGGTTTGCATTTGAGCAGGAAGCAGAAGCCGCCAAGATCTGTGTTCCTAACAGAAGGGTAGCCCCTGTCATTTTCTGTTTACAGGTCAGCTTGTTTATGTGACAGAAGTAATTACTCCCTAGTCCTGCCAGTGGTTTGGCAGATATACCATTGGATTATGGTCACATCATATCAAGAGGAGAGGGGTTTAATGCAGAACTGTAATGGATCGGCATTAGAAGATTCAGCCAATTTTCCTTGTGCTTGAAGTATCCAATTTTATTCCAAGATCAAGCAATACCCACAGTGTAGAGAAAGCTGGTGGAGGGAACAAGCCTGTTACTCTGGCAAAAAGGTCTGGGCAAAATAGGAAGATAGGCCTGCTTTGCCTCCTCTGCTTTCCTTCCAATGAGATGGTATTACAGCAGGAAATCAAACAGCCACCCACTGGCACATGACCAACAGGGGAACCGTTTGCGAATGGTGAGGGGCAGTCCTTGGTGTTTCACACCACACGATCAGTATCATTTATCTCTGTGGCCAGATCCTTGGATCTGCACAGACAATGGTTATTGTTCTAAGCCACCTCCCCCAACCTGGCATCCTCCATGCGTGTTGGACTACACCTCCCATCATTCCCAGCCCCACATACCCAATGACTGGGGATTATGTTAGGTGTAGTCGCACACATCTGGAGGGTGCTGGGCTGGGGAAGTCTTGCATATCAGCAATGAAATGAACTTATGCACTGGATTAAATAAATGCCTAGTACAGACACCTATTTCACTGTTTGTAACAATAGCCATTTATTGTGTAGAACCAATGAGCTAGCCACAAATATGGACGTTCTTGATCTTAAAACACATTTATTTATTCTTACATTTATATCCCACCTTGTCTTCCTCTTGCGAGGAACCAAAAGTGGCTGACATGGTGCTCCTCGACTCCATTTTATCCTCACAACAACCCTGTGAGATAGGCTAGGCTGGGAATCAGTGCCTGGCCCAAAATCACCCAGTGACCTCCATGGTCAAGTGAGGACTAGAAGGATCTCCTGAGCCCCTGTCCAGCACTCTAACCACCACACCACACTTGGACTCAAATTTTGATTTCAGACATTTCTGTCCTGCCTTTCAGTAAAGCAGGAATGAGGGAGGTGTGGATCTCTAGATGTTGTTGGACTGCATCTCCCATGATTCCTCACCACTGGCTATGCTGGTGAGGACTGATGGGAGTTGCAGTCAAAGTATAAATGGAGGGCCAAACATTCCCTACCCTGCAGTAAATCAACTTCCAAGATGGCCCACAAGAAGAATTGAAACAATCAATTTCAAACATATACAACAATAATAAAAAAGAGAACTACAACTACAACTTTCCCCAACATGGGGCTCTCCAGATTTTTGGAGTTCAACCTCCATCATCCCCAGTCACTATGGCCAGTGGTCAGGAATGCTGGGAGCTCTAGTCCAAAACATCTGGAGGGCACCAGGTTGGGGAAGGCTGTACTACAACATGGGTAGATGAAAGTTGCAGTTCTTGATAGTTCAGGTCCTTTTTGGCCACGTTTCTTCTTTACACACAGTTGCAGCTGCAACTTAACCTCACAGTTGTTGCAGCGCAAGTGATTTGCCAATATAGATTCCAATTCACCAGCTGCTCTTCCCAGCAACAAACTGAACCATCACACTGCTTCACTGTTGCTTCAATATAACCTCTTACACTAGCCAGGTAAAGATTCTCCCATTTACCAGTTCTTCGTTTTCCAAAATCTTCCCAAGGAGAGTTATTAGACAGTCAAGCAACATAGCTTGACCAAGATGGCTTCCACACTTGGCAACCCAACCTGAGCTGGAATGGCCATGTTGGGGATTTTGTCTGGCAATGTTTGTACATCTTCTCTAGTTGTGTAGAGCAAAAGTGGAGCAATTTATTACAATGCCAGCTGTACGGTGCCCAGGTTTTACATGCATTAATGGAGAAAAGTCAACAGAGTGCTTCAGTATACCTCACTGGTCTGCAGAAGACATATTCTGTGCCAGCAAGTCTTGGGGGAGGGGAGAGGGTCACAGTTTAAGGTAGTTTCATAATTCTCTTTCCTTGCCTTAAATGTGTATTTCATCCATGTCACATCAAATAAACTACCTGTGAAGCAAATTGAGACTCCACCCTAAATTCTTGTCAAAGTCATTATACCATCCTAGCCTAAGAAATAAGCAGAGAACAAAACAGCTGTAGGTGTTAGAAACTGGTACAGCAAAATATTTCCTAAGAAAGAGTGAGAGAAAACACACATGGATGACCAATCTAGAGAGCGATCCTATGGCTCCTAGACAGTGTCTGCGGGGCCATAGGATAGTTCGGATTCCTGGATCCAAGGTCAGAGACAGCGCTCTGACCTTGGACACAGGAGTCCGAGGCCCCTGTCCCCTCGCAGCCGGCACAGAGAGAACTGTGCCTGCAACCTCAGAGAGGAGGAAAAGGGAGTGGTTCTGTGGGAGGGGAGGGGCCAGGGAGGGTGGCTTACGTCCTTCAGCCTCCCCAGCCACCTTCCCTCCTACTCTGCAGAGTCCCAGCTAGACAGGCGAAAAAGCCTGTCTAGCCAAAATGCATCTTGGGACTCTACCACACTCTGATGCCATGTGCCAGGCCTAATTAACAGCTTGATTCTAAGCCTCTTTACTCAGGAGTAGGTCCCACTGCTCTCTGTATAAATCTAATGCACATACGTTATTTAAGTACAGTGGGTCTAAATAAAAATTCATGTTTTTACTAGTTCTGTGATTCCACCCCAAATGGAACAAAACTGCTACAGTTCAAGTAGGGAAAAATAAGATATATAGACCAAAGGCAATAAACAGATTTACACTTAAATCCTTCTTATGGGTATTGCATTCCTCAGATCCATATGAAAGAGTGAATATCATAACGTTTTCTTCATACAGTTTCCTCCTAAGGGAGGGCCTTTGGTTTCTTTCTCATAGCAGCAATTCATAAAATACTACTAGAAAAATATTGCTTGGATACAAGCCACGTTTCCACTGAGGCACTCTGCTTCTTTTCTCAGGCCCTTCGAGGCTAGATGGGTACATCAAAAATGGGTTTTTCTATACCTCCCTAGATTCAGTGCTGCATAATTTTCTGGCAATAAATATCAGCCATTTCAGTTTCTTGCAGGGGAATTTGTTAATCATCTCTCTTCCCAGAGCAGCTGAAGATAGTTGTTCGTTTCATTCTTAAAGCTTTGAACTCTCGCCTTTCTGTTTTTAATCTTACCGAGATTTCTTCCCCTTTTAATTGGAAGCTTCATCCATTACCACCCCCTTCCTTACGTACCACTTCAAAAGTATGGCTCTGGGTTTTTTCTTCAATCTCTTCAAGCTGGAGGGCTTAGGGATGCATGAAGGCAAGCCTGATCTGGCCCAATTCAAGAATAAACATGCTGTTGACACAATGTGTAAAGAAGAAAAATTGGGGCATCTGGGTGGGAATGCCTCCAAGGGTAGTATTTTCTCCCATGAAACAGTTAGTGATCATGTGCTTCCTGAACAGCAAAGCACTGCATTTGTTTGGCTTTTAGAAGCCAAAGTGGATGTGCCAGGTAGTGTATTACATCCCTCAGTACAGTCTGTACTTAGAATTGGAGTGGTGTGATGTTCTATTATAGCAAGGGCTGCAGAACCTCAGGGCCCCTGGGCCAAATTTGGCCCACCTAGGGTCCCAATCTGGTCCTCTGGGGTTCCCCAGATGGTCTTGCCCCTTTCCCTTGGCCCCACCCCCTTTCCCTAGACCACCAATAGTTTGGTGTTTTCCCAGCAGGTTTTTTCCCCCCATTCTGAAATGCTGAAATACCTCTCCTGAGGCTCTGTAATTTGCAGTAACAGCTTTAAGCTTAAAATAATGCTTGTATTTTGGCCGCACCCCTTTTGCCTTTGGCCCCACCTACATCCGGAATGGGACACCCAAGAGCCTCTCCAAACTGGAATTTGGCCGTCAGGCTGAAGAAGGTTCAATGCCTTTGAACACTGATCTTGTTCCAGTCACCTCAGAAAAGAACCCTTTAAAATGAAATAAATGAATTAGAGTCATTTGGTGCTTTAAATGTTGGCTAAAGTATGGAAGAAATGTAACTAATTTTTGTAACTAATTCCACAGAGTTTATAGAATTATGTTATATATATTTTGTTTTCCATTTAATCACAACCTAAGGCCTGTTCAGATGACAGCTCACAGAATTCTACCTGTGGGGAGATCAACATTCTGGGCAGTTCTCTGGAAAGGTGCATGATAAATTATCTACATCTATATCTATATCACACACATAAGCAACTTTTTAGTCAGTTATTTGAAGATAGGATCTCCTTGTTCACTCCTCCCAAGGCCTGTTCTCAGTCTCTGGCCCTGGACAACCAAAATGCCTGGGGAAAAGTTTGTGCAAATTAAAGAAATTCAAGGAAATCAGATTTGTTTTAAAAGCCTTTTGTTTCTTTATATGCTGGGAATGCAATAAAGCCTTACTGTTCTCTCAGACTAGAGGGGCAAGCAAGGAGAAATTCCGAATGGTGCATCCAAAGGGTATTCTTCACATCAGTCTGCACAAATTGCCAGTGGGAGGCTGGTGGCTCCGATGTCAGTGGAGGCTGGTGAATCTGCTCTGGGTTTCTGTCAGGAGTTCTGACTGGTTCTGAGTGAAACCAGAGTGGATACCCTGCCCACTGAGATCAGAGCCACCAGCCTCCACTGGCCAGAATGTAGGATAGCCATGTGCCCTATTTTACAGAAGACAATCCTCTGTTTGAAGGGCTGTCAGAGGACTGTCCAAGTCTGGTTTAAAGATAAAGAAGCATAAGGATGGAGAACAGAGGCTTTGAGGTTTGCCCACCAGGAGTTAGGCAGCAGACTGAGCCAGCACATGGCACACCTTCCCCACTATGGTGAGAGATATTATATTTCTATTTAAATTATAGTAATAATTATGTCTACATTTGCATCAATATCTATAAATTAGCATGTGAAAAATTGTGTCCTCTTTTGGAGCAATGCATAAGTGGTCACCCTACAGATCAGATGCCCAGGGAAGTTTGCAAACAGGGCATATGAACATATCAAGCTACCCTTATAAGTGAGACCCATTGGTCCATTGTCTGCTCTGACTGACAGCACCTCTTCACCATCTCAGGCATGGATCTTTCCCAGGCCTGTTACTTGCTGAGATCCTTCTTAAGTGCAGATGCCAGGGACTGAACTTGGCATCTTATGTACTCAAAGCATTTACATCATTCAGCTGAAGCGCCTCCTGTCATGGGTGGCTTAGAGCAGAGGTCCCCAACACAGTGGCCATGGACACTTCTCATGGCGCCCACAAAGCTCTTCACTCCCTGCACATCCAAATAATTTTTTTAAATAAACACAGTGAAAAACAAGGTGCCAGGTTCTCCTTCCTGTTCCTGAACCTGCCTCTGATCAGCTGGTCATTGGGCAGAAAGAGAAAGCAAAGCAAAGAGGTAGAGGGGAGAGAGAAAGCAAGGCTAGAGGCTGGGAGGGGAGAGAAACAGTGAGGTAAAGGGGTGTGGGAGAGAGAAAGAGCAAGGCTAAAGGCTGGAAGTGGGGAGAGAGAGAGAGAGAACAAATGGGAAAGGTCTGTGTGGATAGAAGATTGGGTGGGCCAGGAAACAATTCTTTCCATTTCCCCCTCTTTCTCAGCCTCTAGCCTCACTATTTCTCTCCCCGCCAAAACCACCTCTTGACTAGCCAGGCCCACATGGCAGCCGTTATCTGATTAGCCACAGCTACATGGAAGCCATTTGGTGGTGGTGCCCACACAATTTTTCAAATTCCCACACTTGCCCACAGGTCCAAAAATGTTGGGGACTCCTGGTTTCGAGAATACACCAGCCAGGAAGCTAGACAAGAACTTCATTGTCTTAAAAAAAAAGAAAAGAACAAAACAGCAAAAGGAAATGGCCAACTCCACCCAGATGCAATTAAGTCCAGTGCCTCCTAGTGGCTAAATGATATAATGACATTATCCACACAGTCTCCATCCCCTGCAGTTGATCTCCAGCATCTGATAGTCGGAGGTATCCACACAAATGAAGGTTGTGGCTATCAAGGTTTGTTTCTATCAATTGACCTACCACCACTTAATTTTTTTACTTAAATTGTACACAGTCATTGGCTAAAATCTAACTGAAACTGAACTTTGTTTTGTTCACATTCTGTGTATTCATTTGAATTGCCAAGTACACAGACAGCTTTATTAGTGGTTTTTAATTTTTTAAGAAATGGGCCAAGGGGGAAAAATCAACATGGCTAAATGTTTGCCTTCAGAGGAAGAATGCTGAATAATGTCAAATAAAAGAGATCTTCTCTTCAGTTCTCACATCCACGAAAAGACATAGAAATGATAGTTTTTCAATGCCTGCACTGAAATCCAGTGTCTGTATATCATGTTCACAGCATTACTTCAACACCTTCCTCACCGCTATGCAATGCATCAGTAGAAAGCAATTTGTGTTTTTAACCAGCTGAGAGGGGGGAAAGTCCACCTGAATGACCTTGGGCAGGAATTGTGATGTGTCTTCTGTCCGCTGTACTTTATTTGAGTTCTTTCACCTCGCAGGCATTTGGCTGCAAGCTGACAAACAGTGCAAAGGTGCTTTCCATCACTGTCGCTGCCTTCCTTTCTGAAATATTGTAGACTCTGGGATGCATTCAAAGTGGGGCTCTGGAATATACAGACCATCTGGTGGTAAAAAAGAAAAGAAGAAGACAAAGCTATACTCCTTCTTCCGGCTCCCCAAGCCACAGCATTTTTGTCAAGATCCAAGCCTGGCTTTGCAGAGGTTGCTTGAATATGGTCTGAATTAGAGCTGTCAGTGGTGTGGGGAAAGCCCTTGATCTCCCGTTCTTGGTCTGAATTCAAACCCGTGTCTCCCAGAATGGCATCTTGGGGGAGCCCTTAATAACTATCTAAAAGTTGAGGGGCCTCTTTTTATGAAGCCAAGCCAAACATCTTGCTGCTATCTCATTGAAGATAGTTGGTGAGCAACACAGGTGAGCCTGAGTCTAACCATAGGGCTGGAAAACCATTATTTAAATAAGTTTGCTATTGGCCATCTGGTAGGCCTTCATATCATTTCCTGATGCTTCTCTCCATAATCAAGCCTTCTGATGGAATTAGTCGCACTTTCACTATAATAGCGATAGGCAACCTGGTGCCCTCCAACAACTCCCATAAACCTGAGACAGCATGGCCAACAGTCAGGGAATATGGGAGTTGTAGTCCAAAACATCTTGAGGGCACCAGCTTATCTATGCCATTCTACACCACTGGTCTTCAGCTGATGGGTTGGGCACCACTGCTACGACTTTGCAGCCTGACCTAAGGTGCAAAGGTGTTGTGATGGTGTCACAACAGTAGCACCATCACAATACAAATATATGTCTAAGTGGGTCCCCAAATTCATGTTCGGGCTAAAGGTGGGACCCAGCTTTGAAAAAGTTTAAGACTGTTGCTCTGCGCAGCCAGTGCGGGCCTTTTGCTAAATTAGACATTTGTGATGAAATTCTGTCATTGGTTTAAAAGCCGGGGAAAAGAACTTCAAGTAATGCAGTGGAGATTTGACAGCGAGTTCAGATTTTTTATTTTCAGTACCCAACAGGAATGATAAGAGTTCATCTTGTCAAGCAAGAATGAATGGATATGGGAAAGGAAGGAAGGAAGGAAGGAAGGAAGGAAGGAAGGAAGGAAGGAAGGAAGGTAGTAGGTCGGTCATAAAGTCAGGGCTTCCAGGAATTGCTGGATAAGTGTTTCCAGTCCAGGGGAGCAAAGACTGGCAAGAAATACTGTGCAGGGGAAGGGGGTTTATCATTTTCTGCTCTGCTGTTTTCCCAAAGGCCTGTGAAGCTGGTATTTATCCCATTAGGAAAAACATACAGGAGCACTGGGGAAATGAGGCAGGGAAAAGGGTTAAATCTCTCTCCGCCTGCACTGTGGTTCTGATGAGAATCTGCCCTCTCCCCACAACAGCTGCTGTTTGCAAAAATTTAAAGAAAACAGAAATGCATTAATACATCTCCATTGTCTCATTCAGTTTGGGCATTAGTTCAACATCAAATGCAACACCATTTCTACAAGCTGCTCTGAAACAATCCCAAATTGAATTGCATTGGGCAGTATGAAGAGAACTGCCATTCTGGTGCATTTTTAGACTGCAAATTAAATGCTAATACGTCTTTCTTTTTCTTCCCCCACCCACTGGTCAAAAGTCAACTCCACACAATGAGGACATTTTCTCACCGAGAGTTCTGCCAGCTATCTGTCAAACATGAACAGTGACAGACAAAGTAAGGAAGAGCAAACATTGCTACCTCTTGTTCCTTGATGTTAGCAGGGAGGTACTAATGTCAGTCATATTATGAATGCAACATTCCTTTAGACACAAGGTAGACCCTCTGTTGTCCTTGAATTTTTAAAGATCCTTGTTCACATGCATTGTATTCTTTGCAATGTTTACACATAAACACTTTGTCGATTGGGAAATACCAGTTAAAGCAGAGATGCAGAACCACTTCTGGATGGGGGGGCAGATGACCCCCCCACCCAGCCCTCCATAGGCTGTATGATATCAGGTGGGCACAGCCATGCTCCTAATGTCATTTGAGCCAGGGACCAGGCTTTCCTGTGTCTGTGTGTGGGCTTTCCCAGTTAGGGAAACCCTGTGTGCAGCAAAGCCGAGATGAATACTCCCATTACTCCTCCAATGGGGAGTGATGGGGACTAAGTTGGCCCTACTCTCCCTGCATGCCCTGCCTCCTTCCCACAATGGGGAAAGCAGGTGGGGTACGTGAAGGAGAAGCAGCTGATGGAGGAGCAAAGGGGGCTCAGGCTCAGCTATTTCACCCGCCCGCCCTCCTTCCCCCATTGTGGGAAGGAGTCAGGGTGGGCTAAGGGAAGTCCACTTCCACCAGCGCAGTTGATCCAGGATAAATCTGGATCCAACCCTAAATGTGGTACACTTATTATTAACAACAACATAATAGAATGCCATAAGAAGAACCATATGCTTGATCAGACCAAGGGTCCATCTAGTCCAGCATTCTGTTCACACAGTGGCCAACCAGCTGCTGACAAGAAACCCACAAGTAGGACATAAGAGCAACAGCACCCTCCTGCCCATACTCCCCAGCAACTGGTGTACATAAGCATACTGGCTCTGATACTGGGCATATCATATAGCCATCAGGGCTAGTACCACTGATAGTCATCTCCTCCATGAATTTTGTATTCATGATGTATTCTTCTGAACTAAAAGGCCCTGCAAGAGATTGAGGACCAAAACAGATGTGGTCCAGGGCTCCCATTTTGACTGGCGCACCTGCACTGTGTGCGCGTGTGTGTGTAAAAACCATTTCTCAGGGCCCTTTGCCCAATCAAAATTTCCTCCTGAAGCTGCTGCTGGCATTGTTATCCTGCTTTCCTGGAAGCAACTCAAAGCTGCTTACAGAAATTTTGCAATAAAATAAAAACAAGCAGCCAATAGAGTAGACCTGGGAGGGCACAATGTATTAGACATAGCACAATGTACCAGATTGTCTTCGGGGTGGGACAGGTTGCTTCCCTTCACTGCATCAGTCCTGTGTTTCCTCTGATGTAATACATAGTTCCCCCCTAAGCCTTAGTACGTACAACTGCATTTGCTTTAGGGGTGGGGAGATACAGTGATTTAATCACAAATTCATGAAATTGATCCAATTAATTAGGGGAGAAGAGGTTTCAGGAAATGTCCCCTCCCGCAATTTTGTTTCTTTGAATCATTTTGCATAAGTTCCACTGGGTTCAATGGAGGTTAGTTGTGATTCAACTGCACAGAATTGTACTGTTAATTTCTGATTCCTCTCTCCTCTCCTCCCCTCCCCACCCCAAAAGATACCATGGAACAACTTTTAAACCTTTGGGTCAGCATTATTTTCTTACGTTACTTATCCAAACATTAAAAATGTTTTTCTAGTAGCTCAGGTTTAAAAATAGGTTTGCAAGGAATGGCACACGATGGTTTTATATTTTTAGCCTGCTTCAATCACTGCCCTTCCCTTGGTGGGGTATTTCATGCTACACCTCTCTGATGAAATTAACTGCTGAAAGAACAATCCACCAATTGTGCAAAAGTAAGTGTATAATGGTGGTCTCTAGTGAGTGGCAAAGGAGGCAGCTATTTTTAATGGTAGCAGCCATTTTGAATTTCTCCCAAAACACCTCAGAACGGGGCTTTCTGAGGGGAAACAAAATGGTGGTCACTCCAACTCTCTTTCACACATACCCAAGAACTCCCCCCCCCATGCCCCCCAAACCCATACTTGAAACCATGCAGCCAATTCTTAGGTGGATGAAATGGCTGAGAAATTATCCTTGCCCATTTGGTATACCTCTAATTTGTCCCTTGTTATCCCTTGCCACTCCCTTGCCTCACTTCCTTCCACACCCTTCTCATCTGACCCACTTAAGAAATATAGATTGTAAGCTCCTCAGGGCAGGGATCTGCCTGTTTTATTTATGTGTCATTGTAAAGAGCCAAAAAGAGTGGTGGCACAACATCATCATTATTCATGGTTATGGATAATAAAGTTTAAAACATGAGAATGATTTCTAATGCTGATAAATTAGAAAGGGCCAATGGGAGAAGTGTTTCTAGTGGTGAGGGTCATCTTCAGTCAGCAAAACTCTTTCTCATGTCCCACAGTCAAATTATGAATAAATAGCTAGTTTTTAAGGGACCATGGGTGCATAAATTAACTACTAATAGTTATGTTTTACAAAGCCTCAAACTGCCTAATAAGGGAATGACATCAATTGCCAACAAGAGCAGGTGAGATTCATATTTTCCTGGACCAAATTATTTTTAGCACCTTTCTCTCTCCCCATCCCCTTTTATGGTATGTGGAAGCTAACTAAGGAAAAAATCTGTGATTGTGTTTCGTGCAGAATGGAAAAACCTGTGAGTTTGAAATGTCAGATAAAAATCTTCAGCAAAAACTGGCAATATCATCTGCAGGCAAGGATATTGCAGAGGTGACAATTTATGTTATTAAACAGCTGAAGGTGTATAAAAAAGATGACGCAAACACAGAAATGGTGACATGTTTCTGGCATCAGATAAAGATGAAACTGAATGCATTATTGCTAATTTGCTCCAGCTGCATAATCTCCAGGTTGTTACTATCCTGTTCCTATTGCAGTTTGGGGGTGCAAATGGAAGATAAAATTGGCCACCTCTATTACATTTCAGTAGAAATAATATTCCCTGATTGATTGATTTAAAAAAAAAAACCTGCTGATTTGGTAAAATGCGTGTGTGCTAATGTATATGTCTAGATACAAAATTAGAAATAGTAATTTATAATTTAAATTATGGTTCCAATTAAACCATAATTTAAATAGAAATACAACACATTTTACCATAGTGGGGAAAGCTGTGACCTGGTGACCTCTGTGCCTGCTCTGTCTGGTGTCCAGATGCTAACTGTGGATGGGCAAATTCAAGAAAGCCTTTCTAATAGAGCACTGGATTCTGTAAAGTAGAACATATGGCCACCCTACACACAGGCCTTGGGAAGGAAGGAAGAAATAGTTCTTGCAGACCCACTTAAAGCTACACACACATACAAATTCATCACACCTCCAACTTAAAATCACGGAGACAGCAGGGCCGAAGTAGAGGGCATCCATGGCTCCTCCAATCACGGGTCCTCCTGTTTTATTCTCTGGCTCATCTTGCTCCTGCTGCAGCCACTTTCTTTTGCTCCTTCTACTTCCTACGTATTTCCTCTGCTTATTTTCTTCCCATTTGCTTACACACATACACACACACGCACACACCTGCATCCCTGCCTTGGTGGTCTCATCAAGATTGCCCAGTTGTCTCATGTAGTCAACTGGACTCCATTTGAGGTGCCAGCATGCCTTAAACATTTTTTAAAGCATCTCCAAGACCAGGGAGAGAGGTGTGCTCCCATCATAAATGCATTGCACTTGTTGGGCTTCTCTACACAAGGAATTTATTGTGTACTCCTCATTCTGTATTCACGATTAGTTACAGGTTCTTTAGATGATGTCATGGCTCTCCAGTTTTGTTTCTGTGTCTAGCCAGCACTTTCAGCGAGTTTTATTTTTAGAGAAGGGAAAATGCTGCGTTTAATTATAAAAGTGAAAGAAAGCACGATTTTCTCTTCTGTATTTGGACTACTCTGCTTTACCATGGCACCACCTAGAGGTTATGTAGCAAAACAGCAGGAAAGGAAATGCTCCTCATGTAATGCTCAAACCTCAATTCTGTGACAAAACCGAAAGTAGATGCAATGGATTAACAGTCTCGTACAGGAAAGCTCATTATGTTATGTATTGAAATAGGCTTTTAAAAGGCAGCCATTGTCCCTTGAAACAAGGAAAGAAAAGGAGATGGCATGCAAGACAAGCATTTGTCTTAGAAAATTGCCAGTGATGAAGAATAGCCTGTTTTGGAGTTCTTCTCCATCAATTATTTATATACTTCTTCAGGTTTGTTTCAAACCACAGCCAAGAGCATGGTTATTGCTTCTACTAAAATTGAAAGCAGAAGTCTGTTAATCTGTTAAAGTGTCCCCACCCCACCAACACCTCATAGTATCCTCCCATCTTTGTTCATTTTTATAGAACAAGTCGTATAAGATAAGCTATAGTGTAAATCCATGGCAGAAATCATTGTACTCCTCAAGTCATTATTAATAACTACCTATCCTGGATAATAATAGAGAGGTTGCTTTAAGTACAGCTTCAGGCTTTAGCTGCTCTTTCACATCTGAGATAGATAGACCCTCACTGAAACTGTAATTGCAACCAGGTAGCTTCCTTCATCACTTTAAGACCCATAATGCATGTGGTGTCTGGGATAGGCCTAATTTCTCTACCTGAGGGGACACAGTGATTTGTATGCTAATGCCTCAGTGGCTTCTTCTCAAGCTTAAAGCTACAAACGTGCTTTGAGGGATGTCTCTGAATTTTCTCTGTGGCCCAGGTGAAGGTACCTCTAGCTTCTTTGCTTCCTTGAAAGAAAATTGCTTTCATATACAAGGACTCTCTGGGGCCAAATTATACCATTTAAAGCCTGCTTCACACATTACATTTTATACCTAAGGATGTATTTATTTTTATGTATACAGCAAGCAGTGTAAAGTGAGAATGTAATAAAAACATATATTTAGAAACACATGTAGCATACAGATACTTTGACTGGGTTCACACAACATGCTAACCCACACTCAGTGGTTGAGTGTGCGTTGTTGAACTGTGGGTTGTTTGTTGAAGTGTGGGTTAGCGTATTGTCTGAAGCCAGGACATTTTCCTCAGGGTGGCTAGTTAACCATGCCGTGTGGCTTGTTTTCCTCGAATAGGCCACCTCAAGAATCCATGGTTTGTTGCTGGGTTTTTCAGAGTGGTTAACAAGAGAAACTGCATGGTTAACAAGCCACCCTGTGGAAAATGTCAGGGGTTCAACAACCCACATTCAACCACTGAGTGTGGGTTAGCATGTTGTGTGAACAGCCCCATTAGCTGTATCTTCCTGTCTAATATAAATCTGGTGGCATATCTTGGTTTGCTACCATGTAATGTGTGGAATGGCCCTCAACAACTTGTGATCATTTATAGGCTGGTTTTGTTTGTTTTTAAAATTTTGAAGCCATTTTGATTTTGAAGCCATTTTTCTCAACTATGAGGAAATATGTTCCTCATTTAAATATACTGTTGAGTGACTCCCTGATAACCTGTTCAGTCCAATGTTCAATATATATTGCTGGTCCCTAATTACTTTTCTTTAGCCCTCTTATCTAGTTAAGTTTTATTATTTATATCCCACAATTTTATTCCAAAGAAGATTTAAATGATACATCCATTAAAACAATGCATCCATTCAAACGATGAAACAATAAACACCATTTCACACAAACAGCACCTTGATGCATGCATGTTCCATCTGCTATCCTGCAACATGTTCCAGCCACATGTTCACATAGTGGTGATTTTCAGAACCATCCTACAGACACTCAGGGCATCTCTACACCAGCCTAAAATCCTGCATTTAAAATGGGGCTTTCTGCTTCTGTTTTAAATGCAGGATCACAACAACGCCCTTTTTCACCCACTTTTCCCTCTCCCCTTTCCTCCTCCTTCTCCCCATATCTGAGTCTTCCATTATCTTTCATTGATCTCACTCCCCTTCTTGCCACTTTTCCTCTTTTCACGGAGGGAACTGAAGCAGAACACAACAGGGTAATTTGATAGCTCATTATCGGTGATCTATTTAAAAATGGAACGGAGGGCATTTAGTACAGGAGATGCCTGGGATGATCACTGTGTCATGTAAAGAGCCTGCGAACTTCCATGAAGGAGCAATCTCAATCACAGGATAAAAGCCCGGTGTGAAGGAGCCCAAAGGGCATTTAGTGCAGGAGACACCCTGGAGGATCATGGCATCACGTAAAGAGCTTGCAAACTTCCATGAGGGAGCAATCTCAATTGCAGGATAAAAGCTCTGTGTGAAGAAAGGCTCAGCCATAAGCAAATCTTCAGAGAATTCTTCATGGTTTTGTGAGAGATGTCTCAAAATCAGATGCCCTGGATCAAAATACAAACCAGTGGGATATATAATCCCATTATTTGGCTGGAATGTCTGGTTCATACTTCATAGCATTTTGTAGGAGATTCCTCCCCATCTTAAAATAATTGAAGTCAAGTGTGGAAACTGTATATCAGTCAAAAGCACACTTGAGAACCGAACTGCAGGAAAGATGCACGATCACTGTGGGTGTGAGTAATGAGGACATCCATTGTCCCCGTGGCAAATCAAGTAATTGATTTCTATTTGCTCCAGAAGCCCGCAGTGGGCTCTGCCAGAGGCAGCATGGTTGCAATTGCTATTGATTTGCCAACAGCCAGAGAATTAAAAACCCGCCTTTGCCATGGTAGCCCACTGTGGAAAGACTGTCCAGTCCCTTTTATGTTCTCCACCACAATGCAAGCTGGTGGGGAATTGCTATCAGCCTCATTTCTAAAGCCAACTGCTCAGCCAAGCTGGTTGGGAGGCTTTTAACATGATCATTAAAGAGTGTTGTCGATCTCACTAAATTATCCTTCCTGCCCAGGAGAAGAAGACCATCTTATATGTATAAGACTCTTTTTCTTTCTTTCATAGTAAGTTGGTGCAGAATATTGAGATCTGCTCAGGCGGACAGTCTTTTGACAGTCTTTTTCCATGTTTTTACGAGTTCAGTAACAGAGCCTTTTTGCAGCTGTTTTCCATTAGACAGGACAATCTTCCATACTACTAAAGTGAAAAGGATTCTGCAGAACATCGGATCACTTTGATTCCTTTAGTGGCTCTCACAACATGCCAGCAATATATCACTTCAGCAGAAATGCTTTCCAAAAAGAAAAAGAATAGCAACTACATCAGATGAATTGGATGAAGTTCATGGGTTGTCTGTTTATGTATTCTGATGGGGGGAGTGAAGATGGTATAGTTTAGCCTTCCCCAACTTGGTGCCTTCCAGGTCTGTTGGACAACAACTCCCATAATCCCCAGGGTGAGGATTATGGGAGTCAAAATCCAACAGATCTGGAGGGCACCAGCTTGGGGAAGGGTGGAATAGTCCAGGGGCTAAGAATACAAACCATATGTACACTAACCTGGAAGTAAGCCCCATTGAACCCAATGTAGCTTACTTCTGAGTAGACATGCACTACATTCATTTGAAAACTGATGTCCATTTGGGCTGTTCTGTCAAAGTAGAAACAAATTTCTCAGAGAGTGAACTCAACAGGGAATGTAGTTGAAATAACTGCAGTTGCTAAAGTCTTTTCACTTTAAACCTTTACTAAAAGAAAAGAAAAAGAAAAAAAAGCTCTAAAAAGCTGAGCTCACTGTTGTAGCAGATCTCTTCTTTCTGATTAAAGTTATTCATTTGTGGGTTTAAATAAGAACCGACAATTGTGACAATTTCTAACCTTAAAACAAAAAAAATCTAGGCTAAGTTTCAAATTTGCCTATAGATTTGTTGGGGATCCCAGTGTGTCAGATTCATCTGGATTGGACATTTGTGTAATGTAAAATCTGGACTGTATTTAGGGAACTGTTTTTCAAGCAGTTCCTCCCTCCCTCCACCCATCAGAACAGAAGTGTTTTATTATATTGTTTAATAGCTTAATTGCACTTCAGTCACCAGTAAATCTTTGCTCAGAGCACTGCAGAAGGCACTTCCCAACGGATGTAACTCATTTAAAGAGGAAAGAAACTCAAGAGAGCAAAGGAGAAGCCACCAACTTGTTTCCGCACATGCCTTTCATGTTCATGTCTCACTGCAATAAGCCCTTCTGGCTGTTAACTGCTCTCTCTGATTTAGTACAGGCTTAGATGCCAAGATTAAGAGAGGCACCCAGTTGCTCACTTTCATCTCAAATGGCTAAACAATAGGATTAAAAAGCTGCTGCAAGATATATCACGGAATGGCCCAAAAAATGTTTTGACCCCAAAGCAGCTCTTAAATTAAAGCACCTTCCCCAACCTGGTGTTCTCCAGATGTAAATTAAGGCACCTTCCATCATCCCCAACCATAAGAACATAAGAAGAGCCCTGCTGAATCAGACCAAGGGTACATCTAGTCCAGCATTCTGTCCACACAGTGGCCAACCAGCTGTCGACCAGGAACCCACAAGCAGGGCATGAGCACACAACAGGAGATAACTAAAGTTATCCACCGGTATGAGCCAGTGAATAACTAAATTCTGATTTTTACATTAGTCTGGGAGAATCTGGTCAGTTCTTATCCATATTTGCAAATACCAAATTTCTAAAGCATCACTAATTTTGGACTGTTGATAACTTTTCAAAGGACAATTACATGTTTCTAAAATCCCCAAATGCACAGTTAGACAATACCATTATTAGGACTAACCAAAATGCCATAAAAGCTTGTGCAAGTTTTCAAGTTGTCCAGAACCCTTCCAGTTAGATCCAAGATTGTCATTCCACCAATGGTTCATGTGTCCATCCATGTGTCCAGTGTCTATTCCACTGGCGAAACAACAATCGTGGATCCAATTCTTCATTGGGCCAGGTGGCCATGTTTTTGTAGTATATCTTTAACACTTTATTGACATTTACATTAATGGAAGACAAGACATTGCTGCCTGTGAATAATGGGAGCTGTTGTCCAAAAACGTCTGACCTATATTATCTTAATGTTCCAACCATTCTATGATTCTGCTCTTATTAGCATTACCTTTTCTCTGGTTTGTGTTCTTCTGTTGCTGCATTGCTAGTATTACAGTGTCTCTGATGACTTCATCTAATGTTGATGTTAGACACACTTGAACTCTTAACTGCTCTCCTGTCAGTTTTTTATTGAAACAGAACATGCTGATAAATAGATTCTTGAGTCATTCAAATGACACCCAACTAGTCTTGAGTGTGTTCCAAAGCAGATAAGCAAAAGAGGTTAGAAACAGACTAAGGACAAAGACAAATGACTTGGAAATATCATTGGTGGAAGGGCTCAAAGCATTTGACTTGAAGATTTATTAACTTGGGGAGGAAAATACACAAAGAGATCCTGGGTTAATATATCAAGCAACTTGCCTGAGATGTAGGCTGGCTGCCGGTCTAAATTGTGCTGGGTTGCAGGCTGTGCTTGAAAAATGGAGAGAATGATGAACTTTAGAGTTACTGCAAGGAGTTTTCTGTTCTTGTTACACCTTTGTGGGTGCAAACACAGAGACATTCCCTGTGGACAATGGTTGGAAGTTCTTCCTTTTGATGACCTACTGGCCTTCTGCCATCAGCCTAGGGACAGTGGCAGGATGAACCCCATGCTTCCAAGAATGACATCTAGCCAAGGAGGAGACCAACCTGGCCCAGAAAGAACATTGGGCTCCAACTGACACTTGATCTGGGACTGCAGAAGGAACAAGAGCCACCAATTGCTCTTCAAGCAAGAACCCCAGCAGAGGAAGATCAGCTTAGCTTTAAGTGCATTTAAATGCCCACTTATAGCTCACCACCATCTTGTGGCATTAAAAAACTGATCTCCCTCCTCTTCCTTTTCCTCCCCTCCCCTTCTGTGTCTTGTCATTTTCATTTGTAAGCCAGAGGGCAGGTCTTCTCTCTCTCTCTCTCTCTCTCTGTCTCTAATTGATGTGAGCTGCTTTGGGAGACAATAATTGTCTGAAAAGCAGGATAAAAATGTAGTCAAGAATAAATGCATGCATGCATGCATGCATGCATTCATACATACATACATACATACATACATGGTTTTAGCTTAATGACCCTTACAGCTAATAAACTAGGACCATTGCGGTCATCCAAATGCAGCAGTGGATCTGGACTGCTTGTCAGCAGTAAGATATAAATGCCTTTTGTACAGCTCTTTTTCTAGATCTGCTCAAGGCTGTTGAGAGGGTTTATGGTCTCCGGAGCCATAAATCATTTTAGATTTCAAAGGGAATGGTGGGGAGAGATTTTGGTGGTGGAGTGGAGGAAAGATTTAGCAAGGGCTTATAACTGGGCAAATTCAAGACCCCAAAACACTCCAGTGTATAGAAAAGGAATTGGCTGTGATTATGTTCTTTCTTTAATGTGTTGGATCTCACCTCCCTGCTCCTTTCATGGAAGGAGAGTTATGCTAGCAGAAGGACCCTCTATGTTTCTCACAGCCATTCAAAGAAGTGCAGGCACCAAGCCATTAGCACGCAGAGACCCTTGAGTCACGGCAAGCGCTCCCAGGGGTTTAGTGTGCATGTGTTTCGGGGGGGAGGGGGGATGAGGTTAAAAAGGAAGAATAAAAATCTTTGGCCACCTCATACACTTATGGAGTAAGGTAAGCACCAACTGAGCCCTGCAATAATTTATCCAAAATTTTCTCATCTCCCACAAAAGCAGCAGACAATGGGCCCACATTGTCATGGGGGATGAATGGACTTGCATAACTGTGGGACTATTTTCAGGACACATTTAAATCAGTCGTAGAGTGGCCACTTATGCATTGCCCCAAAAGAGGAAATGCATCACCCAAAAAGAGGACCCAGATTTGCATCAAATCTGCATATGCTAGTTCATAGGCCTAGTTGCAAATTTAGAAATTATTATTATTATTATTATTTACATAGAAATTCAGTACCTCTCACCATTGTGAGGGAAACTGTAACCTGCTCCCTGCTCAGGTGCTAATCGCTGCTGGACAACCTCAGGGTCTCCTGCTCTCCCTCCTTATGGTTCTTTATCTTTCAATCAGACCAGGACTGGACAGTCCTTTGAACAGAGGATACCTTTAAAGAAGGCCAGTCCCCTGACAGCCCTTCAGACAGAGGACTGTAAAGTAGGACCCATGGCTATCCTACAATCTGGCCACTGGCAATTTGTGCAGATTGGTGTGAAGAAAGGTCACCTTTGGAAGCACCATTACCATACAATAGGGCTACTTGACAGGTGGCTAATGGTACAAAAGCCCCATAGCAGCACAGTTTTCGTCCTCATGACAGCACTACAGGCCCTGGTGGTGGATCTGTTGACATGCTGCTGTCCCTGGGAAAAAGGATGAGTGGCAATGAACGTTGTGCAAACAAGAGTATTTATAGGACTTGAATCTGCTTCCAATCATGTCTAACTTTCCCTCATGTTTATTTGGTATGCATGTAATTCTAGTATGTGCTCCAAGCAGCATTGCAGCTAGTGCTGGACCTTGAGACTCAGGTGTGGGGCCTTGCAGCTTGGGAGGCTGGGGGAAGACCACCCAGAGAGCAGCAGGTGATGGGAACATTGGCAAACAGGCCTGGTGCTGTCCCTGGGCTGGCATGGGCATTCCAGGTCCCACCAGGGCTGGCACTGGATTCCAAAGTATCCTTAGTTTTTTTCATCATCATCATCATGTAATCAGGGTGGGCAGCCTAGGGTGTGCATTGTTACAGATGCTAATTTTATGATTTTCACTTTTAAAATATGTACATTATCCCTTTTCTACCACAAAATGGTGCTTATTCTCAAGTAGGGATGTACAGCTTTTGTAAAATCCATTCGGTCTGCATTTCACAGATTGTCAGGTGCCTTTCGTTCCGCCTTCCGCTCATTGACAGAATTGGATTTTTTTCCAATTTCCCAAATTTGCACAAATTCTCATATGTGAAAATGCGCAAACCCACCCACCCCAGACAAATCCTCCCAAAATGTGCATCTTCATGCTTTAGTTTATGGGGGAAATGCACATTTTCAGCTGGTGTTTTTTTTATTTTACATATTTTTCTACAACTAAATTTGCATAAAATTCTGGGGGGGAAAACCTGTCCACAAGTCTGTGGAATCCATGCGACTCAGGAAAAGCCTGTCTGCTATGGAATCCACAGGTCGGATTCATAGAAATCCAAACTCATTTGATTCTGTTGTGATTTCTCCAACATCTCTATTCTCAACTAAGGGTGCAATCCTATGGCTGCTAGTCAGTGGATACACAGCCATAGGATAGATCGGTTCCTGGAGAACCGACCCCCATCCCACCCCCACGCCACCTCCTAGGTAGCATGGATCAGCCCCAGGCTCCGCACTCATAAGAGCAGCATGGAGCGGTGAAAATGGGGCATTCCCGAGGTGGGGCGGGGAAGTCGGAAATCCGATACGACACGTCCTATGTGTCCTCTGGCCACTGCTTCCCATGCTCCGAGGTCCTGCAGCTAGACAGCCGAAATCAGCTGTCTAGCCACGAAGGCAGGGCTGGGGAAGTGAGGAGGAGATCCACTCCTCACCACTCCTCCCGCCCTGCACTGGATAGGTGGTCACCCCTGGGGTTGGAGGTGACCGTCGATCCTGATAGGATTGCTCCCTAAATGTGTTTAACATCAGGGCAGCCAAAGCAAACTCCATTTTATTCCTGTAGTCTTGATGGTACAATGATTTAAGTGAGTTTAATGTGCAAATCTGTGCATGCTCACAGAATTTATCTCTCTCTCTCCCTCCCTATTTAAACCATGTTTTTTAGACAGGGTTTTTATTTTCTCTTTGGTCTCATGTATCAGCAACATAGAATCATAGAATCATAGAATAGTAGGGTTGGAAGGGGCCTACAAGGCCATCGAGTCCAACCCCCTGCTCAATGCAGGAATCCAAGTCAGAGCATCCCTGACAAATGGCTGTCCAGCCTCGTCTTGAAGGCCTCCAGTGTGGGAGAGCCCACCACCTCCCCAGGTAATTGGTTCCATTGCCGTATTGCTCTGACACTCAGGAAGTTTTTCCTGATGTTCAGTCGGAATCTGGCTTCCTATAACTTGAGCCCATTATTCCGTGTCCTGCACTCTGGGATGATCGAGAAGAGATCCTGGCCTTCTTCTCTGTGACAACCTTTCAAGTACTTGAAGAGCGCTATCATATCTCCCCTCAGTCTTCTCTTCTCAAGGCTAAACATGCCCAGTTCTTTCAGTCTCTCTTCATAGGGCTTTGTTTCCAGTCCCCTGATCATCTTTGTTGCCCTCCTTTGAACCCTCTCCAGCTTGTCTGCATCCTTCTTAAAGTGTGGTGCCCAGAACTGGACACAGTACTCCAGATGAGGCCTAACCAGTGCTGAGTAGAGGGGAACTAGTACTTCCCGGGATTTGGAAGCGATGCTTCTATGAATGCAGCCCAAAATAGCATTTGCCTTTTTTGCAGCCACATCACATTGTTGGCTCATATTCAGCTTGTGATCGACGACAATTCCAAGATCCTTCTCGCTCGTAGTGTGGTTGAGCCACGTATCCCCCATCTTGTAACTGTGCATTTGGTTTCTTTTTCCTAGGTGCAGAACTTGGCATTTGTCCCTATTAAATGCCATTCTGTTGTTTTCTGCCCAGCACTCCAGTCTATCCAGATCACTTTGAATTTTGTTTCTGTCTTCCAAAGTATTAGCTATCCCTCCCAATTTTGTGTCATCTGCAAATTTGATCAGCATTCCCTGCACCTCCTCCTCCAAGTCATTAATAAAAATATTGAAGAGCACTGGGCCCAGGACTGAGCCCTGCGGTACCCCACTCGTTACCTCTCCCCAGCTTGAGAAGGTCCCATTGATAAGCACTCTTTGGGTCCGATTCTGTAGCCAACTGTGGATCCACATGATCGTTGTTTCATCTAGCCCACTTCGAGCTAGTTTGCTCATCAGGATATCATGGGGCACTTTGTCGAAAGCTTTGCTGAAGTCGAGGTATATGATGTCTACAGCATTCCCACGGTCTACAAGGGAGGTGACTTGATCAAAAAATGAGATCAGATTTGTCTGGCAGGACTTGTTTTTGACAAATCCATGTTGGCTTCGAGTAATCACTGCATTGTTGTCAAGGTGCTTCCAGATGGATTGCTTTATGATCTGCTCCAGAATTTTCCCAGGGATTGATGTCAGACTGACTGGTCTGTAGTTCCCAGGTTCCTCCTTTTTACCCTTTTTGAAGATAGGGACAACGTTAGCCCTCCTCCAGTCATCTGGCACTTCCCCGGTCCTCCATGATTTCTCAAAGAGAATAGACAGCGGTTCTGAGAGCTCTTCTGCCAGTTCCTTTATGACTCTAGGATGCAGTTCATCTGGCCCTGGAGATTTGAACTCATTCAAAGTAATGAGGTGTTCCTTGACCATATGCCTGTCGATCTCAAGCTGCAATCCTGCCCCTTCAGCCTGTACTTCGCCTTTGCCAGGGGGGTCATAGACCCTCTTTTGGGAGAAGACTGAGCCAAAGTAGGAATTGAGCACCTCTGCCTTTTCTTTGTCCTCTGTTATCATTTTGCCATCCTTATTTAATAGCTGAACAACCATTTCTTTCCTCTGCCTTTTACTATGCACGTAGCTGAAGAAAGCCTTTTTGTTGTTTTTAGCATCCCTCGCTAACCTCACCTCGTTCTCCGCTTTAGCCTTCCTGACGCCATCCCTGCAATTCTGTGCTACCTGCCTGTACTCTTCCTTTGTTACTTGGCCTTCTTTCCACTTCCTATATGTGTCCTTTTTTGTTTTCAGGTCATCCCTAAGCTTTTTGTGAAGCCACATTGGCTTCTTCTGTTGTCTTCCACCTTTTCTTCTTGTTGGAATTGTTTGTGATTGTGCCTTGAGAATTTCCTTTTTTAAAAGTTCCCACCCATCTTGGACTCCTTTTCTCGCTAGCATTGCTTGCCATGGGACCTTACTGATCATTGTTCTGAGTTTATTAAAATCAGCTTTCCTAAAATCCAGGGTACGCGTTTGAGTACACTCGGCTTTTGCTTCCCTTAGAACCAAGAACTCAAGTACAACATGGTCGCTTTCCCCCAGAGTTCCTGTAACTGCTACTTTATCCACTAAGTCATCTCTGTTGGTTAGGATCAAGTCAAGGATAGCCGATCCTCTAGTTCCTTCCTCTACTTTCTGTAGGAGGAAGTTATCCGCCACACAAGTCAGGAATTTCCTGGAGGGGCCATGTTTTGCAGAATTTGTCTCCCAACAAATATCGGGGAAATTGAAGTCCCCCATTACTACTACATCATGCTTCCTTAAAACATTGGCTATTTGATTTTCAAAAGTTTCATCCTTGTCTTCTCCTTGATTGGGTGGCCGGTAGTAGACTCCGACCACCAGGTTCCTTTTATTCTTTGCTCCATTTATTTCAACCCAGATGCTCTCGATGGGGCTACCAAGCTCCTCCTCCTGTATTTCTGTGCAGAGATATGTATTTTTCACATACAGTGCAACCCCGCCTCCCTTTCTGTTCCTCCTGTTCTTTTTGAACAAGTTATATCCTTCAACTGCTGTATTCCAGTCATGAGAGTCATCCCACCAAGTCTCAGTTATACCTATCAAGTCATAATTTCCCTCCTGTATTAAGAGTTCAAGTTCGTTCTGTTTGTTTCCCATACTCTGGGCATTAGTATATAGACATCGAAGACCATGTGCTTCATAGTCTGGCTTTCTTCCTACATGTGTCTGAAGACTATTATTGGGCGCTATCAGCGCTGTTCTCTCCATTGCAGTGCATGCGCCTACGTCCATTGTTACCCCCAACATTACATCTCCCTTCCCCGTAGGATTCAGTTTAAAGCCCTCCTGATGAAGTTCTTCATGCTGTGGCCAAACACATTCTTCCCAGCCTTTGTGAGGTGCAACCCATCCCTAGCCAACAGCCCATCTTCCAGTAAGTATAGCCCGTGGTCCCAGAATCCAAATCTCTCTCGTCGGCACCACCTTCGTAGCCAGTCATTCACCCGGAGTATTTTTCGTTCCCTTTCTATCCCTCTTCTAACTACTGGAAGGATGGATGAGAAAACTATCTGGGCCCCAAAGTTCTTGAGTTTCCTTCCCAAAGCTTCAAAGTCTGACGTGATCTCTTCGTAGCTCCGCTTGGCGGTATCATTTGTTCCCACATGGATGAGAAGAAAGGGATACCTGTCAGTGGGCTTTATGAGTGCAGGCAACCTTTCAGTCACGTCTCTAATCTGTCCTCCCGGGAGACAACATACCTGGCGAGTCCACGGGTCTTCGCGACATACTTGGGTCTCGATCCCACGCAGCAAGGAGTCTCCCACTACTACCACTCTTCTCTTCTTCTTCTTGTAGGCCTGGGTTTCATCGCCTCTGTTTGACTGACCTTTAGCCTCTTGCTCACTCTCATGCAGGTTCCCCTGTGATTCTTCCTCTGCAGGCTGTCCTCCAGTCTCATCTGCAAGTACCTGGAATAGGTTCCACAGCTCCACCGCTTCCACTGGTGCAGAGTGGCGTCTAGTTCTTCTTCTCCTAACTGTCACCGTTTTCCAAGGAGTATCCTCTACTACATTTTTCTTCACCTCAGCATTTCCCACTGCCTCATCTTGCTGTTGCTCTTCAAGCTTCTGGTCTGCCCTTTGCTGCTGTAGTTCCCCCATTCTGTCCAAGAACTCTTCGTGTTCTCTTATTCCCCGGAGGGTTGACAGTCGCCGCTCCAGTCCACTTACTTTTTCCTCCAGCAGCGTGATCAACTTGCACTTGTTGCAGGTGTAGGCCATGTTGTTCTCAGGCAAGAAAACAAACATTGCACACACCTTGCAGGTCACCACCACTGGAGAGTCTTGTCCTTCCATAGCCTCTTTTCCCTTTTTGTGTCTAGCTTTGTGATTGTTCTAGACTAGCCTGTGCCTGCTCCTCTACTCAGTAGAGGTTAAAAGCAGAGTCCCACTGGTGTGGAAGTGTGTGTTACAAGACAAATAAATGAAAAAAAGTTAGTAAAAAAAAAAAAAAATGTTAGGGGCCTCCCCCTTGACCTCCCCTGCCGAACTCCCCTGGCCAACTCCTGTTTGCTCCCCCTGTTCGCTCGCTCTGTTCGCTCGCTCTCTGGGAGCTTGCCTGCTTCTGTAGTCCCTGGACCAGCTGGAGCAGCTTGCTCTGCTCTGCTCTGCTCAGCTGGGAGGCGGGAAACAGACTGAAGCTTCCCGCCCAGTCAGCTGCTGGGAGTACTCAGGCCACACCCCTCCAATTCAGTTGGAGCTCTCAGAAGCTCCTGGTGAGCTCACAGCCAGTCAGAAGGATAAAGGGCAGCGCCCTGGGCTTCCTGCAACCCACTTACCTCTTAGCCTCTGTCTCCTTTGTCTCCTTTGTCTCTTCAACCACTGCAACTCCCCTGGCCAACTCCTGTTTGCTCCCCCTGTTCGCTCGCTCTGTTCGCTCGCTCTCTGGGAGCTTGCCTGCTTCTGTAGTCCCTGGACCAGCTGGAGCAGCTTGCTCTGCTCTGCTCTGCTCAGCTGGGAGGCGGGAAACAGACTGAAGCTTCCCGCCCAGTCAGCTGCTGGGAGTACTCAGGCCACACCCCTCCAATTCAGTTGGAGCTCTCAGAAGCTCCTGGTGAGCTCACAGCCAGTCAGAAGGATAAAGGGCAGCGCCCTGGGCTTCCTGCAACCCACTTACCTCTTAGCCTCTGTCTCCTTTGTCTCCTTTGTCTCTTCAACCACTGCAACTCCCCTGGCCAACTCCTGTTTGCTCCCCCTGTTCGCTCGCTCTGTTCGCTCGCTCTCTGGGAGCTTGCCTGCTTCTGTAGTCCCTGGACCAGCTGGAGCAGCTTGCTCTGCTCTGCTCTGCTCAGCTGGGAGGCGGGAAACAGACTGAAGCTTCCCGCCCAGTCAGCTGCTGGGAGTACTCAGGCCACACCCCTCCAATTCAGTTGGAGCTCTCAGAAGCTCCTGGTGAGCTCACAGCCAGTCAGAAGGATAAAGGGCAGCGCCCTGGGCTTCCTGCAACCCACTTACCTCTTAGCCTCTGTCTCCTTTGTCTCCTTTGTCTCTTCAACCACTGCAACTCCCCTGGCCAACTCCTGTTTGCTCCCCCTGTTCGCTCACTCTGTTCGCTCGCTCTCTGGGAGCTTGCCTGCTTCTGTAGTCCCTGGACCAGCTGGAGCAGCTTGCTCTGCTCTGCTCTGCTCAGCTGGGAGGCGGGAAACAGACTGAAGCTTCCCGCCCAGTCAGCTGCTGGGAGTACTCAGGCCACACCCCTCCAATTCAGTTGGAGCTCTCAGAAGCTCCTGGTGAGCTCACAGCCAGTCAGAAGGATAAAGGGCAGCGCCCTGGGCTTCCTGCAACCCACTTACCTCTTAGCCTCTGTCTCCTTTGTCTCCTTTGTCTCTTCAACCACTGCAACTCCCCTGGCCAACTCCTGTTTGCTCCCCCTGTTCGCTCGCTCTGTTCGCTCGCTCTCTGGGAGCTTGCCTGCTTCTGTAGTCCCTGGACCAGCTGGAGCAGCTTGCTCTGCTCTGCTCTGCTCAGCTGGGAGGCGGGAAACAGACTGAAGCTTCCCGCCCAGTCAGCTGCTGGGAGTACTCAGGCCACACCCCTCCAATTCAGTTGGAGCTCTCAGAAGCTCCTGGTGAGCTCACAGCCAGTCAGAAGGATAAAGGGCAGCGCCCTGGGCTTCCTGCAACCCACTTACCTCTTAGCCTCTGTCTCCTTTGTCTCCTTTGTCTCTTCAACCACTGCAACTCCCCTGGCCAACTCCTGTTTGCTCCCCCTGTTCGCTCGCTCTGTTCGCTCGCTCTCTGGGAGCTTGCCTGCTTCTGTAGTCCCTGGACCAGCTGGAGCAGCTTGCTCTGCTCTGCTCTGCTCAGCTGGGAGGCGGGAAACAGACTGAAGCTTCCCGCCCAGTCAGCTGCTGGGAGTACTCAGGCCACACCCCTCCAATTCAGTTGGAGCTCTCAGAAGCTCCTGGTGAGCTCACAGCCAGTCAGAAGGATAAAGGGCAGCGCCCTGGGCTTCCTGCAACCCACTTACCTCTTAGCCTCTGTCTCCTTTGTCTCCTTTGTCTCTTCAACCACTGCAACTCCCCTGGCCAACTCCTGTTTGCTCCCCCTGTTCGCTCGCTCTGTTCGCTCGCTCTCTGGGAGCTTGCCTGCTTCTGTAGTCCCTGGACCAGCTGGAGCAGCTTGCTCTGCTCTGCTCTGCTCAGCTGGGAGGCGGGAAACAGATGTAATTGTAATGCATAGAATGGCAGTAATGGGGGAGAGAATAGAAATGTTAGTCATGTGCTTCACAACTGAAGTAATACATACAAGTAATACATAAGTAATGCAAGTAATACATAAGTCTAGCGGTTAGGATTCCTGGTTTTCACCCAGGCGGCCCGGGTTCGACAAATTTTAAGGGCTCAGTCCTGGGCCCAGTGCTCTTCAACATTTTTATTAATGACTTGGAGGAGGAGGTGCAGGGAATGCTGATCAAATTTGCAGATGACACAAAATTGGGAGGGATAGCTAATACTTTGGAAGACAGAAACAAAATTCAAAGTGATCTGGATAGACTGGAGTGCTGGGCAGAAAACAACAGAATGGCATTTAATAGGGACAAATGCCAAGTTCTGCACCTAGGAAAAAGAAACCAAATGCACAGTTACAAGATGGGGGATACGTGGCTCAACCACACTACGAGCAAGAAGGATCTTGGAATTGTTGTAGATCACAAGCTGAATATGAGCCAACAATGTGATGTGGCTGCAAAAAAGGCAAATGCTATTTTGGGCTGCATTCATAGAAGCATCGCTTCCAAATCCCGGGAAGTACTAGTTCCCCTCTACTCAGCACTGGTTAGGCCTCATCTGGAGTACTGTGTCCAGTTCTGGGCACCACACTTTAAGAAGGATGCAGACAAACTGGAGAGGGTTCAAAGGAGGGCAACAAAGATGATCAGGGGACTGGAAACAAAGCCCTATGAAGAGAGACTGAAAGAACTGGGCATGTTTAGCCTTGAGAAGAGAAGACTGAGGGGAGATATGATAGCACTCTTCAAGTACTTGAAAGGTTGTCACAGAGAAGAAGGCCAGGATCTCTTCTTGATCATCCCAGAGTGCAGGACACGGAATAATGGGCTCAAGTTACAGGAAGCCAGATTCCGGCTGAACATCAGGAAAAACTTCCTGAGTGTCAGAGCAATACGACAATGGAACCAATTACCTGGGGAGGTGGTGGGCTCCTCCACACTGGAGGCCTTCAAGGCGAGGTTGGACAGCCATCTGTCAGGGATGCTCTGACTTGGATTCCTGCACTGAGCAGGGGGTTGGACTCGATGGCCTTGTAGGCCCCTTCCAACCCTACTATTCTATGATTCTATGATTCTATATGGGCATCTAACCTAAAGCAGTCACTCCATCCACACCCACTCCCATAAGAACATTAAGTCCAGGGTCTAAAATGACCTGGCTCCACTATTAGGGTGGCCACTTGTGGATCACCAAAAACAGGACAGCAATTTGTATGGAGGCAAATTTAGAAATACTTTTATTTAAATAGAAATGCAGTACATCTCACCATAATGGGGAAGACTGAGACAAGGTGACCTGTGTGCCTTGCTCAGACTGCTCTTGAAGGATGACTTCCAGGCCCAGCTCTTCCTTCTGATGGTTACTTTTAAACCGGAACTGCACAGCCCTTTAAATGGAGGGTGCCTTCAAGATAGAGGATAGTCCTCTGGCAGCCCTTCAAATACAGGACCGCCCTCTCTAAAGGGTGGTGGCCTAGGGTGGCTATGTGTTCTCTCTAAAAGAGGACACATAGCCACCCTAGGCCACCAGTGGCTCCAAAGTCCTGGCTTTTGAAGGCTTCATCCAGGCCTAGGATTGCCAGTTGGGTGTTTTACCTGCCAGAGTGGGACTTCTAACCTCAAGTTCAATATCAAGTGTATTGTTTTATAAACATCGGATTTTGAGCTAGAGAGGTGAAAACATGTTTCTATTGACTCAACAATTTGAATTTACCAGACTCCCCACCCTGCCCGAGCTGTCAAAACCCACCCTCTTGTTTTGCTCATTGACTAGCTCTTTGTAGAATGACACACTGGCAACCTATCACATCATCTATTCCATTTTCCCAGTTCCACTTGTATTGCAGAGAAACTCACAACAAGCAGATGGCCTTCAAAGGTCTTTAAGCCAGATATGTGGATGTTAGTCACTCTCTACAAAACAGAGAAGAATTATAGAATAAATTGTTTAAGCTGCATAAACATGATGAGGGCATTTGTGGAGTAGCAGAGTCCTTGTAGGCCCCTTCCAACCCTACTATTCTATGTTTCTATGAATTCCTCCAAACTACTTGTTTGCTTTGTATATTTTCAGACCCAACACAAATGCTTTTTTCTTTACCGAGCAAGCAGTGGCTGTTTAACCAAATCAATTTGGATCCCGAGTAAATGAAGATGCACTTTTCAGCTAAGAAATAATACTGTTGAGTGTTATTGTTAACGTGACGTTATTCAACTGCATTCAGCTTTTTCTCCTTTCATAATAGCACATTGGCAAAGCAAAAGTACTGGGTTGAAACTAACAAAATGAACTGCGACAGAGATAAATGGGGAAAAACTCATACAACAACTGCAGCTACAACCCAGTCCAATAACACATGATCAGGGGAAGGCCAGAGTAAAGTAGTAAGTTTTCAGGGCCTTCTAACAGCTGGCAATGATGGGACCTGGAGAAACCCTGATGGCGACTTATTCCAGAGGTGTGGGGCCACTGCAGAAAAGGCCCTCTCATGTGGACACCAGCCTAACTGCTCTCACAGGCTGGGAAATAAGAAGGGCCTCTCTTGCTGATCTTAAAAGGTCCCTTCCCCATCCTGCCAAATACATACATGTCATCAGGTTGCCCTGCAGACTGCCCTAACCTCTCCTGTTGTTCTGTGCAGAATTCCCCACCCCCATTCTTCCTGCTTCCTCCTCCCCACCCATGTCAGGCTGCTTCCCAGCCATACCCACCCTGGTCTCCCCGCTGCTTCCTCACACTCGATCAGATTATCCCCAGCCCTCCCTGAGTTGTCCTGCTGCCATCCCCAAGCCTCTGCTCTTACCAGGCAGAGGCAACGGTGTCTGTCCCTTCCTTCTTTTTTTTGTGGGGTGGGGGTCAGCCAGGAGCACCGCAAAGTGACTCTCAGCCCTCCAAACGTCTGCCATGTTTACTTCCTAAGAATGCTTCTAAGCACCACGTGGGGCCCAGGGGATTTTAGAGGAATAAAGATGGCAGATGGCTAGAGGCCAGCACTCCCAGACACTTATTTTTTTTAAAGAATATATAAAACCCACAAGTATCAGGAGGGCACTTGTGGGTGCACACCAGCAAGAGCCATCTGGTTGGGGGTACTAGGGATATGGCTTTCTCAATGGAACTCCCTCCCCAAGGAGATACATACATATTGCCTCCAGTGGGTGGGCACTTAAAGGAAAAGGCAGCTTAAAGAGGACGTGATTTGGAGAGGAGAAGCAGGGGCAGTTGGTGGTAGAGTGCTTAAAACCCACGACTTCTCCACTCCAAATTGCCCTGCAATCTGTTCCTTACCCCACAGGGTTCTAAATGTATGTTTGCCTAGCCAGGCCCTGAGAGTCGTAAGAATGTAAGAGCATAAGAGCCCTGCTGGATCAGATCAAGGGCCCATCAAGTCCAGCATTCTGTTCACACAGTGGCCACCCAGCTGCCTGTGGGAAACCCACAAGCAGGACAAGAGTGCAACAGCACCCTCCCACACATGTTCCCTAGCAAGTAGGGTACATAGGCATACTGCCTCTGATACTGGAGGTAGCATATAGCCATCAGGATGCGTAGCCATTCATTGTCAAGTTATACTTTATGGTGGCAGGAATGGTTGGCGACTGTGCACCAGTGTTCCATGTGCAGGCAGACATGCACCTCCAGACATGAAGCTGATGCAGGTCAAGAAGCCTCAGCCAATTGTGACATGGTCTGGAGGTGCACGCTGTAGCCCCCCTTGCAGAAGCTAAGCAAGTCTAGATGTGATCAGGGCATGGATAGGAGATCACCTGGGAACCCCATGTACAACACCTTGAGCTCTATGGAGAAAAGGCAAGATATAGATGTTATACATCATGACTAAATAAATAAATTGCAGCTCCCTGGCTGGTTGGTGCCTTCTGCTTTCATGCCTTACATCAATCTTCCTCAGCCTGGTACCCTCCAGATGTGTCAGCCAGCAACTCCCATAATTCCCAGCCAGCATGGCAATGGAGTTGCAGTCTGACACTTCTGGAAGGTGCCAGGCTGGGGAAGAGTGCTTTACATTTTGCCCACAGAAATTCAGCCTCATAGGAACATAAGAGCCATGCTGGATCAGACCAAGGGTCTGTCTAGTCCAGCATTCTGGAAGCATTCATGTCCTACTTATGGGGAGCCCGCAAGTAGAACATGAGCGAAATAGCAACCTCCCACTTATGTTCCCCAGCAACAGGCGCACATAAGCATACTGCTTCTGATACTGGAGGTAGCATATAGCCATCAGGACTCGTAACCATCAACAGCCTTCTCCTCCATGTATTTGTCCAGTCCCCTTTCAAAGCCATCCAAAGTGGTGGCCATCATGACATCTTGTGGAAGTGAATTCCATAGTTTAACTATGCGCTGTATGAACAGTAAACACAGCTGCCACACCTGCCAGTATAAAGTGCTCATTAGCCCTGCGATGCCATCAACAGACACACTTCCATCCCCATGTGCCAAGACTACCTGGGAGGTAAAGCTGGCTCAGATTAATTAATATGTGTCTGTAAAGATAGGAAAATAAGCAATTCTAGAAATGAAAACCATCTTATGTAAATAAAAGGAACAATAAATGATGATGATTCAGTAAAGATGTGTGTTTATATATATGTGTATGTGTGTGTATATGTATGTATGTATATATATATATATATATATACACACACACACACACACACATACATACATACACACAACCAAGGTTGGGGGCCTTCTTAATCCTCTATTGGTTTTCAGTGTACCTGCCGCTGCTATTAAGAAACTGGTAACTGAAAGTGGTCCTGTGCCATCTAGTGGGTTGTGGAAGACTTACAGAGGTAAGTGCTTCCAATGTTTTCATGACATTTTTTAAATTAATACTTACATTCCTATGCCATGCTTCCCCCATGGAGCTCATGGTGGCACATGGTTCTCTGTTCCACCCCAGTGTACCTACACAACGACCCTAGGATAGGCTGAGAGGTAGTGACTGTCCCATAAGGGGGCCATTTGTGAATCACCAAAAGAGAGGACAAAAAGGGCAAAAATTTGAATAAAATTTGCATATGCTTATTTATACATATCCCCTTCATGGATCACTGCCTTGTTGTGGCGAAGGAGCTTGCGTAACTCAGTGAAGCCATAAGCTATGCCGTGCAGGGCCACCCAAGACGGACAGGTCATGGCAGAGAGTTCTGACAAAATGTGGTCCACTGGAGAAGGAAATGGCAACCCACTCCAGTATTCTTGCCAAGAAAACCCCATGGAACATATCACAAGGCTAAAAGAGATGACACCGGAAGATGAGCCCCTCAGGTGTCCAATATACTACTGGGGAAGAGCAGAGGGTATTTCCAAGTAGCGCCAGAAAGAGTGAAGCGGCTGGGCCAAAGCCAAAAGGACACTCAGCTGTGGATGTGTCTGGTGGTGAAAAGAAAATCCGATGCTGTAAAGAACAATATTGTTTAGGAACCTGGAATGTCAGATCAATGAATCAAGGTAAGTTGGAGATGGTCAAACATGAGATGGCAAGATTGAACATTGACATCTTGGGAATCAGTGAACTAAAATGGACAGGCATGGGCATATTTAATTCAGGTGACCATCATATCTACTATTGTGGGCAAGAATCCCTTAGAAGAAATGGAGTAGCACTCATAGTCAACAAAAGGGTGGGAAAAGCAGTACTGGGGTACAATCTTAAAAACGATAGAATGATCTCAGTACGAATCCAAGGCAAACCATTCAACATCACAGTAATTCAAGTCTATGCCCCAACCACTGATGCCGAAGAAGCTGAGGTTGATCGGTTCTATGAAGACCTACAACACCTTCTAGAACTAACACCAAAAAAAGATGTCCTCCTCATCATAGGGGATTGGAATGCTAAAGTAGGAAGTCAAGAAATCACCGGGATAACAGGCAGGCATGGCATTGGTGTACAAAATGAAGCAGGACAAAGGCTAATAGAGTTTTGCCAAGAGAACACGCTGATCATAGCAAACACTCTTTTCCAACAGCACAAGAGACGACTCTACGCATGGACATCACCAGATGGTCAATATCGAAATCAGATTGATTATGTCCTTTGTAGCCAAAGATGGAGAAGCTCTATACAGTCAGTAAAAACAAGACCTGGAGCGGACTGTGGCTCAGATCATGAGCTTCTTGTTGCAAAATTTCAGCTGAAATTGAAGAACGTAGGGAAAACCACTAAACCATTCAGGTATGACCTAAATCATATCCCTTATGAATACACAGTGGAGGTGAGGAATAGATTTCAGGGATTAGACCTGATAGACAGAGTGCCTGAGGAACTATGGACGGAGGTCCGTAACATTGCTCAGGAGGCAGCAACGAAATCCATCCCAAAGAAAAAGAAATGCAAGAAAGCCAAGTGGCTGTCTGATGAGGCTTTACAAGTAGCTGAGGAAAGAAGGGAAGCGAAAAGCAAGGCAGAAAGGGGAAGATATATCCAACTGAATGCAGAGTTCCAGAGAATAGCAAGGTGAGACAAGAAGGCCTTCTTAAATGAACAGTGCAAAGAAATTGAGGAAAACAACAGAATGGGAAAGACTAGAGATCTCTTCAAGAAAATTGGAGATCTCAAGGGAACGTTTTGTGCAAAGACTGGCATGATAAAGGACAAAGAAGGCAGGGACCTAACAGAAGCAGATGAGATTAAGAAGAGGTGGCAAGAATACACAGAAGAACTATACAGGAAAGATCTTAATGTCCCTGATAGCCATGATAGTGCGGTCACTGAACTTGAGCCGGACATCCTAGAAAGTGAAGTCAAGTGGGCCTTAGGAAGCAGTACTAACAACAAAGCTAGCGGAGATGACAGTATTCCAGCTGAGCTATTTAAAATCCTAAAAGATGATGCTGTTAAAGTGCTGCATTCAATATGCCAACAAATTTGGAACACTCAACAATGGCCGCAAGACTGGAAAAGGTCAGTTTACATTCCAATTCCAAAGAAGGGCAACGCCAAAGAGTGTTCAAACTACCGCACAATTGCGCTCATTTCACATGCCAGCAAGGTGATGCTCAAAATCCTACAAGCTAGGCTTCAGCAGTATGCGAACCGAGAACTACCGGAAGTACAAGCTGGGTTTCGAAGAGGCAGAGGAACTAGAGATCAAATCGCCAACATTCGCTGCATCATGGAGAAAGCAAGAGAATTCCAGAAAAACGTCTATTTCTGCTTCATTGACTACGCTAAAGCCTTTGATTGTGTGGATCACAACAAACTGTGGCAAATTCTTAAAGTGATGGGAGTACCAGACCACCTTACCTGTCTCCTGAGAAACCTGTACGAGGGTCAAGAAGCAACAGTAAGAACCAGACATGGAACAACCGAGTGGTTCAAAATTGGGAAAGGAGTACGACAAGGCTGCATATTGTCACCCTGCTTATTTAACTTATATGCAGAGTACATCATGAGAAATGCTGGGTTGGATGAATTAGAGGTCGGAATTAAGATTGCCAGGAGAATTATCAACAACCTCCGATATGCAGACGATACCACCCTAATGACAGAAAGCGAAGAGGATCTCAAGAGCCTCTTGTTGAGGGTGAAAGAGGAGAGTGCAAAAGCTGGTTTGAAACTCAACATTAAAAAACGAAGATCATGGCATCTGGCCCCATCACTTCCTGGCATATAGAAGGGGAAGAAATGGAAGCAGTGACAGATTTTACTTTCTTGGGCTCCAAGATCACCACAGACGGTGACTGTAGCCATGAAATTAAAAGACGCTTGCTCCTTGGGAGGAAAGCTATGGCCAACCTAGACAGCATAGTAAGAAGCAGAGACATCACCTTGCCGACAAAGGTCTGACTAATCAAAGCTATGGTTTTCCCAGTAGTAATGTATGGCTGTGAGAGCTGGACTATAAGGAAGGCTGAGCGCCGAAGAATTGATGCTTTCGAACTGTGGTGCTGGAGAAGAGTCTTACGAGTGCCCTGGACTGCAAGGAGGTCAAATCAGTCCATCCTAAAGGAAATCAACCCTGAGTGCTCATTGGAAGGACAGATACTGAAACTGAAGCTCCAATATTTTGGCCACCGAATGCGAAGAGAAAACTCTCTGGAAAAGACCCTGTTGCTGGGAAAGACTGAAGGCAAAAGGAGAAGGGGACGGCAGAGGATGAAATGGCTAGATAGCATCACTGATGCAATGAATATGGACTTGAGCACACTCCGGGGAGAGTGCAGGACAGGAAGGCCTGGCGTGCTATGGTCCATGGGGTCACGAAGAGTCAGACACGACTGAACGACTGAACAACAACAACAAATTTATACATATAGCTTCAAATTTAGAAATTAAAATTAATATTAATTTAAATAGAAATTATTTCTAAAGCAAGCATTTAAATAGAAATACAGTACATCTCTCCATAGTGTGGAAGGTTGTAACCTCATGACCTGTGTGTCTTGCTCAGTCTGCTGTCCAGGTGCTGCGGATGGGCAACTTTAATCCCAGCTCTTCCTTCTGATGCCTCCTTATCTCTTGGACTGGACAGCTGCTCAAATGGAGGATGCCTTTGAAATAGAGGACAGTCCTCTAGCAGCCCCTCAAATAGAGGACTGCCCTCTGTAGAAGAGGACGCATGGCCACTTTACACAGCCCAAGGTCACCCACTGAGCTTCTCCACCCCACCCACCCTTCTTGAGCAGGAGGTTCCTAAGGTATATGCTTTGCTTGAAAGCACCTTCTCAGGGAAGCCTTTCTGTGTATGCTCATTGCACAAAGCCTTCTTGGAGACATTGGCATTGCCACTGCTGTCTCTACCTGGCAGGTTTGGGCACTGGAGCAGGGAGTGCCATGTTTGGAGCTGCCTGGGATGGGTGAGAGGTGGCTTCAACCTACTTCACCATTCCACCTTCCTGTACATGCTGTCTCATGTGAACATTTTCCTAAAGACGACCCTTTCATTAGCCACGGGAGCAGTTACACTCAAACAAAGATGGGTGTGCCACTCGCCCATCTGAGATTCATAATCGGTCAATGTAGAATGAATCAAGGAAACATCCGCTGAATGTCCAAAGTGGTTTCCTAAATGGATTGACTGTGAATCAACATGGCTTCTGCAGCTCCCATGGCCAGTGGTGTAGTGGTGAATTCTGAAATTCTGGCATGCATCATGACAGTCCTGACAGCCACATTTTCAAGGAGAGTCCAAAAATGCAGGCAACTGTGTTGATCTACATCCACAAATCAGTTCTAGCGGTTTTCATCTGTTCTAGGAAGGCAGATTTCGATCGAACATCAGGAAAAGCTTCCTAAGGGTCTGAGCGAGCAGTCAGACAATGGAACCAACTGCCTAGGGAGGTGGTGGGCTCTCTGTCGCTGGAGGTATTCAAGCATAGACTGGACAGCCATCTGTCAGGGATGCCTTAAACTTGATTTCTGCACTGAGAAGGGGCTGGACTTGATGGCCTAAATGGCCCCTTCCAACCCTGTGATTCCATTATCATCTCCCCCAGGAGCAGGTCTTTTGTAAAGCTAATGGGTTGTGATTTCCCATTCCAGACCAAGCCACCCCAAAATATTTTGCATTTCAAAAGGGAACAATGTATTGTTGCTGGAAAAATTCATTTCCCCCAGTTACTGTGAGGATTGCAGCTAAGCACAGAGGGGACAGGGAAGACTGAGGGGAGTGGCAGATGATGTCAGCTTTTTTTTAGGTGCCCCTGTGAGCTCAATGGGTTCAGCAACTTAGAGAGCTCCTTTAGAGTTCTGACTGGTTCTGACTGAAACCCAGAGCGAATCCACAGCCCCACTGACATAAGAGCCACCAGCCTCCACTGATGGGTGTGTCCAAGGCCTTTCTGAAGCCTGCAAAGTGAACATCTCCACTGCCCCTCTACCTCCAGTCAGTAAACAGCAAGTGCAGCATGGATCTGGCCACAAGGGGCACTGATTGCAGGAGGTGCTTCCAGGCACCTGGGCCTAAAAGTCTTTGTGACTTTTTTGGCCCCTTTTCATGGGCTGTGGTCTTCCTGCAGTCTCCAAGATGGGACCATAAAAAGCAGACCACAAATCACAGCAAGCAAACTCTGCCGCTCAGACATTCTACTGTCATGAGCATCAATGTGTAGGGTTTTTCATGCTACCAAGATAATAATTCTGGAGGTACGTTCTTCTGAATGTCATCCAATATTTAATCACCGACTGACTCACCCATTCCGCTGTTTTTAGAGTACTTCCTCTGACTCAAAGATGGAAGTGATCCAGCCTCTCTATGTTCAGAAGGATTCCTAATTAACATTTAAAGGAGTTACTTATTTATTATTTCAATTATTTTAAAGCCATTTTTTAGGGCTCCACCCTCACAGTGCAACATACGAGAAAAAGTGAGAGGCAAGGTACAATTGAAGAAAAGCGATCGCGTTAGAACAAATGTACAAATTGCTTTGTGAAGCTGCCGTGGAGAGGAAGTTTTTCATAGCCCATGTAAATGCCTGTGAAGAAAGGGAAAGGGGAACTCTTCACAAGAAGAGAGTTCCATAGATTTGGGGCCACCACTGAGAAGGCCGTGTCTCTCATGCACGCTAACTTCACTTATCTTAATGGCAGGCACTCAAGAAGGATTCCTGAGGTAAATCTTAGTTCAGGGGAGGGGCAATTTGTGGCTCTCCAGACATTTTGACCTACAACTCCCATCATCCCTGGCCAGCACAGTCAATGGGGAGGAATGATGGGAGTTGTAACATCTGGAGGACCACAAGTTGCCCACCCCTATCTTAGCAATAGGGATGAAGGCAGTCCTTCAAATAACCTCCTCTCAAGCCATTAAGTCTTAAGTCCAGCATTTTGAACTGGACCCACAAACATACTGGTAGCCAGCATAACTGACACAAGCTTGGAGTTATGCGTTTGGATTTTATATCCCTCCACTAGCATCTTGATGGCCTCATTTTGCACCAAACCATCTTCAGAGGCTGCCTCACATAAAGTGCTGTGAAAGGCCATTCGTGAGTGGAAATTTGGTTGGCCTTGCCACTCCATCTGAAAGGAATTGCGGCATTCCTGATGGAGGTGGGAGCTGGCTGTCAAATGCAGCTAATGAGCCCAAGCTGCAAAAGGAAAAATATAAAACTGACCAAGGACAGAAGGATGGATGAGAAGACAAGGAGTCCTGTGTGTGAAGCCATACAAGAGACAGGCAAGTTTTGTTTTGAATAACTGTAGGAGGTGATTAGAATTAGAGTCAGACTAATTGACCCTAGGACTCTATATGAGAAAAGTGTCAGCCTCTATAATAAGCCAGTTCTCTCCAGTTTAAGGCCAAGCTGGAAAATATTTAGCTTTGTCAAAGAGTTTAGAGAGACTAAACTAACTCTGAGAGGCATCACCTTTCAAAGCTTATTACAAGTGCATTGCAGTAGTCTAGTTTAGAGGGAACCAGAGCATTGGTAAATATTGGTCAGGTCTGACTGTTCCAGATAGGGCCACAGCTAGCATTCCTTGCCACTACCACCATCTCCCCAGACAGTGATGAGTCCAGAACGCCCCCAAGCTGCACACCTGGTCCTTCAGGACTGGTTGCGCACCACTACCCAGATCAGCCAGCTTTCCAACCCACAGAACCGCCATCATTCATGGAGTACATTTCAACTCCCTCATCTATCCCAGAACTGAATCCAGACACTGTATAAAGAGTTCTACAGCCTCCCTAGGATGCTTAGGTGGAAAAGAGAGGTAGAGCTGCATATCACTAGCATGCTGATGACCTCAAACCTCTGGGTGACTTCTCCAAGCAGCTTCAAATAGATGCTGAAGAGCGTTAGGGACAAGAGGGGACCCTGTGGTAAGCCAACAGCCACGGGGGTGGGTGGGACAGAAATCACCCAATACTACCTTCTGAAACTGTAGAACTGTGCCTCCTAAGCCCGGGCCTGACAGTGGGGATAGGAAGACATAAGGTCGGTGGTATCAAATGCCACTGAGGGAGCAGGAGAACCAAGAGCATTAGAAAAGCTGTTCATCCAGTATGTCTGCTTTCACTGTCATTGCAGAATTGTGATCCAAGCACTACACGAGGAGTTTCCTTTCCTGCTTTGCTGCTACATAAGTTCTAGGTGGCACTGTGGTACAGCAGAATAGCAAAACTACACAAGAGAAAATCCTGCTTTCTTTCACTTTCATAATTAAATGCTGCATTTTCCCTGGTCTAAAAAACTCTCTGAAAGTGCTGTTTAGACACAGAGCAAAACTGGAGGGCCACAACATCATCTAAAGAACCCATAAACAACCGTGAGTAGTGAATGATGAGTGCACAATAAATGCCTTGTGCAGAAAAGTCCCAAGAGGGTTGCACTCCCTCCATCCAGTCCCTAGCGGAAGTCATCCACCAGGGCGACCAAGGCTGCTTCCGTACCAAACCCAGACTGGAATGGATTTAAGCAAATCTTAAACTAAGATTTCAGCATGTATGACATGGCACTAATTAAAAGGGATCTTTGCCTACAAATCATCAGGCATGCGGGATACAGGAGACAAATAATATGCAGCCAGGAGTAAGTCAAGTAGAAATCAGTGAACACTGTTTAACTTCAGAGAATGAGAGCCATTACTCATATTCTCCCCTGTCCCACCTCACAATGGCTGAGCAGTTCAATCAGCCATTTTCTGGCGGGGCTGTGCATGAGTAGCCCCAGCAACTGGATCAAGGGATGAACTACATGTGAAACACTTGGTTATGTGCATGATTCTTCATCCAGCGATGGATACTGGATCCTGCTTCCATACACATAAGCCTACTCGCTGGGGTGTGGCAACCAGTTGTAACCTCACTCTTTACACATGCTTCTGCTTTCTACAAAACCACAGGAAGTTTCATGCTAATTACATACTCTGGCAAGCTGGAACGATTCAGTATTGCACTTCCACTTCCACATCTGGAATATTAACAAGAGGAAGCAGAGGAAGAGGAGGAGGAATATGTCCTGCTACAAACTGCTGTGGGTTTATTCATTCAGAAACCCACGCTGTCATAACACCATTTTGGTCTGCCATTCCAACAGTGGTATTTCAGGCTCCAAAGAAAGCAGGAAATCACGTTTTTGTTTTGTTTTTTAAAATGTATGTATTTGTTCTTTTATTTGTTCTTTTGTTTTCAAATTATGGTTTTGATTTTACAAGTAAAGTCCTAGCTGTGTTGCATGTCATAGGAAAATAAATATTGCCTCTTCTCTTTACCATAGCGTGATGTCTCTTATTCGCCCCCGAAGTCACTGGTATAAGTAAAGGTAGTTAGATCAGCATCTCAAGGCCAAACAACACATTACATAGGAGATCCAATTTTTATCTCACTGCTTCTTCCTCTTCCTTTTCCTCTTCCATTACTATGTCCGCCTCCTCCGCCTCCTCCTCCTCATCTTCTGCTACTATGCCTTCCTCTTCTTCCTGGAAACTGGACAGGAGCAAAGCCCTATGAGGAGAGACTGAAAGAACTGGGCATGTTTAGCCTTGAGAAGAGAAGACTGAGGGGAGATAGGATAGCGCTCTTCAAGTCCTTGAAAGGTTGTCACAGAGAAGAAGGCCAGGATCTCTTCTCGATTATCCCAGAGTTCAGGACACGGAATAATGGGCTCAAGTTACAGGAAGCCAGATTCTGGCTGAACATCAGGAAAAACTTCCTGACTGTCAGAGCAATCCAACAATGGAATCAATTACTTAAGGAGGTGGTGGGCTCTCGCACACTGGAGGCATTCAAGGTGAAGCTGGACAGCCATCTGACAGGGATGCTTTGACTTGGAGTCCTGCACTGAGCAGGGGGTTGGACTTGATGGTTTTATAGGCCCCCTCCAACCCTACTATTCTGTGATTCTATGATTCCTCTTCTTCATCTCTGGAATGCAGCCAGACAATCTGTCCAGTCAAAATCACACACACACTCCAGATGTGTTTTGCCCCATGAAGGAAAATCCAGTGGGTCAAACAGCAGGTGGTAGGGTGTATTTTGATCAGACAAATGCCATGGAGGAAAAAGGGTTCAACAGCTCATCACTGCTCAGTATAGATTGGCAGGCCCCCTGTGGCTGCATTTCAGTTTTTTTTTAAAGGTAGGAGATGAATCATAGATCTCTCATGTAAGTTGAGCTCTCATTCATCATCATTCTTTGACCTTATGAGAGAAAGATAAGCAACTAACTCATCACAACCTCAGTTTTGGGGGGTTGCACCTCTGTGCTGTTCAGCATAAGTCTCTTTGCTTTCAACAAAAAGGAAGGATTTGTATGTGTTGACAAGATTGTTTTAGTTATGATGAATATATGGCTTGAACCAGCTTGATCAAACATATGCATGCTGCAGGTAGTGAACTAGGAAGCCAACCTCCTCACCAAAAGAATGAGTGGTTGAAGGCCTGCCTTGTTCTAATTTAGGCATTTGGCCTATCTAGTCCAGAATTGTGCATTGGAAGCAGCTCGCTTGCATCTTAAGCAGAGCTTTTCCTTGGTACTAGAGATCCTTGTAAATGGCAACGCTAGTCTTAGAACATGGGATTTACTACATGCATAGCATGTCCTCTTTCACTGATCTGTATCCATGTGTTGCACCCTGCCCTGCCCCAGAGCTCAGCCCCTTATACATAAAACCTTGGGCCTGAACTAAGTGCTGGAGCTCAGTTGCTGTCTTGGGCTCTTTCTCTCTTCCTGCCCCTGCAGCAGCCCTGTTTGCACCATTGCAGCTGGAGAAATAAGCCACAGTGGCTTATTTCTCCTGCCATGCATGCCAGTCACATACTGGGGAGATTATTAGCATAATTACCCTACAACAGCCCATGGAATCTGGATGGCTTGTTAACCATGGCAACAAGCCACCCTCACCAGGTTCGCATGACACGACAAGCCGCACTGCCGAGGATAATTATGCTAATCCTAAATAGCCTAGCTACAGCTGTTCTGATAACCTCTTGTCCGGATTATTGCAATGTTTTATACATGGGTCTGCCTTTGAAAATGGTCCAGAAAATTCAGCTGGTCCAAAATAGGACAGCAACATTGGCCAGGTTACCTGAAGGATCATCTCCTCCCATATACACCTGCCCAGACCCTAAGATCAACTTCAGTGGGCCTTTTCTAGGAACCCCCACCATAGGAAGCAAGTTGGGTGGCTACTAAGAAGAGGGCCTTTCCTACTGTGGCACCCTGGTTGCGGAAAGAACTTCCCAGAGAGGCTCACCTGGGGCCTACACTATGCTCTTTTCTGCACCAGTTGAAGACCTTATTTTCCCAGGCATTTTAGTCTTTCAGTTTCTGTTTTAAATCTGGTATTGTATTTTAAATCTTTGCACTGTGGCTAGGTTCTATTTGGTTATTATTTTTATACTGTAGTTTTAATTCTTTATATTGTATTGTATGGTTTTAATTTTTGTGAACTGCCCAGAGAGCTTGGGCTATTGGGCAGCATAGAAATGTAATAAATAAAGAAATAATCCCCCCAGCACGTGACCGGCATGCACAGAGTGGTTAAGGAGCCATGGTGGCTTATCAACCACCCTGAGATTATGCGAACTGGGTAAATGTGCCTTTCCCCACACAAGCCACAGCTACTAGCCACACAAGCCGCTGATCAGCAGCTGCAGCACCATAAGACACCTGGCCCCAAACCCAGGGCGGAGTCTAAAAGACCTGGTGCTAAAGCCCAGTTGTCCAGCCCCTGCCTTTGCCCCTGATGTGGATTGTATCCATGGCATAATATCCCAGTTTTGGAGCATTGGCAACACAAATATAGTGTCAAGTAGTACAGGTTTGGGGCCCTAGCAAATTTCTGGTTTTGATTCCCTGTGGACTGAAAAGAGCTGAAAGGCTGTTTATCCTCTTTGCATCCTTGCCACATGAAAATCTATTGTTCGTGCAAAGCCAACAGAAGATGTGTGGTTGCACTGAATCTTTCCTGAATGTGCAGAGGGAATCCACATCAGTAGGGACATATGCTAATATGATGGCTGGCCTGCCTCTGAACTTTCCTGAATAAGTAATTGCTAGCAAGAAGATTGTTCCAAGCGTTTGAATCCTGAAGCTTCGCACCAATTGCTTGGGCTTGAGCTATGGCTGCAGGAGCCTTATAATTTATGTGTACAATTGGTATTTTTTACTGGTGTTTTAGGGCTTTTTTTAATTATTATTATAAACCATGGGTGGGCAGCCTTGGAGGGTCTGGGGCCCACACACGCACAGCCAGCAGAACAGCCATGGCCACTCTGCCAAATTGCTGCCAAATATTGAGGGTGCAGCAGCAGCAGCAGCAACCCCCCCCCCCCACACACACACACATTTCTGCTTTAACACATGTGGTGAGCATGTGCCTTGTTTTAAAGGCAAATCATGCTTCCGGAAGACCCAGAAGAACATAATGCGCTATTAAAACAAGGTGTAATCTCCCCACATACCTTCTTTCCAAGGGGTAATGTGGCCTTTTGGCTCTGCTGCCACCATGCTACGAAAATGTGGTAATTCAGTGGCAGCAGCACTTTGGCGGCAGGGGGAGCAAAATAGCCCCGGGGGGCTGCCTGCAACCACAGGCCATGTACAGCCCACCCCTGTTATAAACCATTATCCGCTTCCTTAGAGAAGTGGATGGAGTATTATTAAGAAATAACAGACATAATAAATTAAAGCGTTCAATCTAGATTGGCTGCAACCATCCACGTGGTTTCACTGATGGAGCTTTGGCATTCTTTCTGATGTGATGATATCAAATGGCTTATAGTTGTCCCAGCCAATCAGATCAAATGATGGCAAAGGAGAAGAACTGTGGCAAGAAGGCAAGGAAACAAAACAGAGCTGGGCAACATCAAAGTAACACAAATGTCCAGTGAGGAAAGTGTCTTTTTTGAGTAATTATTTTTCATGCATTGGATATTCTAATTTTGACGTGAATATAGAAATTAGCAAATATTCAATACAGCCCTAATCCTGGGGAGATAATAAGTGAAAGGAGTAAGTAGAGAACCACTTAAGAACAGTCCTGAAAATGCCTGTTAGGCTCCCACAGTCATGGGGAGCCTGACAACACCTCACATCCACAATGGCACCAACACACTGAAAGATTTAATGCAAGTCTGTCAAGCATTACACCTGATCAGAATCTTTTGGACAATATGTACATTGCATGCCTGTGCTAGCCCCACCCACAATGTCTCCATTCAATGTGCATATGTCAGGAGGTGTGGCTAGCTCAGGCATGCGATGTCAGGGTGGTCCAGCAGCACGGCTCCGCTCCTTCAATGCATGACATCTAATGCTTGAATAACAGGGCTACTGTACTCTCTAAATCAGCAGCACAGCCAGGTGTCAAGGAATAGAGAGAGTGGATCATGGTGTACCTACATGAAGCGGAGCAGAGAGGAGCATTTTCAGTGTGCCTGTATTTGCAGTGAAGAAGATGCTCAAGCCCCAAAGGAGGAGAGCCGGCAATTATGGCAGAGGTTGTGCTGGTGAAGGGATCTGGGATATACCATATAGCAGGGTGACACAGTGGAATGTGATGGGATATTTTTAAACGTTGATGACTGGCCCTACCACTGCACCCTAATCCAAGCTAGCAATTTTCCAGTGGAAATCTTTAGCTGTGCGCCCCTTGGAAAACTCCTAGGTTGTTGGAGTTTGACCCTTCAACCCATTTGTGTTTGATGCCCCTAATAAATCCCCAGCTGGGATTGATTGGGCAAGGCTACTAGTACAATCTCAGTGTCATTCAAAAATGCAAAGTCAGACAGGTTGAGGTCCAGAAAGCTCAGGCACGTGATGTCAGAGTGAGCCCTGATTCAAAGAAAATTAAAATTCCATTTCCTCTGGACTCATCTGATTATTCAGATAACATTGGCGCTGTTTCCCATATGATTTCAAGCATCTGTCTACTTGTTATACTGTAAAACAACAACAACAACAACAACAATAACAGGACACAATGGAAGTCTAGGGTTTCCCCCGACATTAAATTGTAACTAACAGTTATAGTGCAGCCCTGGGAAATGTGAATCAAATCATTAACAAGGAACTTTAGACAACAACATATGGTTACATTTGGCTTTCTAACTCTTTGATCAGATAAGAATCTATTTTGCTCCTAGTAAAATGCCTCCATTCATTTGCAATTCAAAGAACACACACATCCACTGCAATCTGCAAAGAGGGAACAACCTTCTGGGTCCCAAGTGCTGCGTTTCAAGAACAGCTACACAGCAAAGGAGGTAAGAAATCCCATTTTTGCAAACTTATATAATAATTTGGCTGCAAGGCAGTTGCTCGAGGCATCTTCCAAAAGAAACAGAAGAGACCCATGACTGCTAGTGTGTGTTGGGGTGGGGGGCTTGACCTGGGGTAGCAGAGGAACATTCAGAACTTGGAAGAACATCCAGAAGCAAAGCTGGTTTCAGGTTTATATATTATTAATATTAATTAATAATAATTAATAATAATTTAATTATTAAATCAAATTAATAATATAATTTAATAATAAATAAAATAATTGAATAGATAGATAAATAGATATTTAATAAATTAAATAAACAAATTAATTAATACAGTAATAATTTAATTGTGTATTATATAATAATTTGGCTTTAAGGCAGTTCCTCGAGGCATGTTCCAAAACAAACAGAAGAGACTGCTAGTGTGCATATCGGGGGGGGGGGTGAGGAGGGGGGTTGGCCTGGGGTAGCAGAGGAACATTCAGAACTTGGAAGAACATCTGGAAGCAAAGCTGGTTTCAGGTTTAATTCTTTTCCCGGCTGTAGTCTGTTTTTAGTACATTTAATGTTTGTCCGGGGAGGATGCTTAACGTGGTTGTGAGGAGGATAAACACAGCTGACAACATTTGGACCTGCTCCCACTACTACCAACAATACTCACTGAAGTCCAGGCTCCTAAAAACATGAGTAACTATATTTAGATGGGGAACTAGTGTGACTGGAATATTATTGCAGATGTCTTCTGCTCTGGTGAGTTCCACTCACAGAAGCTTAGGGTGACCACTTATGAATCACCAAAAAAAGAGGAAATGCATCACCAAGAAAAGAGGACAAAAGAGGACACAAATCTGCATACAATTTGAATTTGCAAATTTATATGTATAGATGCAAATTTAGACATGCAATACATCTCACAGTACTGTGGAAGACTGTGTCCAGGTGACTTGTATGCCTTGCTCAGCCTGCTGTCCAGGTGCTCACTGTTGATGGACAACTGTTCTTATGGTCCTTTATCTTTAAATTGGAATGGGACAGGACAGCCCTTCCAATAGAGGACAGCCCTTTGTAAAAGAGAACACAAGGTCACCCTATGAAGCTGCCTCCACCCAATTTTCAATGATCCCACCCTTCCCTTCAGCCTCTTGCACCACAGCCCACCCCATTCAGGGTGGTCCCCCAACCTTCAGGAAAGGTTTGTGGGGGAGCTGCTAGTGGGCCGGGGTGCTGAGGAGGTCACTTTCCACTTCTCTGGATCCAAGCACAAATGTTTAGAGAGAACATGTTTAAAAATATGCATTTCATTTTATTTGTTACATTTAAACATGGATTTTTGTGCAGATTTTTTAAGAACAAAATGGCGGACTTGGGATAGAACAGACATATGAGCAGTGGAGGCTGGTGGTGCCGATGTCAGTGAAGTGGTGAATCCACTCCAGGTTTCCGTCAGAACCAGTCAGAACTCTAAATGTGCAAACCACCTTGGATAGCTCCTTTAGGGTTCTGACTGGTTCTGACTGAAACCCGGAGCAGATTCACCGCCCCACTGACATCACAGCCACCACCACCACCCTGCATATGAGCGAACATGTGGGACAGTGAATTGGCCCAGAAATAGAGGGATTCATCCATCCCTACAGATGTGGCTCAAGACTCAACCTAGTAGAGCTGCTTCCAGGCCTGATTCATGGAGTGCTTCCAGATGGAGGGCTCCTGCTATTTGGAAGGCCTTGTGCCACTGTTCCATCTTTTCCTCTTCAGTGCATTTTCTGTAGTAAGGAAAAAGACAGAAGAAGCAATGGGAAAACACAGGAGAGCTATGGATGGAAGTCGACATTGGTGGACTTCCCATGAAATTCCATAAATACAGCAACTTGATGGTGCAATAAAAGCCATCTCTGGGAATATCTACTGTCCCCACAGGGGCTATCATAAGTTCTGGTTCTATTCTAATAGCATCAGAAGGGCCCTGGAAGTTCCCCTCTGGTTCAGGAATCCCCCATGGCAAGGATGGGCCGTATGCACCCCCTGTGGCCATTTTTGCAGCCCAGTGTTCCCACCAGTGCTGAATTTGCTGTATTTGCAGCAGCTATCCCACCCCACCCCCCAAACACAGCAATTTTGCAAGAAAACAAGGTGCATGGGGAGCATGCATCTTGTTTAGAAGCAGAATCGTGCTCCTGTGAGGCTCCCGGGAGCAGGATTCTGCTTGTAAATAGGGCAAAGGCTCCCTGCGTGCCTTGTTTCCTTCCAAAGTTGCTTGTGGGGGGTTACCACCACTACTGTGGTGCTAACTTCGACAGCAATTTCAGCGGCAGCAATTTTGGCCATGGGGGGGGTGGCCTTCGTTGGGTTCCAGGAGGCTAGAACCTGCCCTGAGAAAAGGCGTGGGCTTCCATAGGTAGGACAGGGCTGGGCTATGACGCGGTGTGATGCTACCAGTGCTGCAGCTTGGAAATTTTAGGCTGTGGTCCTAACGGTCTTAGCCTGCCCCGCCCCCGTTCACGTGGCCAAGTATATTACTTCAGTTGGGAAGCACACAGTGTGTCAGGGGGCCCTAGCCGGCCTCTTTCAGTCTACTCCAGTAGCCAACTCCAGACACAGACAAAGGATTCTTTTCAAGGCTTTATTCGTTTTACAACTTAATAACTCTATCACGAGCGACTAAGCTATGAACAGCAGAGTAACCTATGCCCCGGGCTGGAAACAGTTGGTCAATGTTTGAACGAGAATCACTTGCAGACCCTGAACTTATGGGCTAGGGAGAGTCCCTCCCCTTTTCCCTTGGGTCCTCTGGACGCGACCATTGCTTGCGCAGCAAACGGGCGCTACGCCTCCTTTCCGCGCCCTCCATAGCTCGTCGCTCTTTGGGTCTGCGTCGAGCATCCAGCCAGTCCTCCTCCCACGCTCTTTCACTCCCAGGACTGCTATCTATGTCTGGAATGCCAGGAGGAATATCTGCCAGCTGCGGGGCCTGGGAGGGGTGAGCGCACTCCTCTCCCACGGATGGCTGTTCCTCCTCAGAATCAGAACTGTTCTGAGGTTCTATGGGCTCAGTGTCCACCCTGACACAGTGCTTCTCTTCTCCCCACACCCCACTGCCAAGTGCTCTCACTTTCCTGATATGTTACTGGGGACAGGGGGAGGGCGACTCCAACCCTGGTAAAAAAAAAGAAAGAAAGCAGTACTTGGAGCATGTGCAATTTCACATTTCAAATTCACTAAAATGATAGCACCACCATGAACACAGGCATAAAACGGAGTTTGCTTCCGCTGCTCTGATGCCAAACACATTGACATGGGAAAAAGCACCATTTGGTTGTGGATATGGCTAATGCATGTTTAAAAATAATAAAATGAGCATCTGTACATGTTATGTACATGGTTAGCTGCCCCTGACTATACAAGGTCTTCAAAAACAAGAAGAAAGGATACTGTGGCAAGCAACATCAGCTCCAATGCCTGCCCCAGTACTGATGCCAATTTTATCCAGCCCTTTCCATGTGTCCAGTTCTGGGAACCACATTTTAAGAAGGATGCAGACAAGCTGGAGAGGGTTCAGAGGAGGGAAACAAAGATGATCAGGGGACTGGAAACAAAGCCCTATGAGGAGAGACTGAAAGAACTGGGCAAGTTTAGCTTTGAGAAGAGAAGACTGAGGGGAGATAGGATAGTGCTCTTGAAGTACTGGAAAGGTTGTCACAGAGAGGAAGGCCAGGATCTCTTTGCGATCATCCCAGAGTGCAGGACACGGAATAATGGGCTCAAGTTACAGGAAGCCAGATTCCGGCTGAACATCAGGAAAAACTTCCTGACTTAGAGCAATATGACAATGGAACCAATTCCCTAGGAAGGTAGTGGGCTCTTCCATACTGGAGGCATTAAAGACGAGGCTGGACAGCCATCTGTCAGGGATGCTCTGACTTGGATTCCTGCATTGAGCAGGGAGTTGGACTCGATGGCCTTGTAGGCCCCTTCCAACCCTACTATTCTATGATTCTATAATTCTACGCCAGGTTAGAAATGCAAGACTCTTCATGTTGGCTGGTGAACTCTGCCCAGTTGGAAATGAGAGATGGCCCAAAAGCATCTGCTCTGATAGACCTGAGGGCTGGCCTGGGATGTTTGGATGGAAGGGGCGCCTGACAGGGTCTGCAGCCTAGGGTGGCCAGGTGTCCTCTTTTACAGAGGACAGCCCTTTATTTGGCCAATTTGCCATGCCCCTGTCACCTGCCCCTCTTGGGATGGTCATTTGGGGCCTTCCTGGATTGCAGGGCCTTGGGTTTGGCCCAAGATCCAGCCCCAGCTGCACCACTCCCATGAAGCATTTAAAAGGGGGGGCTGCTAACTCTAACGGCTGTAGATAGACAAAAGCTTAAGATATGGCTGCACCTGAGTCTTCAAGTCCGGAACTAAAGAGACATTTTTATAAGGAAGCAAAATGTTATCTTATTGGGGAGACAGCAGGGGGTGTTTGACCTTTGCCAAAGCAGCACAAGAAATGAGGGTCCCCAGTCGAAACACCCCGCAAAGCCAGGACAGGACCCAAAGCACAAAGCTCAATGTTAGCCCAATGGAAAGGGCAGCTGTTAATTAGGAGCACTGTGAACGCTTCCGCACAGAGGAACATTTACAGTTCAGAAGAACCCCATTAGATAGTGGCCCAGCAGAAAGCCTTGATGACAGCTGACACAAAGGATGAATCAAAGAGGCTTAAAGCCTTCCTGCTCCTTTCTGAGCCTGGTGCCATTTTCCCTCTGTTACAAAGATGGTGGGATTTTAAAGCAGAACTTTGCCTGCTAAACCAATCAGTATGTCAGATGGCTGTGAATTCTGCTTCCTGCTTCCTTGCTTTTTTCACCACTTCAAACATCATGCTAGATCTCTGCTCCCTGGAGTTATTTTGTGGTCTGGAGATATTTCCTTACTTTATGTTTTTATTTTTGCCTTAGAAATGTTTCCAACACTGTTAGATAAGATCTTAGACTTGGTTCCACAGAGTATTGATGGCCGACACTTTCTGTTTAGGGTCCAGACTCTCCTAGCCAACGTTTCAGAAGCCAGAGGGTCTCCCATCCATTACCTCATCACACAGTTCTGGCTGGGAAGATTCTGGGCCCCCAGGCAACAGTAGGGTGGCCACTTATAAATTGCGCAAAAAGAGGAAATTAATCACCAGAACAGAAGGCAATGATCTGCATAAAAATTCTGTATCCTAATTTATATGTATACATTTGCACATAGATGCGAATTTAGAAATAATTATTATGATTTAAATAGAAATATAGTACATCTCTCCACAGTGTGGAAGACAGTGACCAGGTGGCCTTTGTGCCTTGCTCAGCCTACTGTCCAGGTGCTGTTCATGGGCGCCTTCAAGGCCCAGCTCTTCCTTCTGGTGGTGTGTTATCTTTAAGCTGGACATCCCTTCAAATAGAGGATGCCTTCAAAGTAGAGGGTGGTCCTCTGGCAGCCCTTCAAATAGAGGGGTGTCATCTGTAAAAGAGGACACCTGGCCACCCTAGGCTGAAGACCCTGGCAGGCGCCCCTCCCATCAGAATATCCAAGGTCAGCCCTCAGGTCCATCAGAGTAGAGGCCTTTGGGCAATCTCTCATTTCTCTCATGGTAGAGTTTGCCAGCGAGCAAGACCAGTCTTGCACTTCTAACCTGGCATGGAAACGTGGAAAGGGCTGGATAAAATCAGGGCAGGGGCCAGATGTGTCCCATGCAGTTTACAATGTACTTCAGTATCACTGACTTCATTGATCATTGACTTCAGTAGGGTTATGCCAATGTATGGTAGCAATAAGGTCTTCTTTGGTGAGCAAGGAACACCTAATATGGTAGTTCCCACATCCAGCTGGTTGGAATCACATAACTGTCTTGTGTCTGTGTGAAAGCTTCCCCGGTGGTATGTCTAACTTCAATGCTGGCTCCAGGTTTTTGAAGGCCCTTGGGAAAGATGCCTTCAATGGGCCCCACCCTCAGTGAGTCTACCTTCTCACCACCCTTGTCACCAGCTGCTGTTGCTTCTTGTCCTCTTTCTTATCATTACTACCACTTGCTTGCTTGACAGGCAGGGAGCCAGGGAGCAAGTTGGCAGTGGCATTTACTGTTCCTCCTTCTCACCACCACCATTGTCTGGGCCAGAGCGAGAGGCAGGTGACCAAGTAAGTTGCAATGGTGAAGAGGAGGAGCAAGTCCAGAGGGCTCTTCTCAGTGGGACCCTGCTGGAGTGTGGGCCCTCAGCAGGTGCCTGACCATACCTACCCTTGATGCTGGCCCTGTCCAACATAGCTAAGTGAAGAGCTTGCTGCCTATAGGCCCTATCGTCATTATGAATCTCACAACCACTCAGAAATCTGCTGAAGCAGAAGGCATGGTGATGCTTGGTGTACAGATGACTAGATCTGCAGGTAGGGATTTCTGAAACACCATATGCAGTATGTAGCTGTGTGATTCCACGCACTGCCATTGTAATGTAAATTAATACAAATGTACTCCTTTGTGTGATTTGATTGTGGTTTGGTTGTTAAGAAAGTAAAAAAAAAAAAAAACACACCAGAAGGGAAACACCAAAAAGAAGGCAGAATGCAAAAAGCGAATGTATTCTCAAAGGTGCCAAAGAAAAATGTTTTTTCTTCTTTTTTTGCCCAGTGTGTTTTGGAACCAAGAGCGCCTTCGTTGGGACAATCTACCAAGAATAACAAATTATCAACAGTAAACAAAAAGCTTTACGGTTAACATGAATACAACATCTAAAATGTGAAATCTTTAAAAAGTAAAACCATCATTTTAAATACTTTTTAAAAATACAAATGTTGATACAAAAGGAAAGGACAATAAAAAATGCCATTATAAACTGCTACTTTAAACCTAAATATATTAAAATAAATACCTTCCAAGTTCTAGGAACAGGCTAAGCCAGCTTCCAAAGATGGCGGCTATCTCTCTTATTAGGTCAACTACATGGAAAAAGAGTCTTCCTTTTATGTCTTCCAATAAGTTATGGATGCAAATTACTTTCTTAAGTAGTTAAGAACATCACCTGCACCCACACCATCTCATGGCTGAAAGGGCAGAACAACTGCACGATCATAGTCCAAGTCTTGTAGGCCCAGAAGCAATCAATCCCTAAATCTCATGAGACACCCCATTGATGGCATGTGTCAGGAGTTGCCAGCACTAAAACTGGGAGGAACCCATAGTTCTGTGCATTGCTTGCCTCTGTGGTGAGGCACTGGAACTACAGGTTGGAGCATTCATGAAAACATAAGAAGAGCCATGCTGGATCAGATCAAAGGCCTATCTAGTTCAGCTTTCTGTTCACATGGTGGCCAACCAGATGCCCATTCTCTGGGCAGCAAAGAGTGCCTGGGCTCCAGAGTGACTCTTCCTACCTAGGCTGGCAACCAAGGCTTCCTGATCAGTCTAGGACTTTGCCTGGACAGCAAAGTATTCATCATGCCTGGTACCTGGCTCCTGCCTGTGGCCCAACTCTGTCTCCAATGTCTTCACAATTGCAACTGCATATAGACTGTAGGATGGGGGGTCATAACTACCACTGATCATTGACTTCAGAGGTGTTACGCCAATTTCCACCAACAATCATGGCAGAAAGCACATCTATTATAGAAACAAACATTAAGCATTTTTTATTGTACGCCATTGTGTACCCTAGTATAAGAATGATCTGCTGGTTTATAAATGTTACAAATGAAATAAGCAGAATTCTCTCTCTCTCAATCTCTCTCTCTCTCTCTCTCTCTCTCTCTCACAAACACACACACACACCAAAAAAGCCCAAAATATCTTGCCAACACTAAGCCTTCCCAAAGGGCTTGGATGATATAAAAATATCCTCCTTCAGGAAGAAAGTCAATTTCAAAATAAATTAAGAAGGTCATATTAAAAGGAGCTGCATAATAAGGTATAGGAATCAATAATATCCTTAATATGTGAAACACCATTGATGTCTTATTCACTGTGGAAGTTCACACTTCCATGCTGTAGAGACCTTGACACAGAGCGATAGCACAATTCCACATTACAATGGTACTTAGCAAGATTAAATTGGGAAGTTCATTATGTAGAGCCCTTTGGGAAGTCAGCCTGAGATGTTCTGGGCATAATTTAAGCATAATTTGTTCCAGTAACTCATATGGCTCCTTCATCGACTTGGCCTAGTGATTCCTAGCAAGGAAGCAGGGAGTCATGTGAGCATACAAAGCTGCCCTAGAATGAATCAGATTCTTGGTCTGAGTAGCTCAGTATTGTCTACTTGGATTGGCAGAAGCTCTCCAAAGTCTCTGACAGAGACTCTCCTATCAACTGCTCTCTGGTCTTATTAGCTAGTCATCTCAGAGACTGAACCTGGGGCTTTCTGCATGCAGAACAGGTACTCTACCACTTTGAGTTCCTAAGAGAGCAATTCTATGGTCCCTGGGCGAGCATCCCAGGGACCGTAGTATAGTTCAAATTCCGTCCTTCAAGGTCAGAGACAGTGCTCCGATCTCAGATGGGGAAGTCAGAGTTCTTACCCCAACCCCTCGCAGTTGCCGGGGAGGCAACTGTGCTGACCTCCTCTCTGAGGTCGGAACCTTGACCTTGGAGAGCGGGGAAAAGGGGGCAGTCTGGTGGGCGGGGAGGGGAGGAGACTGGAAGGGTCAGGCAGAGGAAGGGGAAGCCAAAATCGTCTCCGCTGTTCCTCCCACCCTACCAGCTTCAGCCTCACAGGGCATAGGAATCTTAGAAGCCTCTGAGTTCAGAGGCTTCCGAGCCGTGAGAGAGCAATATACAAGATTGCACCCTAAGGAAGTGAATGTGGAATCTTCAAAGCTCATAGAATCATAGGTGTGAAGGGAACTTTGTAGACCACCTAGTCCAACTCAATGCAGGAAATCCAGTGGTAGAGCATCCCCAATAAACTGAAGACCCCCAGCAAGTGAGATCCCACCACTCTTCTCAGTAATTGGTTTCATTGTTGAACTGCTCTTACCATCAAGAAGAGCATGACGTGGTGTAGTGGCAAGAGTGTTGGACTAGGAGCTGGGAGATCCGGGTTCTAGTCCCCACTCGGCCATGGAAGCTCACTGGGTGACTTTGGGCCAGTCACAGACTCTCAGCCCAACCCACCTCACAGGGTTGTTGTTCTGAGGATAAAATGGAGAGGAGGAGGATAATGTAAGTCGCCTTGGGTTCCTTGCAAGAGGAAAAAAGCCGGGGTATAAATGCAATCAATCAATCAATCAATCTTTATGTATCAAAATGGAGGTGGTTGGAGATACATGAGACTTACACCCTTTGTTCCTGTAGCATGGAGCATCTTGCTCTAAGAGTCACTATATAATGCAACAGAAGAAGGGGACAGGGCTGCAGATGAAGTAAGAACCCAAAAAGTCCAAGTCATGTCACTTTGGGTTTTGGATTGAAGCCTCCCACAGTAGTTTCATGGCCACCCCTTTAGCTGTTGCAACTTTCCCTGCCCTTCCCAACTACTGCTACCGAATTCTGTCATTACAGTCACCATCTTGGAGGGATCACAATGCACAAAGATGCATACATGCAGCTGTCAAAATGGCCACGATAGCTCAGCTTGGCAGCAGTTTGGTGCCTACAGTTGGGATCTTTCCTTTTTCATTCCAGAATGGCTTGGTGGCAAAATGTGAGCTCTTTGACAGTGTTAAGGTGCTTAAGCAATGTGGTACAAACATTGCAACCACAAAGGCTGTGTCTGAACTAGCATCATGAGCAGGTCTGATGTGTATCCAGTTCACAGTTGCAAACCAGTATGCAAGGTTTGTACTGTAACCTGTACATTGCAAACAGAATCAAGCAGGGATCCAGTGCACCACTGGCACAGAAGCATACAGGAACACAATTAGTGTGGGATTATGCCAAGCCACCCTGATTCTATTTAAATATGGAGGGTTGGTTCTGGAAGTATTCCTCCCACAACAGTGCTGAAAAGACATCACTCTCTTTAGTGTTCAGATGTACTCTTTGTCAAGAACTCAATTCTTTGTTTTGTACCCTATGAGATCATGTAAGAGTTCCATCTTATTGCTCAGCTAATTGGGAGCTCCTTCCATTTGGCCAAGCCATAAAAGCACGTAGTGATGTAACCTCCTGTGAATCTGCTGTCTCAAGGCAGCCCAGGCAACTCCAGCTCTCAAGGCTAGAGTAAAGCTTCATTAATTGGGCTGAATAATCTCATCTGGTGTGAAGGTTTGAGGCCTACAGAGGCAAGGAAAAAGGTTAGGCCTAGAGGCCTGGAGTTGTATTTTGGGGGCAGGGAGGGGGTATCCCTGCGAGGAGTAGTTTCATTTCCCCAGTTAAGTTTCATTTCTTCAGGTTTGAAACAGTACTTGTGGTTTTGAGGGAGGAGGCTATATAAAGAGAGTGAGAGAGCCAGTAACAGCAGAGCTGGGGAGACTGAAGCCTGAAGAAGCAGATTGGAGAAGTCTAAGTACAGCTAGAGTAAAGGAACTTGCATTTTGCAACTTCTATTTTCTCTTAAAGCATTTTGTATCACTCAGCTGTATTGTGTGATTACTTATAGTTGTGATTTGCTCGCTTTACTTCACCAGTAAACTGTTGTGGTTATTCCCTGCATCTAGAGTGTCATTCATAGAATCATAGAATAGTAGGGTTGGAAGGGGCCTACAAGACCATCAAGTCCAACCCCCTGCTCAATGCAGGAATCCAAGTCAGACGATCCCTGACAGGTGGCTGTCCAGCCTCGTCTTGAATGCCCCCAGTATGGGAGAGCCCACTACCTCCCTAGGGAATTGGTTCCATTGTCGTATTGCTCTAACAGTCAGGAGGTTTTTCCTGATGTTCAACCAGAACCTGGCTTCCTGTAACTTGAGCCCATTATTCCGTGTCCTGCACTCTGGGATGATCGAGAAGAGATCCTGGCCTTCCTCTCTGTGACAACCTTTCAAGGACTTGAAGAGCGCTATCCTATCTCCCCTCAGTCTTCTCTTCTCAAGGCTAAACATGCCCAGTTCTTTCAGTCTCTCTTCATAGGGCTTTGTTTCCAGTCCCCTGACCATCTTTGTTACCCTCCTCTGAACCCTCTCCAGTTTGTCTGCATCCTTCCTAAAGTGTGGTGCCCAGAACTGGACCCAGTATTCCAGATGAGGCCTAACCAGTGCTGAGTAGAGGGGAACTAGTACTTCCCAGGATTTGGAAGCTGTGCTTCTATTAATGCAGCCCAAAATAGCATTGGCCTTTTTTGCAGCCACATCACATTGTTGGCTGATATTCAGCTTGTGATCTACAACAATTCCAAGATCCTTCTCGCTTGTAGTGTTGTTGAGCCACGTATCCCCCATCTTGTAACTGTGCATTTGGTTTATTTTTCCTAGGTGCAGAACTTGGCATTTATCCCTCTTCAATGTCATTCTGTTGTTTTCTGCCCAGCGCTCCAGTCTATCCAGATCACTTTGAATTTTGTTTCTGTCTTCCAAGGTATTAGCTATCCCGCCCAATTTTGTGTCATCTGCAAATTTTATCAGCACCCATGCCTACAGCCTAAACCTCATGTTACTGAGAAGGGGAAGTTTAAAAGAAGGAAGGTAGGACACTTAAGTAGGCAAGAGATTCTTAAGGAGTTGCTCAGGGGGTCCAGGTCATAAGGGGAACCCTGACAGCTGCATTCCTGTGAGAAAGTGCCCCTCCCTTTTAGGGTTTGGGAATAGTGTTGGAGTCAGCCTGTAATTGATTGCAGGAGATCTCCCCTGAGTTGTCAGGGGCTTGAATATAAAAAGGGGTGACTGAGAGCTTCCTAGTTGTCTCCACATACCTGTGTCAACTTTTCTCAGGTTTGTGAGTTCTTGAACCCAGGTTTGGGCCCTATCTTGTTGGGAGACCCTCACTAATGTATACGATAGGCTCAGGTATTGACTGGGTTCACACAACAGGCTTACCCATGGTTCAGTAGCTGAGTGTGGCCCGATTCAGATGTAACTTGGGGAAGGGTGGTCAGGCTCACCACAGCGCATGGTGGTTACCACTAACCATACCACATGCTCCTGCCACACATGCACAAAGTCACAGCCCACAGCATGGTTGACCTAACCACCCCCTAACCACTACCCCCTGTCCCACAAAAAACTGCAGTCCTTTGCCTGGGCTGCCACTCATCTCAGCAGCTTCATCAAAACAAGCAGCCATCTTGTAGCCACCACAGGTGACTATCTTTGGGCCAGCACTTCAGCAGCTGCCTCCCCACTGGGTTGCAGCACACAGGGTGCATACTGGGGCTTGGCCTTACTGGCAGTGGGGGCTGGGGGGTCTGCAGCTTTGGAGGGGCATCATTTGAAGCAGGGATGCTGCTTCTTGCCCATCAGCTGGGTGGATGGGGATGTTTTCACTTTCTGCAGCAGCCGGCTGGCCACAGGTGTTTGTGCCTAGGAGTGTGGGAGCGAAAACATCTTTGTTCCCTATGCACTTCTCCAATTTCATACTGTGGGCAGGGACTGAGAGGAAGGCTGGATGGCTCTCAGCTGCTGTGTCATGCATTGCTGGGCAGATTTTGACCATGGAGATCTTGTGTACTGGCAGGAGTGGCAGGGCCATTTTCATCCACTCTTGCCACAGAGTTCTAAGGGAGTACTCAGTTAACCTCAGGGGCCTGACAGACAACACACTAAGCCTCAGTAGGGGCTGCTAACCCTACTGAGGCATGTGGTTAGTGAGCGTAGTTAGACCGTGGTTATGTAGCTGCCGTGGTTAGGAAAAATGCCCCACAGACAACTCACTAAGCCATCATAATTATCTCAAAATGCTTAACAATCATGGCTTAGCGTTATGTCTGAACAGGGCCAGTGGGTTGTTGTTGACCCATGGGTTGTTTGTTGAACCATGGGTTAACATGTTGTCTGAACCCTGGACATTTTCCACAGGGTTGCTTGTCAACCATGTAGGGTAGCTTATTTTTCTCAAACAAGCCACCTTGAGAACCCAAGGTTTGTTGTTGGGTTGTTCAGGGTAGTAAACAAGCTACCTGTTTACTAAGTGTGAGTTAGCACGTCGTGTGAACAGCCCCATTGTTTTATTTCGCTTGGGACATTGTTTCAAAGTTTCTCTGTGATAATTTTGTATAATGGTTCATCCTTTTCCCTTTTCCTTACACCAATAAATTTCATGTCTACCTCTGAGACTGTGTGTGCCTCTTTCCAGATAAACCTCAGTACTAAATTCAGCTCCTTTTGCTGTGTCCTTTGCTACCATGTAACATCGCTGGCCTGGGGGCTTAAAATAGAGGGTGTTGGCTTAAACCCTTATTTTAGCACCCCAAGTAAGTCCTGGAAGGTCTGAGAGTCCCCTGGCTCAGGCTGACATGGACATAAACGGGTGGTGGCAGTCTACTGACTATTTGTTGTTTCTGCCTACATTTCAGGGAGTTTGGGTAACCTCCACTCATTCTTTCAGGGCTTCTGATAACTACAAATCACACATGCCCCAAGCTAAGTCAAGTCTAGTCTTTTTCTTCCTGCCTCTGGACCAATCAGACTCAAATGCTGACCCACAGCATTGTCATATAGGAGACTGAATAATGGGAGTAAGGAAGGAGAAACAGGAAGTATATAGCTTTTCACTTCTATAGCATTGTTAGTGGGCAAGTCTGTTCTCTGTACTGACCTGGCAACCCTTGCTGCTCCACAACATCATCACTCAGTTTGGGTGTCAATCTCAAGAGGAACTGGATAATGGTCAGAATTCCCACCTTTGCCATTGCTGCATCATTCAGTGGCACTCGTGAGCCTATGAATTCTACGATGTTAAAGAATGATTAACTTTCATACAACAACAGAATGGTCAACCTTGTGGGGTGGGTAGGAATCACTGTTTCTTTGTTCTGCAGCTGCAGAGTCTCCAACAAGGAAGTTAGACGGTTGAAGGGAAACCTTCCTTTAGCGCATCCAGCGGTTCATAGTCTTGGTAATGACGGGGAACCCTTTTGTCATATTGCATTAACCACTGGTGCATTTACAAGCAATAAACATTCCAAATCATTGCCACTTGATTTAGAGCCTGATTAAAAGTTCATATAATAACCATCAAGCTACCTTGCCATTATCAAGACAGCTATTAAGCAACGGACACACGAACAAGCCTCGACGGGGGCTTCATTTGCAGGACGACTAAATCAGCATGTTCAAATGTAGGAATTATTAGGCAAATAAGAGGCATCCATTCCAGATGTTGATGCTTTCTCATATAGCACTTAATTACCAACCTATCTTGAAGTCATTTGCTTTGGAGGACCTTCCCCTTATCTCAGATGTGTGGGGACTGACCATGGTTATACCGTGCTGAAGGAAAGGAAGTGTATATGCTCTGAAGCATTGTTGTTGTTGTCCTCAGAATCATGGTGTTGAAGGGGACCAAAGCCCCTGTTCCTCACATTCCAGCTCTTGTGCAAATGGGGTGAGAGAGATGCACTGCTCAGTTGCCTGGCTCAAGGCTTCTAAACTGCTCTGTGACATCAGAGCAGCTAAACCAATGGCGGCCGGAGGATCTACTGTGATATCAGAATAGATTAGCCATTTACTGACAAATGACATTCACATCCTTTGGGTTATGATAATGCAATTATATTCTATATTGGGGAGGGGTATTTTTTATTAATAGTGTTATGTGTTTGGGGTCAGAGGTCCCTATTACCTCCAGAGGTCCCTTGTCATTCAGTGCTGCTGAGTACAAAGAGACTGAAGAGTTCCCCAGTGCAGTCTTTTGGGCAAGTTACCCAAAGGTTACCTTGAATTGGTAGCCTTTGTTCTACAAGGCCTGAGGGGGTAGGAGGAAATGGATCTGGGGGAAGGGTGAATCTAAGACCAAAGGAGAGCAGCTTTTGTCTTGCAGAAGAAGATCACTGGGCAGCGGAGAGGAAGCAGGGATTGCTCGGAGTGGTGATGTTGTTGTAGGCCTTCATCTTGAGCACAGTGTAAATAGGCCTTTATAAGAGAAACACCACAAGTCTCCAGTGCCTTCCTTCCAGGAAACTGAAGTCTGCGTAAGCCCCTGCAAGTTCTCCCCTCTCAGCACTGGGGTGCAGGAGCATAACACTAGTTTGTGAATTACCACATCTGTGACTTTCCCATTTTTTGTAAAATAAGACACTTCTATTGCATTTGTCACCTTACTTTTTCACGTTCAGTGACTCCCAAGAGAACGTCCACAGCATGAAAAACAGCCTTGCTAAGCAAGCATTAGCAAGTAATCCCAGAGGTGTTGTCGCTTATTAAGCAACGACTGCAAACTGATGAAAGTACAAAGGACAACAAATACCTATAGCAATTTTTTTGTGGGTGCGAGGAGCAGCTTGGATTTGCTGGATCTTTTCAAGAGTAGCTCTGTTGCTTAACAGCTTGGCAGGCCAAGATCCATATCTGGTTTGGCAGGTTGAGTGAAGTACCACATATGCGTTTTAGTAGCAGGCAAAGGGTGTAACAAGGTACTTATAAGAACATTTTAAGAAGTTTTTACTGATTAATCCCCAAAGCCCAGCAGAGCAGACATTCAAGTGTTGACACGCAGCATTCTCTCGAATCAAACAAGAAACCACGGAGACGTCAGAGCCCTTTTTAAAAATGGGCAGGATGACAGAAAAGATGTCCATGTTTTGTTCATTTATAGCAGAGGTTGGCAAAGAACATCCCGCATCCAGCCCATAGGAGCTCTTCCTCCGTCCCTCAAGCATCACTCAACTCCTCCTGGCTCACTACTGGCCCTCTTTTCAATGAGCAAGAAAAGCCATTCTGAATTTTCCCTGGCCTCCTTCCCATCCCATTATAAAGCCCACCTGGCAAGCTACACAGCCACAGAGTGTACACCTGAAGCTTCAGACAGTGATGTGTGAGAATTTTGTTAAGTTCGTTTTTTATAAGAACTTGCCAAAGTTTACACATTTCTCCATGAGTGGAATGGAAAGAACAAGGGTTTAAAAAAAATGAATGTGGGAGAAAGCAAAACTGTCAGATTTGTCCACCCAGGCCCAAGGCTTTGAGTGCTCAGCTCTTCAAACTCTGCATTTCTATCCTTGTGTATCCAACCAAGTTTGTGGTTCTGAATTAGGGTTGCCACCTCTTTTTTTCTGACAGGCTCCTCATCTTTAATAGCTATATGGCTGGCAGGTATAATGTGGTCCTCTCCATGCTGGGAAAGGCTGCACCTATTGAATTTGGCATGTGCAAATGGGCAAGAATTTCGTTTGGTTCACTTTTGATAAGATCTTACCAAAATCTGCAGCTATTTTCACAAACATGATGGAAAGAACTTGAGATTTTTAAAAAAAACAAATGTGGAAGAAACCCAAACTGACAGATTTGTGCATCCCTAGTATCACCATACATCCCAATATCACTTTGGGGGCTGATGGCATCTCTGTAGTCTTGGTGATGGAAGTGTGAGCGGTGGAGATCATGGTGGATACCAGCACTGCACAGCCAATCACAGCCAGCTGCTTGGGTCACCTTGGAGCCTGAAGCCGGGCCTATTGTCCAGGCTGGAAGCCACCTTGAGCAGCTCATAGGTGGCATCTTTGTGCAGGGGGCCAGGCCCATTTTCCATACCAATTGTGGCACTTGGGCTGAAAAACTTACCCACCCCTTATAGTGCAGCTCATCAACAGGGAGTTCTTGGAGCAGTATTTGGGGTCAATTCTGAGTCTATATTTCCTAACTCTCTGGTTCAGTTCTAGTTCAGACACTATTTTTAAAACATGGTGCGGTGACTGATTCAAGCACTTTGAATGAGTTTTGAACTGACTCAGATACATTTCCTGCAGATTCATATCAAACTTTTTATGTTTGCAACACAATGACTATGAATACAGTGCTAAATATTTAGCTTGAAATAAACCCTTAATTTTTGCAGGCCCTAATACGAATGCCTCCAAAATTCTATTAGTCATCTTTAACCTCTGAGGAGACACTGTGAGGACAGCTCTGGAGGCTTCATCAGTGGGAGAAATGGAAAGTGAGCTTCCTGTTTTCATGATTCTATGGGTCAAACTATGTATTACATTATTAGCAGCTGGGTCATTGCAGCTAATGTCATTACAGCTGTGTCGTGTACAGTGGGAGAGTACAGCTCTCGCTCTCTTGGTTTTGTTTATTTGAAAATATGTATCCGGAGCCTCAATTGGGGCCACTACATGCAGGGAAGGGAGGGTTAATCCTTCCCTCCCCACCGGATTCCTTTCCCAGTTCCCCCAGCCCCAGCCCCTGCCAGTTAAAAAGAGAAAAGAAAATCTTCCGCACTCATGGGGCTTCTTTTTTTTAATGTACCACACAGGGGGAGAATTTGGGGAAGGAAGCAGCTGGAGAGGGGAGGATTAGACCTCTCCTCACCACGCACAGATGTCCCAATCCAGAGAAGGGCCCTGTGTACGTACTTTCAAGTAAAATGAGAGCAGTGGAGGCTGGTGGTTCCAATGTCGGTGGGGCAGGAATCTGCTCCAGGTTTCAGAACCAGTCAGAACTCTAAAGGAGCTATCCAAAGTGTCAGGCCCCTTGGATGGCTCCGTTAGAGTTCTGACTGAAACCCAGAGCGGATTCAGTGCCCCACTGACAAAGGAGCCACCAGCCTCCACTGTACGAAAGGGAGCTGTATAATTCATGTAATGTGTAGTTTGACCTTATGTACTGTCTGAAGCCCACTTCAGACATTACACAAGGCTTAGACACCTCCTTTCAGGAAGATGAATGGGCAGGCCTGGTCTCAGCACCCATCATCCTCAGGCACTGCCATGCCGCTACAGGGCCAGCAGGGTCCATTGGAGCTAATGTCTGCTCTAGGTTTGACCCCACCTTCCCCCCTCTGACCCCCCATTTCAGGCTTACCTAATGGCAGCAGCAGCAGGCAGCTGTGAGCCACCCACCATTTTAAATGTCCCACAATGCCCCAGACAGACACTGTGTTGGGGCACTGTGGGTAACCAAGAAGCCGCCGATTAGCAGCTACCCGCTGCTGTTGCCGCCAGCCACCGCAGCTGCAGCTGGTAGGATGGCTGCTTATGAATCTCCAAAAAAGAAGACAAAAGAGGGCAGTGAGTTGCATAAAATTTGCATAGGCTAATTTATATGTGCAGATGCAAATTTAGGAATAATTATTATACTTTACATAGGAATACACTACATCTCACCATATTGTGGAGGACTGTGACCGGGTGACCTCTGTGCCTGCCTGTTCAGTCTGCTGTCCAAGTCCTGTTGATGGGGAACCGTTCTTATGGTTCACGATCTTTCAACCAGGACAGGACAAATAGAGGACACCTTCAATGAGAGGATGGTCCTCTGGCAGCCCTTCAAAGAGAGGACTGTCCTTTGTGAAAGAGGACACATGGCCACCCTGCAAAAGCTGCCTTTGCCCAATTTTCCACCCACAAGGAGGGATGATGGCAAGAGAACATTTCAGTGTAGCTTCCCCCTAGGGATGTCTGAGAATTTTGTTCCTGTTCACAAATCATGCAAACCTGTCCCGTTCGCAGTCCTGAGCAGGAGTACAACTCTCGGGAAAATTTTGCAGTTTCCTGAACTTGAATTCACACTTGAAAGTGTGCACTTGCACAATGGTTCATTTTCCCCCAAATCGGCATCTTCACGCTTTAGCCTGTTGAGGAAAATGCACATTTTTAAAATACACATTTTTCCGAATTGAAAATGCACATTTGTCCTGATTGGAAAAAAAGACATACACATTTGGGAACATGAACGAGATGAACCAAGCTTCGGGGAAGAATGTGGAGAACTTCAGCAAGCTCATTGGAAGGACAGATAATGAAGCTGAAGCTCCAATATTTTGGCCACCTAATGCGAAGAGAAAACTCCCTGGAAAAGACCCTGATGCTGGGAAAGACTGAAGGCAAAAGGAGAAGGGGACGGCAGAGGATGAGATGGCTAGATAGCATCACGGATGCAATGAATATGAACTTGAGCACACTCCGGGAGAGAGCGGAGGCCAGGAAGGGCTGGCGTGCTATGGTCCATGGGGTCACGAAGAGTCGGACACGACTGAACGACTGAACAACAACCCCTTCTAACCTAGAGCTGGCCCTGTACATACTGTATCTCTCCCTACATGTGGAGCTCACACATGGTCTTCCTGAAATCAGTGGAGGCTGGTAGCTCCAATGTCAGTGGGGTAGTGAATCTGTTTCAGTCAGAACCAGAATCCGGGTTTCAGTTAGAACCAGTCAGAACTCTAAAGGAGCTATCCAAGGTGCAAAGAGTTCTGACTGGCACTGACTGAAAACCAGAGTAGATTCACTGCCCAGTGACATTGGAGCCACCAGCCTCCACCGCCTGAAATCCTGTATTGTATTCCCAGTATCAGGATATGGACCTTTTATCTTTTAACTTCACCTTGTAAGATATGTTCCCCTCCCTGTGCTCATGTGCATTTCTCTTTCTATCTCTTCTCTGCTACAAACACACACACAGAACCTACTCTGTTCACTTCACATATCCAATGAATTAATACTTTCAGTATATCTATAACACAGGAGTAGGCAGAAAGCAGGGCGGCCATATGTCTAAAAATCTAACCTAATCTGACATTATGTCTAGGTCACCTTTAATGGTGGAGCCTTCTCAAGGCAGCATACAAGATACGAACTACACAATGTGGATACTTCAAAAAAAAACAAAACCCTCCATAAAAACATGTTTCAGCAAAATCCATAAAAACCAATTGCCAATTAAAATCACTAAAAACAGAATGTACCAGTTGAAAACCAACAACCCAGACTTAAGAGAAGACCAGTGAAAACAGGTTGGTCTTCAGAACTTTCCTGAAGACCTGAAAAGAAGGGGCCTGAGGAACCCCTGATAGAATTTGGTTCCAAAGGTGTGCAGGGCCACCACTGAGAAGGCCCTATTCCTTGTACTCACTACCCTAAACATCCTTGGCAGCAGGCAGGTAAAAGAGCCTCTGTTGATGACCTCAGAGAGTGGGTAGGCTGAAAAAAAGGCTCCTTGAGTGGCTTGTAAAGATCAGCAGTAAAACAGTCCCTGCTGTAAGGCTTACAATTTAAAATACATAACACAAAAGAAAAAAAGGAATTAGGAAGGAGGAGGAAATTTGTATACATCATTTAGCAGGACTGGTCTGTATTTGGTAGGGTGAGCCTATAACCCACCTTAGGAAGACAATTTCAGAGTACCATTAAATGACAGCAAATTGTCAGTTATCTGATTTATTATTGTGTTTGGCACTATCTTAGGCACCAGCATATCTAGATTTACTTCTGATATTAAGCTGCTGTTTGGGGGTCATTATGTTGATGAAGCCTGTGATTATCTTAGAGGGGGAGCTAAACCAACCTGATGAGAAAAGGCGGACGAGGCAGTTGTAACTAGAAGTTTGCACCTGCAAGTCCCATTTCTTCAGACAGTGTTAGAGCAGCTACCCTAAGCCTTAATAAGTGTCAACAGAATGAAGGGAGGAGATTATGGGTTTGTATCTTGCCAAAGAAAGAACACTGCTACTGAAAGGATGGGAAGCAGCCACTTATTAAACAAGATTGCCCAGCTCCGGCTGTAATTTTGAGCAAAACTACACTGAGCCATTGAAACATATATTTTCTTAAAGTGGATTTGAAGCCATGTTTATTTTATTTTATTTATTTATTTATTCATTCATTTCATTTCTATACCACCCAATAGCCGAAGCTCTCTGGGCGGTTCCATGTACCATTCATTCAGTCTGCTTTCTCTTATTCATAGAACTAGATCCTAAAAGCAGATGTAGCATAATAGCTTTAAAAAAAACCCCACCTAAGTTGTGAACCAGGAAAGTAGGAAGGTACCAGGTTCAATCTCCAGCCAAAAGTATCAGGTAGCAGGTGATGGACAAGACCATTTGTCTGACAACCTAGAGCAGGGGTCCCCAACTTTTGGATCCCTGGACACAGTTGGGAATTTGAGGAACTCCTGTGGGCACCACCACAAAATGCCTAATCAGTGGATTGCTGCTTTGGTGTCTATCTGTCACATTTGTGGATCTTAGGCTGCATCTTATTCAGCAAAAACGTTTGTTTTGTGTCTATTGGACACTGCAACATCTCTTTAATAAGGGATTGTCAAATTCGGCCAATTGCTGGCAGTGCAATACAGCTAATGTTTTTTTTAAACGTATGTTTTGGCAATGTCCAGTAGTTGCTTCTTTTTGTGGGGAGGTTATTACCCAGATACATTTTGTACTACATTTTGTACCAAATTTTGTACCACAGTCTTTAATATTCACTGATGTACACATTCTTTTCAATTAGTTATCTGCTTCATGGAAATTAACAAATGGTCAGCATAAATGGATTCTCACTGTCCTTTTGACAGCTAAAAGACTGTGATATTACAACATTGGAAGGATAAACACTCACCTCCTATCATGCAATGGACTGAGGACCTTACAACGCTTTCAGTTTTGAACAGATGGCATATAGACGCCACCTTCAAATGGATACTTATTTGGATATTTGGCCTGCTTTTGCTTGAAACCTATGTACAATTGCTAGAAAGTTGTATGCATTTCATATGTATTCATTGCTATGAATATATACAAATCCATATACGTATATTTAAAAAACAGGTGGGGAAAATGTTTGCAGGTGCCTGCAGGTGCCACATTAGGGACCCCTGACCTAGAAACCTACTGCCAGTGAGAGGGGACAATATGGGGCTAGGTTACAAATGGCCTGACTCAATAGTAAAAGGCAACTTATTATCATTGCTTACAGCAAATAACAGTTCCCCTCACCCTTTTGCGAGATAGGCACAGTTCAAAATTGTGAAGAAATTAATGGATTTTCAGATGTTTTCTCCATGTATTATAATTTTGTTTAATAACTTTCACAGAATGTTCAGTGGTATTCAGTGGTGCCATTAGGGTAGGGCTTTGGAGCAGACATCCAGGGCCCCAGACAGTAGAATGAGCAAAAAGTTCACCAAATGCTGGAGGGTTGGCTTACCCACACTTCAAAGTATGGTAGGTATACACGTTGCCATTGAAAGAGATGGGGCCCCACAACACCATTAGTCCAGAGTATAAAATTACCTACCTGCACCACTGGTTCTGTTGAACTTATATTTTATTATATTAATTATTATATTATATTAATTATTATATTATAACTTATATTATATTATATTAATTATATTATTATTATATTTTATTATATTAAGTATATTTTACTCAAAAAATGAAACAGTCTGAGGAATTGTTTTCTTTTACTCTTTTTTTTTTAATTCCTGCCCCTGCTCTATCCTTGACCCCATAGTGATATTTGAGCCTTTTTTATATATTTTAGCCAAGTCATTTGAAGGGGAAAGCCCCCACTACTGTAGGGATGTACGAAAATTCCGCCACGGATCTCGGGGAGGCCGAATGCCGGCACATTCGGCCCCCCAAAATCGGTGGCGGAATGGCCAGCCCCCCCTCACCCCCCCCCGGGACGAGACTTACTTTGGGTGGATCTTCCTGGCGGCGGTGCGGCGGCGCGGCAGCGGTGCGGCGGCAGCGGCAGCCGGTCTTCCGACCAGCCACTGCCACCACCACTTCCAGTTCCAAAAAAACCCAACGTGATAGGCTACGTAAAGATTTACGTAGCCTATCATGGCTCGGTTTTTTTTAAAAACCATGATAGGCTACATAAATGTTTATGTAGCCTATCATGGCTGACTTAAAAAAAAAACAACAACGCGCATACGCAAATGGCGGCAACCATGGCCGCCGCCATTTGCGTTCCTTATTTTGGCACGTCTTAGTCTACGTAAACATTTACGTAGACTAAGACGGCGAAAATAAGGGGAACGCAAATAGCGTAGCGTCTACACTATTTGCGTTCCCCTTATTTTCGCCGTCTTAGTCTACGTAAATGTTTACGTAGACTAAGACGTGCCAAAATAAGGAACGCAAATGGCGGCACCCATGGGCGCCGCCATTTGTGTACGCACGTTTTTGTTTTTGTTTTAATCAGCCGTGATAGGCTACGTAAACATTTACATAGCCTATCACGGCTGACTGCAGGGACGCAAACGGCGGCAGCTACAGCTGCTGCCATTTGCGTCCCTGCTAGCCAATGGCCGGATGTCTGGCTGCTGGCGGAGCTGGCCGGCGGCTCTGCAGAATCCCTGCAGAGCAAAGCCGGCCGGCCAGGATTCCGGGGGGGGGAGGAACAGAGTGCCTCCCCCCCCCGGCGAGGATTCCGGGGGGAGGGATGGAACACCTCCCCCCCAACCATAAACATAATCCGTGAAAGGTAGTACCTTTCGTACATTCCTACACTAATGACAACAGGATTTTCATAGGAGGACTTCCTAAGTGAGTGGCCTCATTTAGACATAACACTAAACTTGGGCCTGTGTGCTCCCCCTTCCCTCTCCTCTGGCACGTACCACAAAGAGGAGATCAGAAGATTCCACTTCCATTTTCAATTAACCAAAGTTTATCATTACATCCAAATCCTAAACTGTGGTTAATCTTAACTATGATATAAGGAAACAAGCCAACTTCATAAACCATGACTTAAAGTCAGCTTGTTTCAATAAACCATAGTAAAGAATAACCAGAGTTTGTCTGGGTTCAGACAGAACAATAAACTGTGATTAGTTAAAAATGAAAGTGAAAGCATTCAATCTCTTCATAAGCCAGAGGAAGAGAGGGATGGTAGGCATATGAGCCCAAGGTTTGTTTATGCAAAGCTAAACCATAGTTTAGCAGCACATCTGAACCAGGCCACTGTGTCCCTGGACATAGGGGATAGCACTATTGACAAGCAACTTAAGCTAAAGTTCTTGCACCTAAACTAACTTAGGGCACAGTCCTATCGATTGTGCCCTCACCACTCAGAAACCCCTGAACTCAGAGGCTTCTGGGTTTCCTGTGCCCTGCCAGGCTGAAGCCAACAGGGCAGGAGGAGTGGCAGAGACAATGTTCAGCTCCCTGTTCTCTGATTTTCACTAGACAGGCTTTTAGCCCATCTAGCAAGGGTGCTTCAGAAGGGTGGGGGGAAGAAGGCTGGAGGAGGCTCAGGATAAGTCATATCCTGGCCTCTCTGGTCTCCTCCCCTCCCTGCGCATTGGAACATCCCCTTTTCCCCCTCTCCAAGGTCGAGTTTCCAGCCTCAAAGGGGTAGCCAGTGTGGTTCTCTCCATGACAGCTATGAGGCGGAGAGGTCTGGGGTGGGATCTCTGACCCCACCTTCCAAGATCGGAATGCTGTCTCGGACCTCAGAGGGGTTTTCTGACCCATCCTATGGTCCCTGGGACACTTGCCCAGGGACCATAGGATTGCTCTTTTAGTCCTTTTGGGAGTCAACGGAATATAACATTCTACAGTCCAATCCTGATATGCATACTTACTCAGATCTAAGTCTCACTATGTGCAGTACTAGTTATCCCAAGTAATAGGACTGCAGCTTTAGAATGCCATCCTATAGGATTGATGCTCATTAAATGGAGGGCTCGGGGATTGGAGCTCTCCATGCATCTGAATCCCTTCTGGCAAGAGCCCTGCAGGGCAGGAGCAACAGCAGAGGCTCGTTTAGCCTCCCCATCCGCAGTTTGTGCTGTTTTCACTGGATGGGCCTCTGAGCCCATCAAGCTCACCTACCAGGGCTGGCCCAAGACACAGTGAGACTTAGATCTGAGTAAGTCTTGCTGCCTGAGGTGAAGGACAAGGTGGCGCCTCATCTCATTCCATGTACAAAAGCTGACTGGACAGGAAGTTGAATCTTTCTTCAGCACTGGCAGTTGGACAACATCCTCCATCACACCTGAAGGCAGCAGGCTAGTTTAGGGGGACACAGGCCAGGCTGCATGAGCCACAGCTTTCTCTTGCAACACCAGGCAACTGCTTCACTCTGCCTAACGATAGGGCCAGCCCTGTCACCTATCTTGCTGTAGGAGGGGATGAGAGCTAAGAGGCGTGAGGAGCCAACAGATCCACAGCTTCTCCCCTCCTCACCAATTTGCCCGCCCCCAATATACACATTTCTTCCATCCTGATACCTCCCCTCCCAGGGTTACTGAGTGGCGGAGATGAGTGTGGGAGGGGATCCCCACTTGGATTTCCTCCTCTGAAGTCATAGCATTATCTATGGCCTCGGGAGGGGGGGAACCTCTGGCATCCTATAGCCCTTCATACAGGATTGCTCTCTTAGCAATCTCTATAAAGGTTTTTTGTACACTGCAATGAAAATGAACATATAAATAGTAATCTTTTTTATATAACAAAAAGATGTGTTCTTGAGCCAACTGAGCTCAAGCATTAGTAGCAACTGTCAATGGTTAGGTTGCTACTTCCACCTATAAAAGCTCTCAACCCTGAAGTTATTATTCAGAGATCATCTTCAAACAAGGACTTAATGCATCTTGAAGCAGATGGTCTGCAGTTGATGCTTCCTGTATCGAACATAATTTATTCATGATTGCAGAAGAGCAACTTCTGAAAGCTGCTGGAAAGCAAATATTAATTACAGCAAAATAACATTGCTGTTCACTGGGTCCCAAAATCGTTAATAAACAAATGTCGGCATTTAGAAGAAGCTAACTGCGGACAGAGTGTGCAGTATTTGTCTATCTTTAAAATGGGGCGGCTTAGCCATCTGTGATTAATACTTCTGGGATCACAGCCATCCTTATTTTCCCATTTTGTTATCTGGCCTTAACAAATTAATGAAGTGTTAACAAAATATTCAGCTGAATAGCGAGAATGTGTACTACTGTTTATACAGATAAAGGTTTTTCCATCATGGGCCTGTTCATGTCATCATTTTCCTAGTCCATCATGGTTTCTAGGGATGGCAGAAATCTCATGACAAGATGCAGTGGAGAACACTGCAGCTGTCTAGTGGCTTATCCAGAAAAGTCTATAAACTTCCCAGCCTTTGGCCTGGTTCAGATGTATCAGAAAACTACAGTTTCCCGCTCCATGAACAAGTTTTGGACTTGAGTGTTCCTTCTTTCCTTTCCTCCATTTTTGCATGGCAGCAGAAGAGATCAAGAGCTTTTGCTTTTAAACAAACCAAAGATCCCCTGGTTGTCCAAACTTGGGAAACTGTGGTTTGTTTAAATTCTAGTTAGTAAACAAAGTAGGATATGAAACCACAGTTTGATCCTGGCTTGTTCTCACTAACCATAGTTTAAACAAGCCACAGTTCCCAAGTTTGGGAAGTCACAGGGAAATGTGGTTAGTAAAAAAAGCATATGCACAAGCTTTCAATCTTCCTCCCTAACTCATGAAAGAGGAGGGAAAGGAAGGGAGCAGCATGAAAGGCTAGGGCTTGCTCAGCCTCATTTACATAGTGAGAAACCATGCTTCTTCATTATGTTTGAACTGAACATGAACTGAGCATTGATTATTGATGCTATGCTCAGATTAGTCCCAGTCCAATGAACGCAGTGTGATATCCTGCCTACTCATATCCTGGAGAGAGGGCAGCCTTGACTGGGCAGATGATTGTCCTAATCCAGTAAGGCAGATGGATCTATACTATGTGCGGAAACAGGCTGCTGCACATGCAGCTGATGAACATGCACATCTAGTGTGGAATGCCACAATCTCAAGTCCATCCTATTTATTCATTTTTATTTTTATTTGGTAGTTAATTCTGGTGTTTTTATTTAACCAAATGTGGTTTGCATCACTATGCTTCTGTTTGTAGATGGGCTACTGGCTGCTGAATTCATTAATTAGTTAATTGCTGCTTTTATCAGTTTTTTTATGACAATATGTTGAAATTCTGTTTGATGTCTTCTTTTGTGATGGTTGGGATTCTTGGGGAATTTTGGCATACAAATCTAATAAAGAATCTTGAAAGAAAAAGAAAGAAAATCATTTGGAACCAGACTACACCAGATCACAGCTCTGTTCATGGGACTCTCCCACTGGAGGTGGGGACACAGTCATTTTCTTCAATTCCATTTCCCCCTGGTAGTTCCCTGCTCTGGGACACTGAGGCTGCCAGGGGAAAGAGGGAATCATTGAAAATCGCCTCTCTGCCACCCCCACCCCCACATACACATTCCTCCAGTGGGATCCTCCACTAAGATCTCAACCCCTTCCACAAACTGAAGAAGCCCTTCCATTTATCAAAGGGCAAGAATGGATCCTACCCAACGACAACAACAACTTTAATCCATTATATATTAAATAATTTGTGTGCCACTTTTCCACATAGATGTGGCTAATGCAACTCACAACACAGAAACAGCAAGACATACATACCTATAGGCAGAGCTGGCATCAAGGGAAGGTATTATTGGGCACCTGCCAAGGGCCCACACCCCAGCAGTGGCCCACTGACAAGAGCCCCTTGTGAAGCAGCTTGGATAGCTTCTTTAAAGTTCTGACTGGTTCTGACTGAAACCCACAGTAGATTTACTGCCCGACTGACATTGGAGTCACCAGCCTCCACTGGCAGCTAGGTAAATTTAGACCCTGGACTTAACGGGGGAGGGGGGGGGGAGGGCTTTAGACAGCTATGTGTATTACTTCCACTGTGAAGCACGACTACATTTTTCTTCCCCCACCCAAACTGACATTCCATGCTTTACCAAGAAAACAGAAAGAGGTGAACATCCAAAGTAGATCAGAAAGAAGACAAACATGTTCTCAGGATGCAAGACTGAATTTACTGTGAGAAGCCCAATGCGTTTAGGCCTTTTAAAATTATTATTATTATTATTATTATTATTATTATTATTATTATTATTATTTTAGGCCTTCTTCAGGGAGTTACTAAAGAAAAAATTCTGCAGAAATTTTTCAGCAAAGGATTGTCTTCTGTGTCAATCTACTGGTGATCCAGCAACTGTCTGCCTGATTAAAAATAAAAACTACTCTGAACATGTGCTGTTTTGCATTTGAAATGCACTTAAATCATAGCACCATCAGGGCCACAGGGATATGCTGCCTTGATGTCCTTATCACCAGCCGCTCTCTGGAGCTCCAGCCACTCCCTGCAGAATCTGCCAGTCTCACTTTAGGGTGGGGGGTGGGGCAGGACTTTGGCTCCAAGGTCTACCCCTAAGCTGCACCATCGCTTACCAAAGCTGTTGGGCTTTTGTGAGTTCTGTTAGGCTTCACTTTGCAGAAATGAGAATCAAACAGGAAGCAGAGATAGGGTAAGATTGAAAAGACTAATGCATCACTAAATTGCACTTAGACATCTACAGATTTCAAAACACACTGCAAAGCACAAGCAGGTTTCACACTGCAGCGCAGAGTGTCTGAATTTGGCCTCATTCATGGCAAAACACATGAAGTTGCTGATTTATTAATTCTTCCTGTGCAGACATCAGCATCACCTGCAGTGGTCGATCCATGCCTTTCTGACTTAGGGCGCTTTGCACAACACACTAGCCCATCGTGGGTGACAAGTACGCACTGTGGATTGTTCCACAAGCAATCCACAGTGCGTGGTTTGTGCACCCAACGATCGGACTAGCCGCAGCTTGTTTCCCCCCTTCTTCCCCTTCCTTCCATCTCAGTCCTCCACTCAGTTTCCCATCTTGTCTGCCCATCCCAGCTCCCTCCCAGCTCCAATCGTTACCCTTTTTCAGGCACCAGCTTTTTTTTCTTTAGTTGTTTCTTTCAGTCTTTCGCAGTAACACTATAGTGGAATAGCACCATAGCACCATGAAGAAAAAAAAAATTAAAGGGGAAAAGCAGCCAACAAGAATGGGGATGAAACTGACCAAGACACTGACAGAATGAGGAAAGTAGTGAAAATATCAGGTACAAGCAGTACAATGTGGAGGGAACCAACCGGAACACTATGTCCCCGGAAGGCGTCAGTCACTCCACTAGAACAGCACTGTAGCACCATGAAGATTTAATAAAAAAAAACAACAGGAAAAAGCACTTCACATTACCCACTTCACAAGGGGAAGGCCAGGATTTAAAGAATATACCCCACCGTGTGGGATTTTCTCCTTGCACTCCACACCTCCCCAAGTCAGCATCCCCTCTTTTTCATCAAAAATCAGGAGGGAAAAGTGGGACCTGCATTCTTTGCTCAGTCTGCTGTCCAGGTGCTGTTGATGGGCAACTTCAATTGCCAGCTCTTCCTTCTGATGGCTCTTTATCTGAATACCGGATATGGGGTAGGACAGCCCTTCAAATAAAGGATGGATTTACATAGAGAACTGCCCACTGACAATTCTTCAAGCAGAGAACTGTCTTCTGACAAGACTTCAAAGTAGGACACATGGCCACCCTACCTCCATGTTGTTGTTGTTTTAACCTAAATAGCCTAGGACAGGCTGCATCTGAGTAGAACAGGAATGTGGGGAGGCAGCGGATAGAGGGTCTACTTAACCCTCTTCACTCTGGTCCTTTTTCAGCTCAAAATCACATTCCTCAAGTTGCTTTTTCACCCACAGAGGGAAAGATATAGACAAGGCTGGCTCCTGGCTAGAGGGGGTCCCTGGCAAAGTTCCCTAGGGTGGGCCCCCCACCTTCTTGCTTGATCACACCCCTATTCATTCCCTCACGCTTTGGGCTTATCTGGCAGCAGCAGCTGGGTCTGGGAAACAGCTCACCATTGTCAATTTCCTGCAGTGTTCCAGAGCAATGTGAGGTCAGGTGCTCCAGGGCATTGTGGGAACATTTAAATGGGATATGGCCACAGCTTGAACCAGGCAGAGTGGGAGGTCCCAATAGTAGCACTGGTAGGCCCTGCTGGGGCCCTTGGTGGCTGCCCAAGGATGCTGGATCTGGGCACTCATTCCCCATCTCTTCCCCTGGTGTGGATGAAAAAGTACCTTCGGGAGGGAGATTTATAGGTGAAAAGTGATAGGAATGAGAAGTTTTAAGCAGCCTCTGTCTTCCTCTAGGGTGGCTGCTTACGATTTGCCTTCCAAAGAGGAAATTCATTACCAAAAAGGGGGGCAATTGAGGACACTGATTTGCATAATATTTGCACAGATAGATAGATATGATAGATAGAGAAAATAGATATTTAGAAATTATTATAAGTTAAATAGAAATACAGTACCTCTCACCATACTGTGGAAGATTTTGACCAGGTGACCTGTGTGCCTACCTGGTCAGCCTGCCTGTGGTCCAGGTGAACACTGTTGCTGGACAACAGTTCTTATGGTTCATTATCATTAAGCTAGAATTGGACAGGACAATCCTTCAAAGAGAGGATGCCTTCAAATAGAGGGATGTCCTCTTAAAAGAGACACCTGGCCACCTGAACACACACACACCAAAAAAGCAGAGGAAAAAGTTGGAGAATTCCACATAATGTGTAGTTTAAGCCTCGTGGTGACATGGGAAAGGAGGAGGGGGGACCCACAGAGAATGATTCAAATATCAGAGGCTTGTGGGCTAAAGATACAATCATCCAAATGCTGCAGAATTAATTCCAGTCTGGAAACCATCTATGACAGCACTGCCTTACTGAGATTACCATTTCTAATGAGATTTTTTTTCCTAATGGCACATTAGAGATCATGTTTCATCATTTAAAATTAATCGCTGTGTTATTTTTAAAAAACAAATTAGATATTGTGCTGATAATAGACAACAGAAAATAGTTTTGCATTCATTGATGCAAACACTTAAAAGAACATGGGCTCAAGTTTTAAATTACAGTTGCAGCTCTTCTAATTTAAAATCACTGTTGTAAAATTTAATTATTTCCCATGGCAAACAGATGGCCAGCTCTGACAGCATTTACAGGGTAGGAAAGGGAAAAAGGGGCTCATGTATTCCTACCTTGCAGCAGCTCACGGGTACAAATTCTGGAGAGCAATCCTAATCAAGAAGCCTATTTCTGTGCGAGGATTGCTCTTGCTGCACTAAGGTATCAGTGTGTAAAATCATAGATAGCAAGAGAGGGAAGCGGGCAGGAAACAATAACAATTAATTGCCTCTCTTTGTTTAGTTTTCGTTGACACAATAAAGGTTCAGAGTGGGCAATATTTTAAATGAATGGAAAACACTAACATGTAGAGGGCCCAATCCATCTCTAGTTACAGGAAACTAGTCAAATTGTAACAGATATGGAGATATACAACCCTATAAGAATCAAAAGATGATAATGTGGATGATTATTAATTTTTAAAGCACCAAAAAATTTCTAAGCCCTATACAGAGATTACAAGATCATCCCTGCCTGCAGGCTTGCAATCTAATAAATGTGGCACAAAAGGAAAAGGAGATGGGGAGGGAAGAGGAAAACAAGCATACCCAGGCACTAATTCTTAAAGTTCTTAATGTAGATGAAGATGTACTTTGGCTCCATGTGCAGGTAGCTGTTTCTGCACCTGTCTCTTCCTTGATACGTTATGGCCCTGATTCAGCTAATATTGAAACCAATGGAACAAGTTAATCATGACTAACAATCCGGCTTAGGAGTAAACCCAATTAAACACAATGGGACTTACTTTTACATGAACATGCATAGGAGCAAACTGCACCTTACGTTCAATTGCCTTCAGTGGGAACTAGTCATCACTAAGGTTAGATGGAGCACAGTCACTATTTTTAGAATGAGTTTGCCATTAAAGGAACTGCTTGCTTTCTGTCTACTCATTCTCTGCTTGCAGACGTGTTTTCATTTTTTAGAATCATAGAATTACAGGACTGGCAGGGGCCTACAAGACCATCGAGTCCAACCCCCTGCTCAGTGCAGGAAGCCTGATTCCCAGGCGATCTCCCATCCAAGTACTAACCAGGGCTGACCCTGCTTAGCTTCCAAGATCAGATGAGCTCAGGTGCATCCAGCCCTTTCCTCATCTAAATTTTAAATTTAGAAATAGTGAATATTCATTTAGTAAAGCTTTTTGTTTTGTGGATGTCGCTTTCACATAACTATGACTAGTTTTGCAGTGGGTTGACCTGGGGCCAGTTTGAGGGTGACTTCGTGTCATGTGTAAACACTCTGATGATGCTGCTTAGCAGATCTGGGTCTGGTGAAGTCCTGGATGGAAGACCCCCTAAAAGCCCCAGATCTACCACTTGATGGAAGAAAGGCTGGATATAATATATCATACATAAAGATCACTAATCCAAAGTAAAGCCATCCCAACCCTCCATGTGTTTGCCATCTGAGCATATGGTTACCCACATATTTAAGAAATACACATGACAAGAAACAGACCGGGTTGGAGAAAAGGGCCTGTGCCTCCTGAAAGAGAGAGAACAAATATGAATACACTTGAAAAGGAAGTTATGAAAGCTAACGCTACAACTCTGCACTTCCAGATGTGTAAGACTAAAAGATAATGTAGCTTGAATTTTTTTAAAAATACTGTTTTTTATTTTATTACATTTCCATACCACCCAATACCCAAAGCTCTCTGGGCAGTTCACCACAATTAAAACCATAAAACACAGCATGATATAGCATAACATTTTTTTTAATTTAAGACTACAGTATAAAACTAAAGTTTAAAAAGTACTTGAGTACTTTTCTTAACTCCATGAGGTTTGCTCTGGGATCCATGTATCTTCCATGCCACTCCACAATATCCATGACTTCCTCTTTCTCATTATTCAGTTCTCATACAATCATATATTTCAACGTTCCCCAAGTTGGTGCCCTCTGGGTGTTTTGGACTACAACTCCCATCAGCCCCAGCCAACATGGCTAATTATCAGGGGCAATAGGAGTTGTGGTCAAAACATCTGACGGGCAACAGGCTGGGGAAGGCTGATAGATCTCTTAACCAAGTTCTACCCTCTGTATTTTGGTCTTCCTTTGATTTGTTTTCTCTGCTATCTTTTTTGTTTCCTTATTGACTGAAAGCATTTCAGTCATTATCAAGGAAGACTGTGTCCCTACTCAGAACTGATGTCACACTCTCTCTGTTCAAAGCTGTCTTGTCCACAGGAACTTTAACAGCTATGGGAGCACCAACTGGGAAGAGAATTACATTCAGTCAGCAACCTCCATCTGCTATTTGAGAGCTAGGTTCCTTGTAACTGAGGTGTAATGTCCATAATCCTCACAGGAGAAGCATTTCCATTGCACTCCCATTGTTGAAAGAAGAAGAAAAGGGAACACCTGTACACACAGGCCTTATACTTGGCCTATACATGCAGTGGAATGAGGTGGTACAATCCTGAAGTGGTAGAATGGACTGCACCATCTCAGGCTATAGGTGGAGAATGCTATTTTTGATGCTTCTACATTTTAAAAAAATCCCTGCAAGTAAAATCTAGTATACCTGGAAGAAAGATTCTTTCTTCCATCCCACACCCTGTTGGGCTAGTTTTTTACTTGCAAAGAGTTTTCTACACTGGGGATCATTCAGAAATGGCATCGCTCACCTGCAGTCTGATGTGGTTCAGCTCATTCTACCACCATAGCCCCATTCAAAAGAGGGGCTCACGCGTTGTATTAATGTGTGAGTGGGGAGTGGAGATGTGCTGACTAGCCATGCCCCTGAGTAATGCACCCTGTGTAGCCCAGCCCCCTGGTGTCTGCACATACGGCAGAAACACCTGCAGGGAGGGAGTCTTTGTGGGTGCAGCTGTATCTGTGAAGGCTGTCTGCCTGCAGACCTTTGTGCTGGATGTGCAGATGCCAGGGGGTGGGGCTATGTGGAGGGAGAGGCTAGTCAGCACAGCTCTGCTACCCCTTCATGTATTGATACAATGTGAACCCCACTTCCGAACAGGGCTCTCATATCTCTGCCACCTTATTTTGCTATATGTGTAGACCAGGCCTTAGAGACCCATACATAATCCATAAGTCCTAGGGCTTCTCCACATGCGCTTTTATCCTGCGATTGAGATCGGTTACTCACGGACGTTTGCAGGTCCTTTACATGACGTTGTCAACCTCCAGCACCTTTCCCATGGTTTCCAATCATTTCTGTGGCTTTATTTGAATAGAGATAATGAGGTAATAAAAAGAAGCGGTTTGAAGCAGTTTGAATTTGTCTGCATAAAGAGGAAGTGGCGCTATAACGGCAGCACCATCTAGTGGCTGTATAATGAAACATACAGAACTTGCACGTAAAGCCAGTCCTCCCACCCCCCCGCAAAAAACGGAAGTGTGTGTGAAGGAGTCCACCTTAATCCCACAAAGAATCTGGAAGCAGAAGCCCCAGTAAAGCTGCAGGACAAAAAAGCCGCATATGGAGAAGCCCCTATAACACTACTGACCCAATAGATTGAGACATAGCAGGTTTTGTGTTGTGAATATATAGCATCCTTCCCCGTTGTTGTCCAGACGTTTGGGGTGACAACTCCCAGCATTCCTGACTGTTGGCCATGCTGGCTGAGGCTGATGGGAGTTGAAGTCCAAAACATCTGGAGGGCACCAGGTTGGGGAAGGCAGATGTAGAGCAAACTTTAATGGGGACACTCCCTTTCCCCACAAGGCCTGAAACACCTTCTGCAGTTGCTCACAAGAGATTAAAAATTCACACACACACCCCTTTAGAGCCTAGCACAAAGTACATTTTAATATTAATAGGATCCAAGATTCCTTAATTGGTAACCAAACTTAGAATCATAGAATAGTATCATAGAACAGTAGGGCTGGAAGGGGCCTACAAGGCCATCGAGTCCAACCCCCAGTTCAATGAATTGAATGAAGCATTCAGACTTCAGTGAATGCATACACTTATTAAACGGTGTAACTGTGTATGATAAGAACAATTCGTCTAAGTGCACAGCTGTGACCGGATTTCATTTTTTAAAATGTGCCCAGCTGTCCACTAGTGAATATACAGGTAATTATATGCACATGCCACAGATACCAGCACTTAAGTTTCTAGGTCATGTACAATGGAGTGTGTGAACCAGACATCAAACTAGCATGCACAACAACGTAAGAACTACTGCCTTACTGGGCCAGACTAATCTGGATTCTGATCCAGCATTCTGCCTCCAGTGGTGGACAGCAAGATACTTCTGGAAGCTGACTAGCAAGTCATGTATGTAGTGGTAAAGAAGCTTATCCCCTCTTATTTGTCTCCAGCACATGGTAATCTTAAGTATAAGTGGGACCTGCAAGAAAACGTTCAGAGTATGCATGTAGTTTTCTGTCATTCCACCAGGCCCCCTGTCCCCATAATAGTCAGTCAGTCAGTGACCCATGGCCAGTCAGTATGTGTGGCCCTTACTGGGCTGTTTTGTGGGTTCGCCCCACCTTAGTTTTTTTTCTCCCTAAAGACTACAATGTACAATGTTTTTGTGGTTTTCATTGTTATGAACTGCCCAGAGAGCTTGAGCTATTGGGCAGTATAGAAATGTAATAAATAAATAAAATAAAATAAATACCCCAGCCTTCCCGAACCTACTGCCCCCCAGATATGTTGGATTACACCTCCCATCATCCCCATGCTGGCTGAGAATGATGGGAGTTGCCATCCAACACATCTGGAGTGCACCAGGTTTGGAAGGAGTGATTTAGGGCACAGTGCTATGCATGTTTAGACAGAAAAAAAGTCCTACAACTCCCAGCATTCTCCCGCCACCATGGCTGGCTGGGGGATGCTGGGAGTTGTAGGACGTTTTTTCTGTCTAATATGCATAGAATTGTGCCTTTATAAAGTAATGAGCAATGAATTGATGCTTAAGGGGGGGGGAGAGCATTTCTAAGTGGAACTGAGGTGCGATCTTGAATGTTCTGCTTTTGTTTATTTAAGTTGTTTGTTTATTTTTAAAATATATTTGAATACTTTTAAAAACAAAGACAAGGAATTAATTTAAAATAATCCAACCACAAACAGTAGGGGTTGGGGTGTGGAATCAACGAGAAAATCCAAGAATAGAAACCATGATCAGCTATTCCATCTTTCCCTCATTAACAGATAATGGATTGGATCCAGTCTCTGCCTACTCGGGGCTCTGCTCACTAAGGATCCCTCTGCCCAGTCTGGGGGGATCCCTCTCCCCCACACCACAGCTCACCCCATTCAGCAGGGTCTCCTGACTCTCTGTGTAGCATTTTCAGGGGGCTGGAGGGGCTGCCATGGGAAGGAGGGGGCAGGGAAGCTGGCTTCCACCAATGCAGCCCAGCCCTTCGGTAAGAAAAAAGATGGAAGCAGCAGTGGGAAATCGCAGGAGCTTTATAAATGAACATTGACAATGCCTGGACCCCCACTTTGTGAAATTCTGATGTTGAGGCAGGACAACTGCACAATGAAAAGTTAAAAACCTCATCTGGAAGCACCTGATAATGACAGGAGGAGGAAGAGGAGGAGAAGCAGCAGCACTTGTTATCCCTCAAAGGCTCAAAGGGCTGCAGAAGTAGATGTGAAATGAGAGCAAGTGGAATGGGAAAGTAGAAGAAAACAACCACAATTTCAAGATCCCAGAAGTGTAACAAACATTGCAATGAAAGTGGAAGAGATCCAGAAGCACCAGGGGCTGGAATAAAGCCCAGACTGCAAGTGCAATTCAATCTCTCATTCATATATATATATATATATATATATAAAATCTCCCCAGTTTTTTCTTCCCAAAACATAGTTGTGGAGGCTACAATCTTAAGTGGAGGACAAAAGGGGGGAGGTGCACATAACACTTGTAACATCCAGTCCTTTCCCCCCACTCAAAATGACCCCCACTTGCTTTCCCAACTCACAGAGGACAAGACAAGTATGCCCTTTTTTTTCTCTCTCCCAAGGTTGGCCATGTGTCCTCTTTTACAGAGGGCAGTCCTCTCTTTGAAGGCATCCTCTGTTTGAAGGGCTGTCCAGGCCACGTCTGGTGAAAAGATAAAGAACCCTCAGAAGGAAGAGCCGGGCCTTGAAGCTGCCCATCAACAGCACCTGGAGGAATAGACTGAGAGAGGCACACCTGGTCATACTCTTCCACACTATGCTGAGATGTACTGATTTCTATTTAAATTATAAGAAGTATTTCTAAATTTGCCTCTGTATGTATAAATTAGCACATGCAAATTTTATGCAAATTGCTGTCCTCTTTTTTTGCCGATCCACAAGCAGCCATGCAAGCTCCCATGCAGGTTGAAAAGCAGCTGGGGTGGGGGAGAAGAATTCTGAGTAGAAAAGCAGCTGGGGGTGAAAGAGGACTACCACTACAAGTCCTCAGGATTGTCCTCTGTGGCGTCTTTTACTTGAGGGGAAGGAAGGAAGGAAGGAAGGAAGGAGAGAGAGAGAGAGAGAGAGAGAGAGAGGCCTTGAGAGATCAGCCTGAGTAGCTTGGACCTAAGTCACCAGTTGGGTTCATTTTCTTTCAGTTAAACACATCATTAAAATCCTAGTGTTTGGTCCAGTTGCTCCTTTGATGCAATCACCCCCATAGGGCGCTTTGTATCAGCATCCTGTTTGCACAGATGATAAAAAGAACTGATTGGTCTGTAATCAGAAGAAGAAACCTAGCCAATACGTTAGCATTTGGGTCTGGCTTTGCTTATCTTGTCTTCTGAAGAGCTTCTGGCTAAAACACATTCATTTGTCATCATGTGAAACAGGACAGGAAGTGCCATTTAGAGCAGCAGAAATATTTCCTCACCATACCATAGTTCATAGGTGGGACATTTTATTCCCATCAACCATGTGTTTCTCAGATCATGGACGGTCCTTCTGCACTGCATTTCACCAACAAAATGGAATGGAGTAAACTTAGATCATCAGATCAGGGTAAAGTTAGTTGCACTTCAGTCCCACCAAAATTACTTGCGCAAGTTAGCTGCGACTGACTTAATTCCCATGGATTCCAATAGGTTTTAAGCATAAACGGTTTCCGCTGGCCTGGAGACAAAACGTTTATACAATAGGTGCAACTCAGTGACCATGATAAGCACACTCCCAACAGCAGTCTGGGATTTACCAATAACTGCACCATATTTTAGCTTGGGTTGTACTCTATAGCTTGCTTACTTTATGAATAAAGTGGTCAAGACTGGTGGCTCCGATTTTGGTGGGTCTGTGGATCCATTCTGGGCTTCAGTCAGAGCCAGCCAGAACTCTAAAGGAGCTATCTAAGGTGCTGAACCTTAGATAGCTCCTTTAGAGTTCTGGCTGGCTCTGATTGAAACCCAGAATGGATCTACAGCCCCACCAAAATCGGAGCCACCAGCATCCACTGGAATAAATTAAGCCCCATTAATGCTTATGCAACACAGAACGCTTCCTTATACCAGGTCAGACTATTTTTCTATCTACCCCAGTATTTTCTGCTCTGAATGGCAACAGCTATTCAGAGTCTCAGGCAGAGATCTTTCCCACCACCTACTATCTTTTAACTGGGGATAGCAGCCCAGTCCAATACATGTCTATCCAGAAGTATGTCCCATTGAGTTCAATGCCACTTACTCCCAGGCCAGTGTGTATAGCAGGGGTGTTGAACCTCTTTCAGCCCAAGAGCCAAATGCCATTTCAGAGAAATCTCGGGGGCCACATTCCAGTGGTGGGAGGGGCCAAAGGCCAAGGGGTGGGGACAAAAATATTTAAAAGACCAGCATATTTCAGCTTAACAGTCTTACTGCCAGTAAGCAAGCCTTAGGAGAGGTATTTCAATCTTTTAGAATGGGGGGTGGGGGTGGGGGTGGGGAGAGACTGCACAAAAGCCACCACCAAATGATTGGTGGTTGGGGGGAAAAGAGGTGGAGTCAGGGGAATGGGGCCTTGCCTTCTGGGGAAGCCCAAGGGCCAGATTGGGACCCCTAGATTTGGTCCCTGAGTCTGAGGTTTTGCACCCCTGGTATATAGGCTTGCAACCTTAAACATCTTATTTGTTAGTGTCAGAGCAGTACTATAATTTCTGGACACAAAGTATAGGTGCCAGTGTGCATGAGCTCAGGGAGGATTTCAATCATAGATTTTAGCACTTGTTGCATTTTTAACACCAACAGAGCAAAGTCCATTGCAAAAGCTAGCCACACAACACTGCTCAAAGCACATTTACAGGGTAATCCTTGGGGCGGGGGGGGGATTCTGTGTCAGAGCTGTTGGGAAAACTGCAGCCTCATCTGCAAGTTACTGAAAGGGGGGAAGGGGGTGTTCCAGTTACTTCATGGGAATGTTGAGCACAGCTAGCCCTACAATCTCTGTAGCCTACAGTGTGGTTTCCTGTGATTTCTTCCTTTTGCTCCTCCCCTTCCTTCCCCCACTCTCTCTGTCTGACCTCCACTATTGCTGGGAACACTTGTGTTTGCTCTCTCTCATGCCAGTGTAATGGAACACAAAATGGACTGAACAAACCCCTTTGAAACCCTACACTGTACCTGCATTGTATATGCAAGAATATTTGTGCGCTCCTTCACTGTGTGCTAAGATAGCCTGTGTGCATGGGAGACTGGTAAACACTCATTCTGTTTTGCCTTTTCGTTTTCTTCTCTGCTAATTGCTTTTCTAACAGAAGGCATCATTATTTATTATTTATTATTATTTATTTTATTTAAAACATTTGCATCCTGCCCTACCTCATTAAGATCTCAGGGTGGCGTACAGAAAAACTAAATAATCCCATCAAGAGCTACTGCCACTTCCTAAGCCCTTCCGTCTCACTGCCAGATTTTTTCTTTAAAAAATCCTTTTCATTGATTCCCATGGGAAGGAAATTACTATCCCAGTCCTAGGGGCTGACATCATTTTGGGCCCTTTCCAAGGGCATGCCAGTGGAACAAGAGGGCTTCGAATCTTCATCCTTCACTGACATGCCCCCCCCACAGGCCCCCAGAGTGCTCCATTTTGGCTCCAACTGCTGGTGGGACATTCACACCCATGACGTTTTCCATAGAGGACTGGCTTGTCCAAAATCCTCATGGATTTTTAGGCCCTCAGTTTCCCAGCTTAGGGTGGCCACTTGTGAATCGCCAAAAAAGAAGACATGCATTACCAAAAAAAGAGAGAGGACACCACATTGTATAAAATCTGCACAGGCTAATGTATATGTATAGATGCAGATTTAGAAACAGTTTGTTGTTGTTGTTCAGTTATTGTAATTTAAACAGAAATACAGTACATAACACCATAGCAGGGAAGATTGTGACCAGGTGACCTGTGCGCCTTGCTCAGTCTGTTGTCAGGCGCCTCCAAGGCCCAGCTGTTGCTTCCAAGAGTTCTTTGTCTTTATACTGCATTTGGATTGGACAGCCCTTCCAGTAGAGGATGCCTTCAAAATGAGGACAGTCCTCTGGCAGCCCTTGAAATAGAGCCCTGTAAAAGAGGACACATGACCACAGGTTTACTGGGTGACCTTGAGCCAGCCACTCCCTTTTAGCTTTATCTTCCTCACAGCATTGTTGTTATGAGAATAGGGGCCAAGGGAAAGCCATGTATGCAATCTTGAGCTCCTCGGGGGAATGTTATACATAAAGCCTCTTTTTAAAGGAGAGACTGTCTCAATAAGGCATTTTAAAGTGCAGTCAGTGCAAATTTCCTCAGTAGCATGGCTTTCAAGGCCTAGTACACATAACACAGTGAGTGTCATGTAATGTGGAGAGAATACATTCAAGGATGTGTGATATTTTTCAGTGTCTGTCGACTCAATGCCTGATGGGTCACATGTGGATCAACTGGCTGCCATCTTCTATTGTGTGCTCCACTGCAGAACCAATGAACATTCCAGTACCTTTATCAGCATTAGTAGCCACGCAAGGGAGAAAAATGCCATGTACCTTCTTGATTTTTTCCTCCAACAATGGGATAGAAATCAATCTAGCTGTACCAGACAACATCCCTACTCTCTTCTAAAAAAGGATAAAACATGTCCTCCGATCCCCAGTGACTCAAGAGCATCTCACTACTTTGTCCGTCTTGACCACCGACAGTGAATCTGCCACAATTCTGAATTGTGATCGCATCATTCATGACTTTGCCATGGCGAAAGCCAGGAAAAGAAAACAAAAATGTTTAAAGAAACGTTTATTTGTGTTTGAAGATCTTCTATTTTCTTTGAATATATTTGTTAATTTTAGATAATTTGTTTGATGACTTAATAATAATGGGCTACATCTGACATAGTAACAGGACTTTCACGTTCTCCCCCCCCCCCCACTGCACGCACACACACACACCCAAAAAAAGCTGCTTTGGAGGATCCTCCAACTCTCCAGAGAAGATTTGGGAGCTGTGGAGTGGGAGGGCTATAGGATGAGAGGAGGAATCTGTTCTGCTGGTGGTGTCCGTTCTGGATGGACATAGTTGGATACAAACCAGTCATGATCATCATCTATATAAGAATACATTAGTATAACACTTATTACTAGAGATCTACCAGACCGATTTTGCTCTTTAAAAAAAAAAAAAATGAAGCTTGAGCAGTGTAGATATGCAAAAAAAAAAAAAAAGTTCAAAAAAGTGCATGCAAAGTTCGAGCTTTAATAGCCAAGCAGTACGTTTCCACGCCTTGGCCAGGAGACTGAGATGGTCAGAGAACTACAGCTCCTACATAGCTCTGCACTGCACAAGTGCACAGGGAGAAAAACCCAAAGAACAGAAGGAAGGCCTTGGGTTTTCCAAGTCGAGGCCACTCTCTGAGTGGCCATATTGGTGGCAGGGATGGTGGTGGAAGCAGTGGTGAATGCTCTGAGGCAGCAGCAGAGGAAGAAAAGAAGCAGCCCTAGGAAAAGACAGGTTTTAAAATGTGGGGGGAAGAGGGAAGGGGGTGGGCTTGAGGCCTGAGGGTAAGAAGCAAATGTCGTTCAGCAGTGATGAGTGTGAGGAAGTGATGACCAAAGGTCCTCGGTTCCGTTGAAGGAAAGTATCCTCCATATAGCTTCTAGAGGACTGGCATAGCAGGAGTCAAGGAACAGTATGTTTCATGCTCAGACTACTAGCGCCCAGGCGACGTGGGCTTGATGATGATGATGATGATAGAAGTTGTTGCAATGTATAGTACATACTATTTAGCCTCTGTTCCACCCACATTAGCTTCAGGCACTCAGTACTTTTAATCCAGGCCTGTCTGTGGGATACCAGGGGGCCTTCACTGGTGTGTACCATTCCGCCAACAAGCCTCTCTTTCCACTGACACTCACACTGCTTCCTGCAGCCACTCAGCTGGCCGAATGCTGGCTGTAGGGTTGCACCTTTAAACCCACCAAAATTCTCTTCACTCTGCTAAATGAGCCCTTGAGGGCTAATTCAAGCAAAGGGAAATTAGGGTTGTTTGGCACAACATGCTACAGACCAGAGATCATGATCTGCTTCTTTATTACGTAAGGGTTTTGTTGTTGTCGTTATTGTTGTTTCTTTCTTATTTAGCATTAAGAGAGCTGTCCTCTGCGTCAAAGTCCCGATTTCCAGGAAAAGTTTACAACTGCCCAGGGAGATTGTATCAACATGGACTGCCTAAACTAAACATGAAGGAGCAAAATGCAAGCAAGCGCCTTGGTAGAATGGCTATTCTGTTGTGCGATCACAGGCTCTGCCATGGGTCAATTTATGAATCATGTTGCTTAGAAGCATAAACAGGATGTTGCTGTTCCAGCCACAGTGCTGTTTACTAAAATGCATACAAGTAAACTGTGTAATGGCTTAAGGTTAACTTAGGTGGCGGCAATCATTCTAATTATACCAGCCTTGCATCTGCTTACATCAGCATGCAAGCTTTCACCACTGATACCTACAGCTCCGACTTTACTCAGGGTTTTGCGTGCTAGTGAGAACTGCCTGCCATGTGGCTTTCAGACAATCACCTGGTTTGCATGACACAACAGCCTACCGTGGCTTGATTTACCCACTAGGGTTGTTGTGTTGTGCCGGGAGCCTGAAGGCACCATTTTTGCATGGCTTGTTTTGAGGCTGAGGGTCATTGAGCCATCAAACAACACCTGCCGCCCAGGTTTGCATGACACAACAAGCCACAGCAAGCTGGATTCCCACAGGCACCATGCAGAAATGGTGCCCATGGGCACCTGGCACAACACAATAGCACCCACTGCTAAATTAAGCCACGGCGGACTGCCGTGTTGTGCAAACCAGGTCAGAGAAACCCAGTTCACTTTATTTATTTATTTATTTATTTATTTATTAAATTTATTAATCGCCCATCTGACTGGTCACCCAGCCACTCTGGGCGATGTACAACTCACCATAAAACAATTTAAAACAATAAAATTTTACCATAATTTTTTTTTTTTAAATACCCTAACCCACCCCAAATGCCTGCCTGAACAACCACGTTTTTAATGCACGACGGAAGCTCATTAAAGAGGGGGCATGATGGAGTTCCCTAGGGAGGGAGTTCCACAGAGTGGGGGCCACCACAGAGAAGGCCCTCTCCCTCGTCCCCACCAGTCTAGCTGTCCTGGCTGATGGGACAGAGAGAAGGCCATCCGAGGCTGATGGCCTTACACCAACTTACACCAACAGGGCCGCTGAGGCTCCTTGAAATGCAATCATGCGGTGGCTTCTCTGTGCACAAGCTGTTCATGTGCACTAGTTCACCATATGGGACTGGTGGTGGCTTGTGGTGCCATACTGGACCCCCCCCCCAGTTCTGCATGGCAAGATGGCACACAACACGTATGTCTTGCCACCACCACATGGTTGTATTCCAAGAAGCTACCCTTTGTGCGAATTGGATCTGGATCCATTTACTTGTTTACAGAACGGTCCAAGGGTGCTTCCTGATCGAGGGCTCCTAATGCTACCAGCAAAAAGGCATTGCGCAGCTCTTCCATCTTTTCCACCTTAGTGGATTTTTTCTGGTAAGATAAAAAGGCAGAAGCCACAGTGGGAAAACATGGGAGGGCTACAAATGGAAGACAATGATGTTTTGACCCCTGGTAAAATTCAGTATCATTTAAACATATCACCTGGAAATGTCCGTATACTATACTACAGGGGTGTTGAACCTCTTCCAGCTCGAGAGATGAATTCCATTTTGGAGATGCTGTGGGGGCTGCATTTTGGTGGGGCAGGGGCTGAAGACAAAAGTGGTGGGACCAAAAACATCAAAAAAATACCAGCTAATTTTAGCTCAAACCTCTTATTGCCAGTAGCCAAGCCCTAGGAGACGCATTTCAATCTTCTACAATGGGGGTAAAATCCATACAAAAGCCAGAAAACTGTTTGCAGAAACATGGTTGCGGAAAAGAGGGTGTGGCCATCTGGGGAACTACAGAGGGCTGGATTGGGACTGTAGGTGGGCTAAATTTGGCCCCTGAGGATGGGGTTCTGCACCCCTGCTCTATGCGACAACTGAATAGCCCCAAGCTGTGGCATTAGTTTCAGCAGCCCGCCATGCAGATCTGCTGATTCCACCCCCACCTCCCAGAGCAAATCAGCAGCATATATACAAAAGGGTTGTGGAATTTGGATTTTTCTGCAGATCTTAAAAATAAAAACTAGTCTCTCCTAGAGCTGTGCACAAATGGCCTCTCAAAATTCTCCAGCCTAGTTGTGGGCAGAGAAATTGGGGGGACAATTTCACTGCATTTCTCCTAGGGGAGGAGACATTTTCCAACAGTTTCTCACAGATAGGGCTGACTATTGGCAGGCTGTAGCACAGGTTCTTTCTTTTTTCCTCAGGGTTTTGGGTTTATTGCACTGCTTCTGTAGGTGGCAACAGCATCAACTGTGTTGAGGCTTCCACTTTTCTGAGGCAGAATGGGGGGGGGGAATGGTGGTATTTTCCAGTTTACCTAATCACTGCAAGGTGGCCAAGGGTGCTGTGCATGTTTTCTCTCTCTGTTACACATCTTTCCATTGCTCTGCGGCCTCCCAGGCCACCTACACTTCCTGAACTGAAAAAGCCCCATGGGAGGAATTGCCTCATGACATGATGGCTTTAACTGAAGTGCGGGAAGCCAAGGAGGCTACAGGCTGCCACAGAGATTATTGTACGATGACAGACAGGACACCCATGCACGCTCTTCAGCCACGTCATAAGTAAGGTAAGCACAAGAATCCCAAACCCAACCCATGAGAATTTCTCCAAAATTTCTCCTCCTTTGAATTTCTTTTTGAAAGCCATTTCTTTCCTATCAAATTGAATGAGAATGATCAAAAAAATGTGGGAGGCATTTTCGGCACAACACTAGTCTCTTCTAAGGAGCTAACAAAACATGCATTTCAGATCCTAGTGTGAATCTCATGCATTTAAAAAAAACTGAGAATCACCCCCCTAGGAGTTTCTTTTTAAGATTTCCTTAAGGCATCTTCCAACCCTTAAGCTATGAACAGGAAATAAAGTTCAGCGTAAGGGGTGGGGTGGGGAACAGAAAGCAGAACTGAAGAAAAAAAATGCAGGGCAAAGAAAAGTGTCAACAACAACAACAGATTGGTAAAGAGGTCAGCATTTCGAAATGTGTGCATTTTGTGCAAATGTGTGCATTCACAAATAAGCCATGTTCTCAAATAGACACTGAATGCCTGGACTTTACTTCCATGGAGAAGGTGTTGTGCTGACATCTACTGGCTGCTTTGGGGTCAGACAGGGCTGGGAGAATCCATGCCTATCAGTCTGAACCAGCATATTTTCATGTCTTGTTGAGGAGATGCATAGAACAGTACCATGTATGTCATTCTTTCCAAAATGAAAGCTTACAGGACCACCATCTAGCAGACTGCAAGGCTGTGCATTTTCTGAAGCCTATGGTCCATCACATACCAGACTTGATCTGTGATTATGATTATGATTATGAATTTGATTTATATCCCGCCCTTCCTCACAAGGAATTATGCCATGGGAACGCCTCCCCGGGCTGATTGTACAAGTGGTTAACAAAACAGAGCAGAACAAACAGAAATGTTAATCATGGCAGTAGTTATCATAGCACCAAAGGACAGAGCAACAACAAGCTAAACACATTTTATAACTTTAGCACCGCCTGGTGGTTATCAGAGCTCATTTATGAATGAACTATCACAGAATGCAAATTTACAAACTGACTGCAAAGGAGAACCTGTATTAGTAGAGATTGAATGCTGGTTCAGGTAAAGCTGGACCCTTGCCTCTGTGATCCTTACATCTGCCTTGAGTGCCATTTTTTGGTGGAGAGGCAGGATATAAATCAAATAAATAAATACATAAAAGCAGAAAGGGTGTGGGGGACCACGTGGCGCTCAGTACCTTGCATTTTGTTGTTCTTTAACTGGAAATTGCATGCCAGTCCTGGGCCATAGTTTTAAGGTAGCCTGGTGTCCCCCTTTACAGAGAACAGTCCTCTGTTTGAAGGGCTGCCAAAGGACTGTTCTCTGTTTCAAAGGCATCCTCTCTTTGAAGGACTATCCAGTCCAAGTCTGGTATAATGAACCATCATTATACCAGACTATATATATAATGTCTGTTTCCCGCCTCCCAGCTGAGCAGAGCAGAGCAGAGCAAGCTGGTCCAGCTGGTCCAGGGACTACAGAAGCAGGCAAGCTCCCAGAGAGCGAGCAAACAGAGCGAGCAAACAGGGGGAGCAAACAGGAGTTGGCCAGAGGAGTTGCAGTGGTTGAAGAGACGAAGGAGACAAAGGAGACAGAGGCTAAGAGGTAAGTGGGCTGCAGGAAGCCCAGGGGGCTGCCCTTTATCCTTCTGATTGGCTGTGAGCTCACCAGGTGCTTCTGAGAGCTCCAACTGAATTGGAGGGGTGTGGCCTGAGTACTCCCAACAGCTGACTGGGCGGGAAGCTTCAGTCTGTTTCCCGCCTCCCAGAGCAGAGCAGAGCAGAGCAAGCTGGTCCAGCTGGTCCAGGGACTACAGAAGCAGGCAAGCTCCCAGAGAGCGAGTGAACAGAACAAGCGGACAGGGGGAGCAAAGAGGAGTTGGCCAGGGGAGTTCAGCAGGGGAGGTCAAGGGGGAGGCCCCTAACATTTTTATTTATTTATTTATTTATTTATTAACTAACTTTCCCCCCATTTATTTGTCTTGTAACACACACTTTCACACCAGTGGGACTCTGCTTTTAACCTCTACTGAGTAGAGGAGCAGGCACAGGCTAGTCTAGAACAGTCACAAAGCTAGACACAAAAAGGGAAAAGAGGCTATGGAAGGACAAGACTCTCCAGTGGTGGTGACCTGCAAGGTGTGTGCAATGTTTGTTTTCTTGCCTGAGAACAACATGGCCTACACCTGCAACAAGTGCAAGTTGATCACGCTGCTGGAAGAAAAAGTAAGTGGACTGGAGTGGCGACTGTCAACCCTCCATGGAATAAGAGAACACGAAGAGTTCTTGGACAGAATGGGGGAACTACAGCAGCAAAGGGAAGACCAGAAGCTTGAAGAGCAATAGCAAGATGAGGCAGTGGGAAATGCTGAGGTGAAGAAAAATGGAGTAGAGGATACTCCTTGGAAAAGGGTGACTGGAGAAGAAGAACTAGACGCCACTCTGCACCAGTGGAAGCGGTGGAGCTGTGGAACCTATTCCAGGTACTTGCAGATGAGACTGGAGGACAGCCTGCAGAGGAAGAATCACAGGGGAACCTGCATGAGAGTGAGCAAGAGGCTGAAGGTCAGTCAAACAGAGGCGATGAAACCCAGGCGTACAACAAGAAGAAGAGTAGTAGTAGTGGGAGACTCCTTGCTGCGTGGGATCGAGACCCAAGTATGTCACGAAGACCCGTGGACTCGCCAGGTATGTTGTCTCCCGGGAGGACAGATTAGAGACGTGACTGAAAGGTTGCCTGCGCTCATAAAGCCCACCAACAGGTATCCCTTTCTTCTCATCCATGTGGGAACAAATGATACCGCCAAGCGGAGCTACGAAGAGATCACGTCAGACTTTGAAGCTTTGGGAAGGAAACTCAAGAACTTTGGGGCCCAGATAGTTTTCTCATCCATCCTTCCAGTAGTTAGAAGAGGGATAGAAAGGGAACGAAAAATACTCCGGGTGAATGACTGGCTACGAAGGTGGTGCCGACGAGAGAGATTTGGATTCTGGGACCATGGGCTATACTTCCTGGAAGATGGGCTGTTGGCTAGGGACAGGTTGCACCTCACAAAGGATGGGAAGAATGTGTTTGGCCACAGCGTGAAGAACTTCACCAGGAGGGCTTTAAACTGAATCCTACAGGGAAGGGAGATGTAATGTTGGGGGTAACAATGGACGTAGGCGCATGCACTGCAACGGAGAGAACAGCTCTGATAGCGCCCAATAATAGTCTTCAGACACATGTAGGAAGAAAGCCAGACTATGAAGCACATGGTCTTCGATGTCTATATACTAATGCCCAGAGTATGGGAAACAAACAGAACAAACTTGAACTCTTAATACAAGAGGGAAATTATGACCTGATAGGTATAACTGAGACTTGGTGGGATGACTCTCATGACTGGAATACAGCAATTGAAGGATATAACTTGTTCAAAAAGAACAGGAGGAACAGAAAGGGAGGTGGGGTTGCACTGTATGTGAAAAATACATATCTCTGCACAGAAATACAGGAGGAGGAGCTTGGTAGCCCCACCGAGAGCATCTGGGTTGAAATAAATGGAGCAAAGAATAAAAGGAACATGGTGGTCAGAGTCTACTACCGGCCACCCAATCAAGGAGAAGACAAGGATGAAACTTTTGAAAAGCAAATAGCCAATGTTTCAAGGAAGCATGATGTAGTAGTAATGGGGGACTTCAATTTCCCCAATATTTGTTGGGAGACAAATTCTGCAAAACATGGCCCCTCCAGGAAATTCCAGACTTGTGTGGCGGATAACTTCCTCCTACAGAAAGTAGAGGAAGGAACTAGAGGATCGGCTATCCTTGACTTGATCCTAACCAACAGAGATGGCTTAGTGGATAAAGTAGCAGTTACAGGAACTCTGGGGGAAAGCGACCATGTTGTACTTGAGTTCTTGGTTCTAAGGGAAGCAAAAGCTGAGTGTAGTCAAACGCGTACCCTGGATTTTAGGAAAGCTGATTTTAATAAACTCAGAACAATGATCAGGAAGGTCCCATGGCAAGCGACGCTAACGAGAAAAGGAGTCCAAGATGGGTGGGAGCTTTTAAAAAAGGAAATTCTCAAGGCACAATCACAAACAATTCCAACAAGAAGAAAAGGTGGAAGACAACAGAAGAAGCCAATGTGGCTTCACAAAAAGCTTAGGGATGACCTGAAAACAAAAAAGGGCACATATAGGAAATGGAAAGCCAAGTAACAAAGGAAGAATACAGGCAGATAGCACAGAATTGCAGGGATGGTGTCAGGAAGGCTAAAGCTGAGAATGAGCTGAGGTTAGCAAGGGATGCTAAAAACAACAAAAAGGCTTTCTTCAGCTACGTGCATAGTAAAAGGCAGAGGAAAGAAATGGTGGTTCAGCTATTAAATAAGGATGGCAAAACGATAACAGATGACAAAGAAAAGGCAGAGGTGCTCAATTCCTACTTTGGCTCAGTCTTCTCCCAAAAGAGGGTCTATGACCCCCCTGGCAAAGGCGAAGTACAGGCTGAAGGGGCAGGATTGCAGCTTGAGATCGAGAGGCATATGGTCAAGGAACACCTAATGACTTTGAATGAGTTCAAATCTCCAGGGCCAGATGAACTGCATCCTAGAGTCATAAAGGAACTGGCAGAAGAACTCTCAGAACCGCTGTCTATTCTCTTTGAGAAATCATGGAGGACGGGGGAAGTGCCAGATGACTGGAGGAGGGCTAACGTCGTCCCTATCTTCAAAAAGGGTAAAAAGGAGGAACCTGGGAATTACAGACCAGTCAGTCTGACATCAATCCCAGGGAAAATTCTGGAGCAGATGATAAAGCAATCCATCTGGAAGCACCTTGACAACAATGCCGTGATTACTCGAAGCCAACATGAATTTGTCAAAAACAAGTCCTGCCAGACAAATCTGATCTCATTTTTTGATCTAGTAACCTCCCTTGTAGACCGTGGGAATGCTGTAGACATCATATACCTCGACTTCAACAAAGCTTTCGACAAAGTGCCCCATGATATCCTGATGAGCAAACTAGCTCAAAGTGGGCTAGATGAAACAACGATCCAGTGGATCCACAGTTGGCTACAGAATCGGACTCAAAGAGTGCTTATCAATGGGACCTTCTCAAACTGGGGAGAGGTAACGAGCGGGGTACCGCAGGGCTCAGTCCTGGGCCCAGTGCTCTTCAACATTTTTATTAATGACTTGGAGGAGGAGGTGCAGGGAATGCTGATCAAATTTGCAGATGACACAAAATTGGGCGGGATAGCTAATACTTTGGAAGACAGAAACAAAATTCAAAGTGATCTGGATAGACTGGAGCGCTGGGCAGAAAACAACAGATATGACATTTAATAGGGATAAATGCCAAGTTCTGCACCTAGGAAAAAGAAACCAAATGCACAGTTACAAGATGGGGGATACGTGGCTCAACAACACTACAAGCGAGAAGGATCTTGGAATTGTTGTAGATCACAAGCTGAATATCAGCCAACAATGTGATGTGGCTGCAAAAAAGGCCAATGCTATTTCAGGCTGCATTAATAGAAGCATAGCTTCCAAATCCCTGGAAGTACTAGTTCCCCTCTACTCAGCACTGATAAGGCCTCATCTGGAGTACTGTGTCCAGTTCTGGGCACCACACTTTAAGAAGGATGCAGACAAACTGGAGAGGGTTCAGAGGAGGGCAACAAAGATGATCAGGGGACCGGAAACAAAGCCCTATGAAGAGAGACTGAAAGAACTGGGCATGTTTAGCCTTGAGAAGAGAAGACTGAGGGGAGATATGATAGCACTCTTCAAGTACTTGAAAGGTTGTCGCAGAGAAGGCCAGGATCTCTTCTCGATCATCCCAGAGTGCACACACGGAATAATGGGCTCAAGTTACAGGAAGCCAGATTCCGGCTGAACATCAGGAAAAACTTCCTGACTGTAAGAGCAATACGACAATGGAACCAATTACCTGGGGAGGTGGTGGGCTCTCCCACACTGGAGGCCTTCAAGACGAGGCTGGACAACCATCTGTCAGGGATGCTCTGACTTGGATTCCTGCATTGAGCAGGGGGTTGGACTCGATGGTCTTGTAGGCCCCTTCCAACCCTACTATTCTATGATTCTATGATCAGAAGGAAGAGCAGGGCCTAGAAGTCGCCCATCAACAGCACCTGAACAGCAACTGGGCAAACGCACAGATCACCTGGTTAGAGTCTTCTGCACTATGGTGAGATGTACTGTATTTCTATTTAGGTTACAGTAATTATTTCTAAATTGGCATATATACCTATGTATAACTTATTATAAGTTAGCATATGCAAATTTCATGCAAATTGTTGTCCTCTTTTTGGTGATTCACAAGTGGTCACCCAACCAACAATGGCTTGGCCTCCCCAAAGAATCATGGACTGTTCTTAATGAAGGTGCAATCCCCTCTCTAGTCATTTTAGGCTAGATACTTGAATGGGAGAGAAAATGTAACAGCCTCTACTTCCAATCAGTTCAGTACAAGAGGTGTGCCTATTGTCATGCCTCTCCCCACAATCCTGTGCAGGCTGTCGGACTTGTGCATGAAGACATCAATCTACCCGATGTCCAAAAGGTCATCCCACACCTTCAATCATAGCAGGAACAACTTATCTCCTCGTATCCATTTTATGTTCAATTGTCCACTCTTAGGATTCTAAAATAGACTACAACCAAGAGTTCATAACACATCTGGAGTTTCTCTTATATTGCAGCTTTTTTATTATTTGTGAAGATATACTGTGCATTTGCTAACAGAGACTAGAATGACCCTATACCACAGACTTCATTGGATGAAGATGCATCAAGATTGGAGCCACCTTTGATATGCTCAGTTTGATGGTCAGTGTACATTTATCATAATCTTCAGATCACAACTTCCTGGTTAAAAAAGATAGATTAAAAGTAAGAATAGTGTATATACTCCACTACATATCTATCTAGCACAGCTTTCTGCAACTTGGTGCCCTCCAGATGTTTTGGACTTCAGGTCCCATCAGCCCTAGTCAGCATGCCCCATCATCAGGAATGTTTGGAATTGTAGTCCAAAACATCTGCAGTGGACCAGGTTGGGGGAGGCTGATCTAAGAGATTCTTGTCATTCTTATAATTGCAGTTCATCATTTCTGCCGTTTATGCTAATTACACATTACATCGGTAGCAGTTGAAATATCCTTATTCACAACTTTTAACAGCATGTTCAATGGGCACATTGTCATATGCCCATTTTGATCGATGAATGGCAATTAATTTACTTGGATTAAAAAAACTTTCAGAACTGTATGGTGAAGTAGAGCTGTTCTCATAATACTATGAACTTCAATCAACAGAATTCTTGAGGCACAAATATTTACTTTGATATTTGTCCATTGCATTCTTAGTAAGGTGCTGGCAAGTGTGTGCATGAAATTCACAAACTATATGAAAACCACAGTAGGGCGATACCTTTATTATGACTAAAATGTCAAAATAGTGAGCAAGCTTCTGTGTTATTACCCTAATAATTTACGGATTACATTGTTGTGGCTTTTGAGCTTTATCAAATGTTGCAGTAGGTCTACTTAAAATGTTCTGGTGAATATCAATTATATTTTAAAAAATTACTATAGTGCTTCTGTATGGTTTCTTAGTCTTTTTTTTTTTTTTGGTGTAAAATTTTCTTTCTAAAGTCCCTCTTCTAATGAAATAATTACATCTCCCTGTTCTGTGTCCTCCATAGACTTGGCAGATGCAGAGATATTGCCTATAACTTTGACCACCAACACTATGATGATGTGGCCAGTTCGTCCTCCTATCCAGCCCTTTCCCATGTCTTTGAAGCTGCCTCCATTCCATGACTGTGAGGCAAAACTAGTCCGCCTGAAAAAAGCATACTAGAAGGCACTGCTCAAAGCGGAAAGAAAAAAGATGGGATGGTTTTTATTTCAGATTAGGTTAGAATCATTTATACCCATTAAAAAGACGCAGGAGGACATTCCACCCCACTTTGAACACAGCAAGGGGGAGAATATGGGTGCCCACCCATATGGAGTGTCATCTGGTGGAGCACAGGTGCTTTGCAGGCCATGGCAAACACCTAGGGATGGCATAGAATTCCGCCACAGATCTCGGTGAGGCCGAATGCCAGTGCATTCGGCCCCCCGAAATCTGTGGCGGAACGGCCTGACACCCCTCCGCCCCCCCGCGGATCCCCCCCGGGACAAGACTTACCTGGGGCGGATCTTTTGGGCGGCAGCAGTCTTGTCGGGTTTTTGTTGTTTTTTACAAGACGTGATAGGCTACGTAAGTCTTTACGTAGCCTATCACATCTGGCTTAAAAAACAAAACAAAAAACGTGTACGCAAATGGCGGCGGCTACGGCTGCCGCCATTTGCATTCCTTATTTTTGGCCATCTGAGTCTACGTAAATATTTACATAGACTAAGACAGCAAAAATAAGGGGAACGCAAATAGCATAGCGGACGCTATTTGCGTTCCCCCTTATTTTTGCCGTCTTAGTCTACGTAAATATTTATGTAAACTAAGACGGGCAAAAATAAGGAACTCAAATGGCGGCGGCTGTAGCCGCCGCCATTTGCGTACGCGCATTTGTTTTTTTTTTTAAGCCAGACGCGATAGGCTATGTAAGTCTTTACATAGCCTATCACGGCTGACTACAGGGACGCAAACGGCGGCGGCTATGGCCGCCGCCATTTGCGTCCCTGCTAGCCAGCGGCCGGATGTCCGGCTGCTGGCGGAGCCGGCTGGCGGCTCTGCAGAATCTCCGCAGAGCGGAGCCAGCCGGCCAGGATTCCAGGGGGAGGGATGGCGTGCCTCCCCCCCCCCCCAGCGGAACCCGGCGGAGCCAGGGAAGGGGAGTTTCGTACATCCCTACAAACACCGCATTCTATTGCTCTTCAAGTAACATACAAGTAGAACTCTCCTGTGAGGAAAAAGGGGCAACTAATGAGGGGAGTTGCACCATTTCCGCCTGCTCCTCTTTCGCAGGATTGTATGGTGTCCCTTCTCTCCTCGTGTTAACAAGGGAAGAGGAAGAAGCAAAGTGAAGTATCATTACCACCTTTTTAATAAGCTATTTAAAGATCATCCGTTGTCTCCGATGGTGTTGTTCCGCCATCGGAAGGGAACCATTTCCCCCTCCCCCCAAATTTGCTGCAGGGGGTTGGGTGATTTCTGGAACAGATTTGCAGCATGCACAGTGGGCTACAGAGAGGACAGGATGAGATATCATTGCATGAGTAGACGTCCACTTCTGCAAAGGTTGGATCCAACGCTGGTCTTTTGTTTTCATTGATCTTATGTAAGCCGCTACGAAAGCACCCTGTGGGCTGAAGAGCAGGGTAAAAATGCTTAAATGATGTCAGCCAAAAAGAAAACTTTCTGATCACTTGATTTAAGCTTAAATTTGTAAATAAGCACACTTCGGGTGCCATCCTAGTTTTTTCGCATCACGAAATAACCCTTTATAGTACCAACATAGAGATTGTGAAGAACACTTCAGTGTGTTCTGCACAAGTCCTGTTTCCAATTTTGGGGGCTCTCAAATCAACTATTTCCAAAAGAGATAGAATGGAGTATATCTACACAGTACTGGAGTACTGTCTCCAGATAATGATAAAATCCAATCAAATTTAGCTAGTTAATACTGAGTAAGCAGCTTACAATGACATTCCATTTTAAACTTACACCCCAAAATTTCAAACGGGAATACAAACAAAATCAGTTTCAAAACCTAATCAGAACCAATACCCTTAAGACACACTTGATAAGACAGCATGGGACACATGTATATCCATTTGACAAGTCCCAAAGAATACTGACATTAACATCAGCTCAGTTACACGTTTGCTGACATTCATGCTTTGGAAGCCCCCCATTTGTCAAAACTGAGGAACATGCATGGTTCAGGGTCTAATTTTGAGAGAATGCTCGTCTTGAAGCGCAAATCAGTATGAATCTATTTTTTGTGCAAAATAGCCATTACAATTTCCTTTCTGTTGTCCAGTTACAATAAAAGGGGTTATGAAAGATTCAAACCTGCCTTGATCTTTGCCATACACTAAATGAAAAACAAGTTATGTCTGCGGTTTTAATGGTTACTGGTTAACTGCAAATATTATCCATTTTCTTGGGGCTACTTAAGTTCTTAAGTATTTTTGATGATTGCTGCAGTACTGAAATATAAAGGAGTGTATTTTAAATTTTTAGTTCTTCCTAGAGAAAACCGTCTTTGTGAAATTAATTCTAACATTTCTTATGGGGTACCTACATTCTCCTGTGTATAGCAGAACCATGCAGATGATCTTTCCAAAATCTTGTTGCTTCAAGTATTTATAGGTCAGCTATGAAATGTTATAACAGGGGTTTCTGCAGACTAATTTGGCTTCGAATTTAAAGCTGACACTGGAGAGCAAAATACCAACTAGATACAGTAGGAAACAGCAATGGATGACAACTCTGTGCCGATTGTGTAACAGCTTTGGCGGAACACAGGCCATGACAGTGAATCAGGTATACCTGTGTAGGTGAATGTAGATGTGGCCAGTGCAAAATTCCAAACAACTATTCAGTGACATGTACATTAAATAGCATCTCAGATTCAGAAGAACAAACCTACTTATTGTGTAGCAACACAAACCACTGGTTTCTCAAAAGCGTGAAGGCAGTGATCTTGAATAATTAAAGAACCATATATGCAAGTATCTTCAGTGCTATATTCTAAGATATTATAAGAAGACATTTTATTTTGTATGCACTGGTTCAATCCAGTCAGAGAAATAAGCTTTCTGCATCTGAATAATTTATCAAAATAATGTTTATTTTCCCCACAAGAATCAGCGCCCACTGTGGAGGATCCCGATTCCTGGGTCTTGCAGCATCCAAATAAAGCTTTTCATTTACACCACTTCTGTGAAATCTGGAATTGAAGCAAGTCTTTCCATAATTACTGTAGTACAAACTACTAGAGAATTACTGGTACGTTTCAAGAAGTGGAACAATTATAACAGTTCAGGAAATTGATGTTTTAGTGCACTTTTGTCATTTTTAGCCAACATGCTACACTGTCTATTGTCTGTGCACAATGTGAACACTGGAATTTCCACTGTAAAATAAATCTGTCTCAGTAAGCAACATACTGGGTCAAGCTGCCCTTTTCTCCCTCAGACCTGCACAGCTTTAAGACAAAAAACTTTGCCAAACATTACATAATCTTTTTTATTCTTAAATGAGAAAATCTCATTCTCTTATATTGTCACATTGCTAGTCAGAGAAATGCTGCAGTGATGAAGAAAGTCAATGTTGGAGCAAAGTCCTCATTTCTACAACATCCATTTACAAAGAAATTATAGTCATGTTCAACATAGCTCATCAGCACAACATTCTTAGGTTCCTTCACGAGGAGTCCCAAAGATCCTTCCTCTAATGGGGCATATCACTACATAAAATTATAGTTCTCCCCTCTTTTGAACAATTCATTCTCAAACTGCACGAGATGCAAGACGGAAATCCTCAAGCTCTCAGGCAATTTTCACACATCATCATCATCTGATGTGTCACTGCTGCTCGTCTCTGTGTCTTCATTCTCAAGTGTTGGTTTGAAAGTGCTGTTTTTCCAGGGACTGAACTTGAAGTCACAGATGAGGCCATTTTTTAGAATGCCATTTTTTCTAAGGCCATTTTTTTGTAACTGAAATTTAAAAAATAAACAAACTTAGCAGTTCGAACATGATAAAACCAACAGCACCTCGTTTTGTCTAAGGTGTTGGGTTGTGAACTTTATATTTGGTAACAAAAGTATAACTTGGTAAGATTAAGCAAGAGCATTAATACTATTTTTAATTGTATGGGTTACAATATGTTTTGTACGTGTTTGTATTGCAGTGTTTTAATGTTTGTATTATAATTATTTAAATTCAATCATTGGAAAAATGCTATTAAATCCAGTACTAAACCAAGGAGAATAATGCACATGGATGTTTATCACTGAATTATTCCAAACCATACCATCATTCCTGGCAAACAGAGTATTACACATTTGTTTCTCTTGTGCATGTCTATAGTATGCAAGTTAACATTATTACTACATCCTGGATCGTATAAAACCAAACTGTATAAAGGAGGAGGCTACTTTTCTTAACACAAAGCCATAGACATTTTTGCAGCCATTTAAAAGTTAATCACCATTTCTCAGTCTATTTTTCCTACACATCCCTTCAATTAATTCAAAAGGACACTAACAGGGTTTTGTAGGACCTAATGTCTGCTTTCTATTCATCCATTTTCCTCCAGCACCTCTGAATCAGTAACTTTCCAAAACATTTCCTCAAACTAGATTTTAGAAAAATTCAAGTAATGCTGAAGAGTACATTTCTTTACTTGGATTTCTTTAGAAGAAAGGGGATTTATTTCCTTTTCTTCTAAAGAAATCAAAGTACTCAAACAAAAGTTTAAGAGGTTCATGTAAGAGGTATGCCAACAGAAGGAAACTTCTTGCACTAATAAGTTAAATAATGTTTACTTTAAATACTTACTTGTTATACTGTATAATATAGATAGGTAGGTAGGTAGGTAGGTAGGTAGATAGATAGATAGATAGATAGAGCGAGCTACTGAACAGGGAAATGTTATCGAGCCTGTACATACCAGCCCACCCCCATTGCTATCCTAAGCTGGGACAAAACCCCTGGGATACCCTAGCATGGCAGGGGTAGAAGGGAAGACTGCTAGCAGCACTATGGGAGCTGGGAGACCAGGAAGAATAGCATGAGTATTCTTCCTGAATAGTTATTTGAAAACCTAAACTGTCTAGAGTTAAGTTTTGTACTCTAAGACAATGACTGCGTTCACATGCAACGCTAAGCCCTAGAGTTTAGCAGTACGGCAGGCTTGAGTGCTCTTTTCCCATAGTTTCAAGTTGGCTTGTTTAGCAATTGGCCAGGGTTTATTTTAACCCATGATTCCTGGTTCACATATAATGACAAGCCAGGAATCAGGACAGGTGAAACTGAATCCTGGTTTCTTCCTCCTCCCAGCCAGGCAGAAAGAGGGGAGGGGAAGAGGGGGCACATATGACAGCTTTGCTTGGGCTTTCTGCTTGTGCATGTAAAAACCTTCCCATTGTGTGCAGAAGTTTATAGTTCACCACTGATAAAGAAAATCAACAGCTTCTGGTGTAATTGGCTTTTGAAGCATTCAAAAATTATGGAACCATTGGAACACTGAATATACTGTTATTAGTATCGAATACAAGATGCCCATCTTATACTTTGCTCAATATACTACTTCAGTTCGGATACATACATTTTGTGGTAGATTTGTCTCTCACCTGTTCACTAATGACTTGAAATTCCCTCATTTCATCCTCAGTTAGTGGAGCACACGTCTCATCATTTTCACTGTCTTCCTGCCAACCCATCTCCTTTAACAATCTTGTTTGTAAAAAAAGAGAGATTGTATGGGATAAATTCATTTGGGACATGAATGGGACATTCATTTGCCAATACCTATCTCAAAAGCAGCTAATAATCCCCAGGCCCAACCTGATTGCCCTGAATGGGGCCATTTAAGTACTCTATTTGCCAACTCTTTCTTCTCATCACCTCTCTATTACTCTTAAAACTGCCTGGATAAATTGAGTTGCATATGCAAATCTGAATGAAAGTGTGTTTGCTTTTCTTGCTGAGCACTTTTTTCTTTCCATGCTTCTCTTCTTCCCAGCTGCGCAAGAGAGAGGAGCACAAAATTCAGAAGAACCATCTTTGTGACTATTCCTATGTTCCTGTACAAGTTCTGTACAATGAAAATTCAAACTAAACAACTAAAATAAAAACAGATAAATCAATCCTCTATTAAATGGGGGATATTTAATTAATTATTTCTAAACTTAATTAAAAGATGCAACAGGAGACTCAAAAGACTAGCTCAGAGTGCAAGATATTTTAGATTCAAAAGCCCACTTCATTTTCTTGGCTACTCCTGGTTCAGCTGGTTCAGACCAGTGGTGTAGTGGAGGCAGGACTCCCAGGGATGAAGCCCTAGCACTTTTTCATTAGCAGGGACTCTGATGTCATCTGCCACCCCCCTCAGAATTCCTTGTTCCCTCTGAGCTTAGCTGCGATCCTCACTGTAGCTGTGGGGGGAATGAATTTTCCAAGCAACATTATATTGTTCCATGTTGGAATGCAAAGTATTTGGGATGACTTTGTCTGGAATGGGCAATTAAGACCTATGTGCTTTACAAAGATGTGCTCCTGGTGGAGATGAAAACTCCTAGAACTTGGTTTGTTAATATGGATCGACACAGCTGCCTGAAATTTTTGGACTGCCCTTGGAGACTGTCACAATGAGCTCCTGCATTTCCAGATTTACTATTACACCAGCATGTGTGAGTGTGTGCGCGTGTGTGGTTCAATCCAGCTGGGTGTGTGGATGTTCCTGTTGGAGGGGGAGGGGGAGATATAATGAAGGATCTTAGGGAAGGCTAATGGGTAATGTTGGGGCGCTAAGGGAGTGTGCAAGGGGGCTGTTTAAATGAGAAGGGATCTGTCCATGAGGGCTGAGTTGAGAGGGTGACGCTTCCATACAGTATCATATTTTGAAAACCTAAAATGCTTGACTGAGTGAAAAAGATGTTAACACCTCTGCATGTTTTCTCAGACATCTAATTGAAACAGCACTGCCTTACTCTCAGCTGCACTGCTTTTGGATCCTAGTTGTGGGCTGTATATCTTACAAGGTTGTATAATCTTAGAATGGGGCATGGCTGTGACTGTCACGAAGGGACCCTGCACTTCTGAATTTGCCACTACACTACTGGTTCATTCCCAATATCCAAAATATTTTATGAGATAGAAGTATGCGTATGCAACTTTAAGACCAATAGTGTGTGTGTGTGTGTGTGTGTGTGTGTGTGTGTTTGTGTTCGTTCATTTCCTCTTATATTATGGGTCTATTTGCCTGTTTTTTTTATATGCAAGCTTAAATGGGGTTTCATTTAGAAAGGCCATGAGTTAATTACTCTTTGAATAGGGCAGTATATAAATCTGAGTGAACAGTAATCTTGCCAGAAGCAAAAGATTAAAAAGTTAGCCTCCCATGGCTTTTGGGAGAAAAAGGGAACATAGGCAAACAGACATAGCAGCATTAAGTCTAGCTCAAATATGAATGCATCAGTAAATTTACAATAATGAAACAAAGGGGAGGTACCACAGCTCAGTGGTAGAGCACCTGCTTTCCAAGTAGAAGGTCCCAGGTTTGATCTCCAGCATCTCTAGGTAGGACTGGAAAAACTCCTGCCTGAAGCCATGGAGACCCACTGCCAATCAGTGGTGGCAGTACTGGGCTATATGAACCAACCGTCTGACTCAATATAAGGCAGCTTCCTATGTTCCTAAGCTGTAATACTTAGCAGGATGTCTTTAAGTTCAAAAGCTCTATTTCCAACATGGAGAATCTCAATGCGCTTCCTTTTATTCATACTCACCCCCCCCCCCCCACAGCAAACATCCCAAACTCTCAATATTTCAAAGGGTAGATAATGAGCTTCCCAGTATACAACACTGTGAACACAGCAAAGCATTTTAAAAAACATTGCCCCAGCACATCAGATCTTTCACATAGTTGTGAATTTTAAAAAGCAAGCCATGTGCACAAAGTTTAAGAACACTAAGGGTGTAACCTTATGCATGTTTAAACAGAAAAAAGTTCTACAACTTCCAGCATGCCCCAGCTAGTTTGACTGGATGGGGCATACTGGGAGTTGTAGGGACTTTTTTCTGTTTAAACATGCATAGGATTGCACCTGAAGTTACAACACAGTGCCCTAAAGGGAACACCATTAATATATGTAATGCTAACTAATCAAAAGTCACAGCTGTAAAACTGACACTGTTTAGGTCAAGTTCCATCAGCAGGAGACAAGAAGCTTCAACAGAAAATGCTCTCCTGATACTGCAGTTCCTTTCAGCACTCATTCAATTCTTCTCTTTGTTCCTTTACTAATTCTATAAACACACTGAAGTACAATTTGTAACTCATGTGAACATGTCTGTAGTACAGTACTAGTCCAGGATGGATGCTGAGTTCGTTCATATCAGATAGGCTACAGATAAACATTTTTTTTAAGTGTTCTACTTTACTAAATAAGGAAACTTGGGGCAGCATCCAACATTGTGTGAGTGGACATTTGCCCACACAAGATTTGCCCATCCTCTCCTCCCTTCCTCCCCAGCATCCCCCCCCCATCTGCTCCAGAGGTTCTCCTAAAATACATACCGATGCTCTGCTTCAAGCGAGCTTGAAAGGACATCGGTCTGTGTAAATGTTGAAGACCGGATGATCTGCTGGGACATCATTGCAGCATTTCTATTTTCTTGAGAAATTTCATTTTCAAAATTTCGATTTATGTCCCTCTCTTGGTGACTATTGTTGCTGTTATGTAAATTAAATTCATCATCAACATCATCCTGTTAAAGAAGTCACATATCTGAGTAAATTCCATAGGAAGACTTATACACAATAATCTGTATGCATACAAAAGATACAACAAGCCTAAATATTTCACCTCACTGGAAGTTAACAATATAAGAACAGCCCTGCTGGATCGGACTAATGGCCTATATAATCCAGCATCTTTTCCCCCCAGAGTGGCTAACCAAATGCCTACACAAAGCCCACAAGCAGGACATGAGGGCAATAGCCCTCTTCTGCTGTTGTTCCCCAGCAACTGCATTCAGGTGCATGCTGCCTCTGATCCTGAGGGTACCATATAGCATCACAGGTAAGAAAATTCTCTTTGAATTGTGACGCTCAAAGTATTTTTATTTACTGCTAGTGTGTGGTATAGGAGTAACTTCAACATCTGACTTCTAAGCTAAGATGGATAGAGGTGATGCTTTTCCATGAATAACCATAGAATCATAGAATCATGGAATCGTAGGATTGGAAGGGGCCTACAAGGCCATCGAGCCCAACCCCCTGCTCAATGCAGGAATCTAAGTCAAAGCATCCCTGACAGATGGCTGTCCAGCTTCATCTTGAATGCCTCCCTTGTGGGAGAGCCTACTACCTCCTTGGGTAATTGGTTCCATTGTTGTATTGCTCTAACAGTCAGGAAGTTTTTCCTGATGTTCAGCTGGAATCTGGCTTCCTGTAACTTGAGCCCATTATTCCGTGTGCCAACATGTGCTAAGTCCATTTCAAAAGATAATACTTATGGAATCAAAGTCCATGCCCAACTCTCAAAGAAGTAGATGCCCAACAAAAAATCGCATATCAGACATTCGGTAACACTCATTATGGAACATCATAGCACTGAAGAGACAGACATTTTTTTACCAAGCTATTTTGACATTAATAGGCATCATGCAAAGCAAGCTGTTTTATAACTGTATGAAAACATTTGCTTTTACTCAAGCATTTCAAAATTAAGTCACAAATGCCTAGCACAAATGAAAGAAAATACTGGGGTAATATATTATTCTGCTAGGACATAGGTCAGTCAGCGAAGTAAAATCTCACATCTGCTGTGTACTGCATGTCCACCACCATGTGGACGATTTACAACAAATCCTAAGCAAATTTACTCAGAAGTCCTACTGTACTCAGCTAGGCTTACTCCCACAGAAATTTGTACAGGATTACAGTCTTAATGTGTGAATTCCAGTCACCGTTTTTATGCAACAGTTGAAAACTATTTTACTGCCTAGCATTTAACTGAATCTGCTTTTTATTATTGATTATATTCTTTATGGCTTTCATTCTGTCTCAATGTTGTATCGTTTGATTGTATTTTAAAGTATCATTAGCCAACTTGAGTTTACTTGACTGAGAAGTGGGATAAAAATAATCTAATAAAAATGAAACACACAAGCCCCTCTGTGCAAATGTGCAGTACCTTCTCTTGCCCAACACAATTCTCATCATGTTCCTCTTCCACTCGATCCCGTTTCAGCGTCTTCAAGAATTCACTTTTCTTATCAGTGCGCATTCGCGTTAATTTGGTTAAGCGAGGCTGGCCAAGTTTATCAACTGGGGAGGAGGAATTTGACCGATTACACTAAGGGGGGATTAAAAAAACATAACACTGAGATGGAGAAAAACTTAAAGACAGTTTTTATTTTTGTTCAGCTAGTAGCATTTTTGTTTTATTCCAGTACCACCATTTCAGGTTTTCACTTATTTCTCCAAACTCACAAGTTAACAGAGAGAATTTGCCAAAATAAGAAATACCCCAAAGAAAGTAACAACATTTGCAGTACCTCTTTCACTGAATTCTGTGATCCAACAGCCTTGGCAGTAGATTTGAAAGCACTAAAGTTTCCAATACCATATGCAGAATCATGAGGAAATGAAGGCCCAAGTTTGTTTTCTTTTGTTTGGCTTTTCCACTGTGTAGTCTAAAATTTTTTTAAAAAAATTGAACTTTAACAAACTGATTGAAATTAGTTTCACTAATTAATGTTTCTGACAAGAACCTAAATACTATTTATATAGGGAAGGGGTGGGGAACCTCTTTCAGCCTGAGGGCCGAATTCAATTCACAGGAACTCTCAGGGACTTCATCCCAGTGATGTGTGGGGCCAAAGGCAAGGGGGGCAGGGGCAAAGGCAAAAAGGTGGGGCCAAAAATACAAAAATGAAAACCAAAGTATTGTAGCTTAAAGCTCTTAGTGTCAGTAACTAAGCCTTGGGAGAGGCATTTAAACCTTTTAGAATGGGGGAAAACAGCACAAAAGCTGGGAAACCACCAACCGATTGGGGGGAAGGAAGTGGGATCAGGGGAAGGGGGGAGGGCCATATGGGGAATCCCAGGGGGCTTCACTGGGACTCCAGGCCTGAAATTCCCCACCCCTGATATAGGCCCATCAGTCTACATGACATTACAGGCTGATATTTAAAAGAAATAAAATAGGAGCAGGTCCCTACCCTGAGGAGTTCACAATCTAAATTTTGACACGAGAGCAAGACAAAAGGGAGAGGACAAAATGGACAAGAGACAAAGGTAACATTGCATAAATATGAGTAAATGAGGATACATGTATTTAGGTTTAATATCAGTTTTATACCTGATGCAGTAAGTAACAAAAAGAGAAAGACGTCAAAAGAAAAAAAAAACATTACTGTCAAATCTAACCTTTGCTGGTGGAATGACAGGTTTCGGGACTAAACCTTTATATACACTTGTACCAGTTCCATTCTTGACGGACTGTGAATGAACATTTCCCACAGGGAATCCAGATATCTGCAAATCTTTCGTGCTGCCTTTTTTAATAACCAGCATTCGTGGAGATCTAGATTTAGGATTCAGAGGATATTCTGTGAAGAAACAAAAAAAGCACTTCATCCTACATTGCATGGCTAGATTCAAGTCACAAGTAAAACACTTCGTAGATCCAATCAAAGAATTTGTAGACATGTATATTCTATGTACCATGGAACTGAAAAGAGCCATCTGATCCAATAACAGTGTATTTAACATAGTCTGACTCCATTATAGACTTAGGTGCACAACAACATCTACCTTGTCTAAAAGCCTAGGACACAGAATACATTAACATAATTACTCCCTCCAATACTGAGCTCAGGTAATGAATGCTGTCAGGACTGTAGCCAAAGTAAAATGACTGAGAAACAAGAGGGAGGTTTCAGTATTAACTGAAAGACCCTAAAGTTTGCAGGAATTCCCCCCCCCCAATTTTTTTTTAAAGAGGGAAAGAAACCACACACACAGTCCAATGAGAACTAAGCATGCTCAGTAACCACAGAATGCCAAGTGTCAGAAAAGAAAAACAGAAAAGGGATGTTGGGGGGTGGGGGGAGGATGGAAGAGACTATCACGGGGGAGGACATGGCTGGCTACCTGGCTAGCATCCTGAACTGAAGCACTCCTGTTAGGAAGTGAGGATATACTGCAATGTTTTGTTGTAGGTCCCACTTGCATAAAAATATTCTGTATAAGCCTGCAGCCATCTTGGTTTTAGGCACACAAACAAATACTGGCCATCCTGAGGGCGGGCAAGTGAAAACTACCACAATGTAGCCCTATATGAACAGCACACCTGTTTACTCCAACCTGATTGTTTTCAGTGCCACAAGTCAGTCAGAAAAATCAAGCCGTAGCATAGACTAGTCTAATAAAATGTTTATCCTTCATGTTTATCTTTCAGCAGAATTACACAATCCAAAAACCAAGGATAACTTCAGGGGCACTTGCTGAAAAATTGGATAAAACAGTTTATGCATTTCACACATATACCCCAACCTACCTTTAATAGTGAAATCTGTTTTAACCATCTGAGAAGTTTCCATATCAGTGACAACAAGAATTTTAAGGCAATATGCAATTTTGAAAACAAATGACAACAGGAAAATTATGCTATGAGGCAAGAAGTACTTGCAGTGTACAACAATGCTACTGTGTGTGACACCCATTTACATCAATGACATTCAAAAGCTTTACTGTATTTTAAAACCCAATCTCTTACCCCAAACACCTGCAGCTAATGATTTGTTCTGGTTGGGTTCTCTCTCGTATTCAGGATTCAGGGAAGGCTTAAAAAAAAAGAGGACAAACATACATATAAAATATATATATATATATATATATATACACACACACACACACGCACGCACACACACAGCTTAATTTTTTTAGTATCTGTTGGAAAACATCTAGTATTTGAAACCTCATGTGCAAAACTGTAAAATATATTCTCCAAGATAACAAAGAGATCTTAGACCAGTAATGGGTGCATGGGGGAGCACGAAAACTGACTTTGTTGATGGGATAACAAGTGTTTTCATAACGGTGCGCAATTCCAAATGATTTAATTTCCAAACAAGGATTACACTTCAACTTCTCTCAATGAAGCCAGCAGCAGCTGAGAAACTTCCTGGCACCAAGCTGCTCCTCCTTTGTATTGTTGCCACTGCCTGGAGAGAAGAGCAGAGCTAGGTAGACTCACAGGACCATCTGCAGACTAGATGAGGAAAAGCCTTCTCCATACCGACTAACACCTGCCCCACAGGTGTTGGCCTGTGAGATCACTTCCTGGGTGGGAAGATATGTCTCAGCCCTGCTGCAGCTGGGAGAGCAAGTAAGGAGACACTGTTGCCACAAGGCTCCTGCTTGTTCCTATTGCTGCCACCACGTGGAGAGACCAGCCAAAAGGAGGGTGTGAGAACTGGTGGAAAAGATCAGTAGCCTAGGGGGAATTGAAGAAAGGGGGGCACCAACTCCCTCAGAGCTTGCTGAAGGGGTGATGCCCCACCACCTGCAGCTGTCTCTAAGGAAATCCACCCACCCCCCTGCCTGGAAGTAGCTGCTCTAGACAGCAGCTGACAATCTTGGTGGTGGCTGCCTAGAGTGGCTCCTTCCAGCAGTGGGGGGGAGGGGCTTCCTTGAGGACAGGTGCAGGTGGCAGGGAACCAGCACCAAAAAGGACTGTTCCTTTGTGCAGCTCTGAATGCAAGGCCACCCCTTCCCCTCTCTTTGCCTTTTATCTATTAAGGCCATGGTGAGAGAAGGGCTAGGGCTTTGGAGGAGCGACAGGGATGCAACAAAGTAAGTGTAGTAATCCTGTCTGAGTGGGTGCAGCTGTTGGCAGAGAGAGATAAGGCAGTGGGAGATGGTCAGGCTGTTATATGGGATGACTGACCATATACTGGCTACCCCTCCCTTACGGCTCATCTACCAACCCTCAGTGTTCTGGTAGCTTGTGTGTCAACCCCTGGATTTGAAGGTTCTGTTGCTGGATGTTAGGTTGCTTCACAGTAAACACCTTCCATCAAGATTTGATCCCACATGAGCATGCAGACCTGCCATGTTATCATAGAGACCTGGCTGGACAAAACAGGGGGCATAAATGTGTCTGAGTTATGTCCATCAGGATTCTTTGTGCAGCAGCAGGTTCAACCTGGGGGAGAGGGAGATGTGGTAGCAGTGGTCTGTTGGGATTCTATCTTTTTGACCAGGAGCCCCAACTAGACTTCACCAGCTTTTGAGTATGCACCTCTGAAACCGGGTGTGCAGGATAAGATGGGGATTCTATTGGTGTAACAGATGCCTACTACCCAACAGTCTACCTCCCTAAGATAGCTGGGGAAATCTGAGAAGCGATGCTGGAATCTCCCAGACTGGTTGTTTGGGGGACTTCAACATCCATTCTGAGGGTCCTCTGTCAGGAATGACTCAGGAGTTTATGGCTGCCATGGCAACCATAGGCCTGTCTCAGGTAATTTCTAGCCCCATATATTCAGCTGGGCATACTTTGGACCTGGTCTTTTGTCCTGGATGGGAGGAGGGTGACCTGAGGGTGGAGGAAACTTTATAGTTCCATTGTCATTCACAGATCACAAACTGTTCAGGTTTAGGCTTACTGGCAGCCCCAGACCTGTGCAGGGGCAGGGGAATCATTAAACTGGTTTGCCCCAGAAGACTGGTGGATCGAAATGGGTTTTTCGGTGGGCTCTTCGGGATCTCTCGGTCACTCAGCCTGGTAATCCTATCAACGCCCTGGCTGGCCTCTGGAAAGGGAAAGAGTTGGAGTGGTTGATACAACAGTTCCACCATCAGGGATGGGATGCTCAAGTGCAAAGTAAGCACCTTGGTGGTTCAAGGGGTTGACAACAATGAAATAGCAAGGCAGATAACTAGAGCAACAGAGGAGGAAGACCTGAATGAACACAGCGCTCTTGGCAATGACAGCAAAGAAATCTTACTTTTCCATCATTACTGCATCTGCTCAGTCCGCCAGCTGACATGTTCTGAATAGTCAGAGGGTGTTTACAACTTGACCCTTGGGGTGGAGAGGAATATTGCTCAACAGCTCATTATGACCAATTTGCTAGACACTTTGCAGACAAAGTTAATTTGTGCCACCTGAGGATATGGACAGTTCTTAGAGAATCCAATCATGTGTGCACTCAACACTTGCCCACTCTGGTTGAAGAGAGCTACTAGACACTTTGCAGATAAAGCGAGTAATGTCAGTGGTAAATGCCTCCTTCAGAGAAGGTGTGGTCTCAGCAAGTCTGAGTAGGGGTGTAGGGGGCTTTAACTGTAGCAGGGAACAAACAGTTACAGTCCCTCTACTCCCCACACCAGGGCCCTGATCCAGGGCCCCGCAAAAGTTATCTGTGAAAGAAAATCCTGCACTCGAGGGCAAATCATGTGATCAAGATAGCATGTAATTTGGCCTTTATGTTCTTAACCATCTCAGCCTTGCTGAGAAAAGAGAGGGTATGAACATTTTAAATAAATGAAAAAAATAGTAGTCCAGAAATAAAAGTAACATCCCTTCTATACATACATACATTGTTGTTGTTGTTGTTCAGTCGTTCAGTCGTGTCCGACTCTTCGTGACCCCATATACATATATAAAGAAAGCTAAGTCTGTCTATACAGAACAATTCTCATGTTGCAACATAAACTCCAAAACGTTAATATTTACATTACAGCACATTCTAACTATAATAGAACTAATTACGATAGAACTGGGAATAAATACACTCTTACCAAAGTCTAACAGTAGTCTTACCAAAGTCTAACAGTATTTCAATGAAAATAGGTAAATACTTCCCTTTGGCAAGGGCATGAATGTATTATGATTAACTTACAAAATCTTCAGCTTCAAATTGTTTGGGTTCTTCTTTGTCTTCCTTTTTCAGAGTCTCACATTCAGGTGCATTGCTTTCATGCAAACCTTGGCTTTTTCCAGAATGAAAGTTGCTGGTGCGAGCACGTGAACCTCCGCTATGGTATCCCCCTCTGTGGTTTGTGTTTTCAGTGCCATTTCTGCCTTGCGAACGCCAACCATTTCTCTCTTTTCTTCCCAAATGCCCTTGGATTTTAAAGGTTAAACACAAAATTATAAGCAGTTTTGAATAATTTTGCTTTGCAGAAAGACTACAGGAAAAAAATTTAAAATGTGGTGTGGTAAACCTTTACCTCTAGTTTAAACTTATAGCTGAACCTGGCTTTATATGTAGGGATGTGGCCTTTGGTTTCCTCATAAAGCAAGGACTATACCTGTTGCCAGCCTTATTTTGATTAAACGTGGGTTCCGAGAGTATTTAGAAGTGCAACTAATTTCATTTTAACCTGGTTTCGCAATACAGCCAAATATGTAACACATATAGAGGTTGTGGGGTGAAACTGATACATCAGATGGCAAGACTGTGCGTGCACCAACCCACGGTCCACTCCCTAAACGTGGATTCACTTCTTAAGTCTGACTGCCTAAACAGCTGAACACATCAGGACAGGATCTGTTAACTGTAACAAGCGTTGAGTTGTTTGGGTTTTAAGTATGTTTTAACATTGTTTTATTGCAATGTACTGTACACTGAATAGAGAATGTAGTTTATGATGTGACTAATAAATATAGCTAATGAACGAGTAATGCTAATAAATAAGCTTTGTTCAGGAGTAAAGAGCCACTAATACAGTAGTGACTCATCATATATAACGTGCCTTTTCATTGTTTAACAATCAATGGTTAACAGGATAGACCAAAAAGACCAATCTATCGCTCTTTGTCCCCTTCATGGATCACTGCCTTGTTGTGGCGAAGGGGCTTGCGTAACTCAGTGAAGCCATAAGCTATGCCGTGCAAGGCCACCCAAGACAGACAGGTCATGGCAGAGAGTTCTGACAAAATGTGGTCCACTGGAGAAGGAAATGGCAACCCACTCCAGTATTCTTGCCAAAAAAAGCCCCATGGAATGTATCACAAGGCTAAAAGATATGACGCCGGAAGATGAGCCCCTCAGGTCGGAAGGTGTACAATATACTACTGGGGAAGAGCAGAGGGTATTTCCAAGTAGCGCCAGAAAGAGTGAAGCGGCTGGGCCAAAGCCAAAAGGACACTCAGCTGTGGATGTGTCTGGTGGTGAAAAGAAAATCCGATGTTGTAAAGAACAATATTGTTTAGGAACCTGGAATGTCAGATCAATGAATCAAGGTAAGCTGCAGGTGGTCAAACATGAGATGGCAAGATTGAACATCGACATCTTGGAATCAGCGAACTAAAATGGACAAGCATGGGCGAATTTAATTCAGATGACCATCATATCTACTATTGTGGGCAAGAATCCCTTAGAAGAAATGGAGTAGCACTCATAGTCAACAGAAGGGTGGGAAAAGCAGTACTGGGGTACAATCTTAAAAACGATAGAATGATCTCAGTATGAATCCAAGGCAAACCATTCAACATCACAGTAATTCAAGTCTATGCCCCAACCACTGAGGCCGAAGAAGCTGAGGTTGATCGGTTCTATGAAGACCTACAACACCTTCTAGAACTAACACCAAAAAAAGATGTCCTCTTCATCACAGGGGATTGGAATGCTAAAGTAGGAAGTCAAGAAATCACTGGGATAACAGGCAGGCATGGCCTTGGTGTACAAAGTGAAGCAGGACAAAGGCTAATAGAGTTTTGCCAAGAGAACACGCTGATCATAGCAAACACTCTTTTCCAACAGCACAAGAGGCGACTCTACACATGGGCATCACCAGATGGTCAATATCGAAATCAGATTGATTATATCCTTTGCAGCCAAAGATGGAGAAGCTCTATACAGTCAGTAAAAACAAGACCTGCAGCTGACTGTGGCTCAGATCATGAGCTGCTTCTTGCAAAATTGCAGCTTAAATTGAAGAACGTAGGGAAAACCACTAAACCGTTCAGGTATGACCTAAATCATATCCCTGATGAATATACAGTGGAGGTGAGGAATAGATTTCAGGGATTAGACCTGATACACAGAGTGCCTGAGGAACTATGGACGGAGGTCCGTAACATTGTTCAGGAGGCAGCAACGAAATCCATCCCAAAGAAAAAGAAATGCAAGAAAGCCAAGTGGCTGTCTGATGAGGCTTTACAAGTAGCTGAGGAAAGAAGGGAAGCGAAAAGCAAGGGAGAAAGGGGAAGATATATCCAACTGAATGCAGAGTTCCAGAGAATAGCAAGGAGAGACAAGAAGGCCTTCTTAAATGAACAATGCAAAGAAATCGAGGAAAACAACAGAATGGGGAAGACTAGAGATCTCGTCAAGAAAATTGGAGATCTCAAGGGAACGTTTTGTGCAAAGACTGGCATGATAAAGAACAAAGAAGGCAGGGACCTAACAGAAGCAGATGAGATTAAGAAGAGGTGGAAAGAATACACAGAAGAACTATACAGGGAAGATCTTAATGTCCCTGATAGCCATGATAGTGCGGTCACTGAACTTGAGCCAGACATCCTCGAGAGTGATGTCAAGTGGGCCTTAGGAAGCATTACTAACAACAAAGCTAGCGGAGATGACAATCTTCCAGCTGAGCTATTTAAAATCCTAAAAGATGATGCTGTTAAAGTGCTGCATTCAATATGCCAACAAATTTGGAATACTCAATAATGGCTGCAAGACTGGAAAAGGTCAGTTTACATTCCAATTCCAAAGAAGGGCAACGCCAAAGAGTGTTCAAACTACCGCACAATTGCGCTCATTTCACATGCCAGCAAGGTGATGCTCAAAATCCTACAAGCTAGGCTTCAGCAGTATGCGAACCGAGAACTACCGGAAGTACAAGCTGGGTTTAGAAGAGGCAGAGGAACTAGAGATCAAATCATCAACATTCGCTGCATCATGGAGAAAGCAAGAGAATTCCAGAAAAACGTCTATTTCTGCTTCATTGACTACGCTAAAGCCTTTGATTGTGTGGATCACAACAAACTGTAGCAAATTCTTAAAGTGATGGGAGTACCAGACCACCTTACCTGTCTCCTGAGAAACCTGTACGAGGGTCAAGAAGCAACAGTAAGAACCAGACATGGAACAACCGAGTGGTTCAAAACTGGGAAAGGAGTACAACAAGGCTGCATATTGTCACCCTGCTTATTTAACTTATATGCAGAGTACATCATGAGAAACGCCGGGTTGGATGAATCAGAGGTCGGAATTAAGTTTGCTGGGAGAATTATCAACAACCTCCGATATGCAGACGATACCACCCTAATGGCAGAAAGCGAAGAGGATCTAAAGAGCCTCTTGTTGAGGGTGAAAGAGGAGAGTGCAAAAGCTGGTTTGAAACTCAACATTAAAAAAACGAAGATCATGGCATCTGGCCCTATCACTTCCTGGCATATAGAAGGGGAAGAAATGGAAGCAGTGACAGATTTTACTTTCTTGGGCTCCAAGATCACCGCAGACAGTGACTGTAGCCATGAAATTAAAAGACGCTTGCTCCTTGGGAGGAAAGCTATGGCAAACCTAGTAAGAAGCAGAGACATCACCTTGCCGACAAAGGTCCGTCTAATCAAAGCTATGGTTTTCCCAATAGTAATGTATGGCTGTGAGAGCTGGACTATAAGGAAGGCTGAGCGCCGAAGAATGGATGCTTTCGAACTGTGGTGCTGGAGAAGACTCTTAAAAGTCCCCTGGACTGCAAGGAGGTCAAATCAGTCCATCCTAAAGGAAATCAACCATGAGTGCTCATTGGAAGGACAGATACTGAAGCTGAAGCTCAAATATTTTGGCCACCTTATGCAAAGAGAAAACTCTCTGGAAAAGACCCTGATGCTGGGAAAGACTGAAGGCAAAAGGAGAAGGGGACGGCAGAGGATGAGATGGCTAGATAGCATCACCGATGCAATGAATATGAACTTGAGCACGCTCCGGGAGAGAGCGGAGGACAGGAAGGCCTGGCGTGCTATGGTCCATGGGGTCACGAAGAGTCGGACACGACTGAACAACAACAACAAATCGCTCTTTGTCCAAAGAGCAGTTCTGCAACTACACTGAATAGATCTAAATGTTCTGTTTATTCAATATAATCCCCCTTGTGGATGCAGGGGTGGGGAACGTGTGGCCTTCCAGATGTTTTGGCCTACAATTCCCATGACAGCTCACCACTGGCTGTGCTGGCTAAGGCTGATGGGAGTTGTAGGCTAAAACATCTGATGCCTAAGTACAGAGGATTTACAAATTAAAAGTACCTAAATCCTCAAAACAAGTCAAAATAAAATAGGCTGACACCTTATCAGGAGACTGAACACATACAAACCTCCATTTGCACGGCCGCTACTAGGATCAAATCCATCAGAAGAGTTGTGCCGCCTACGGTTAACTTCATAACGGTTCTCTGTCCACGAAAAGCTTTCGGAATGCTTCTCAAAATTCAGTGATGACTGTAAGTGAACACAAACATTGAGGACTAAAACAGCAACATTAATTAAATCATCAAGCCGTAAGTGGGGGTGTGACCCTGTCTCTTTGCCATCTCAACAGCTTTCAATACCACTGACCTTGGTATCCTTCTGGATAGGCTGTCGGAGTTGGAACGTAGGGGCACTGTATTGCAGTCCTTCTGCTCCTACTTGGATGACCAATTCCAGAAGGTAGTGCTGGGGGATTCCTGGTCTGCCCCATAGCAATTGTGCTAAGGGGTTCTTCAGAGCTCTATTTTATCCCCATGCTTTTCAACGTTCACATGAAACCACTGCGAGAGGTTACCTGGGGATGTGGCCTGAGGTTTCACCAATATGCAGAAGTCACCCAGCTCTACCCCTCCTTTTCATCTAACACAGGTAAGGCAATTGATGTTCTGAATCAGTGCTTAGGCAGTATAATAGGTTGGATAAGACCCAATAAACTGAGACTCAATCCAGACAAAAAGGAGTGGCTCATCTGTCCGATTAACTGGTGTTCAACCTATTCTGTAAGGGGTTGCACTCCCTGTAAAGGAGGAAGTGTGTCATTTAGGGGGATCTTCTTTTATCCATCATTGTCACTAGAGGCGCAGGTAGCCTTTGTAGCTCCAACTCTCTTTTGACAGATATTCACATTCTGGGTTGCTGCAATGTGTTATATGTGGAACTGCCTTTGAAAACAGTTAGGCAACTTGAGTTAGTCCAAAATAGGGAAGCTAGACCACTAACTAGGACTGGTTGATCTGATCATATTATACCAGCATTCTGCCATCTGCACTGGTCGCCAGTTTGTTTCCAGGCCCAATTCAGAGTACTGGTTTTAACCTTTAAAGCCCTGAACGGCTTGGGGCCAGGTTACCTGATCTCCTCCTATATCTACCTACCCAGACCCTAAGGTCATCATCTGAAGCCCTCCTCCATGTGCTCCTGCCAAATGAGGCAAGGCAGGTAACTATAAGAGAGGGCCATTTTAGTCGTGGCACCCTGTGGAATGCCCTCCCAAGACAGGCTTGCTTGGCACCTACATTATGGTCTTTTCGGCTTCAGATCGAGACCATTTTATTCTCCCAGGACTTTTAAGAACTGTTTTAGTGCTTTTAGATCATAGCACTATGACCTAAAGCACTTATTTTGCTGCTGGTTTAACTTTGGGTTAATGTGATGTAGTGTTTTTGTTCTTTGCTGCTGGCTTTATATTGGTTTTATTGTCTGTATGTTATGTTTTTAATGTATGGTACACTCCCTAGAGAACTTGGGTTATTGGGTAGTTTGAAAGTGCAATAAATAAAATAATAAAGACAAGAATATATTGTTGGAATGAAAAAGAGAAAAGGATTGATATTATAAATGCTCTTCAAAGTCTTTCTTAATTTGAGATCAAGTCACTAAGCCTCCACAAGCATCTTCAATAAAACTAGTTCTGCTGAAGTGGAAGCAAGGCTTAAAGATATTCAGAGCACAATCCTGTACATGTCTACTCAAAAGTAAGTTTTCATCAAGTTTAATGGGTCTTACTTCCAAGTGTATATAGGATTGTAGCCTAATCTTTCAGCAGTATCTGCAGCAACCGGCCATTCTACATGTGGTCTGACACTCACCAGATGGGCGGTATTTCCACACCTGCAGGAGTGTCCCATACCTGGTATATTATTTATATGACAGAGGGAGCAATCCTATGGCCTCTAGATAGCGGCTAGATGGCCATAGGGTATGCTGTTTTCCGGGAACCGACCACTCCGAGGTTGGTTCCCAGAAAACCAACCTCCCCCCACTTCTGTGCTTCTTCCGTCCTCCGCACTCGCAAGAGGAGTGTGGCTGGGGGCGTGGCTGGGGGCGTTCCTATGTGTTGTACAGCAGCCTCCCTCCCTGCTCTATGCTCCCATGGCTAGACAGCTGCAATTGGCTGTCTAGCTGAAAAAGCAGGGCAGAAGAAGCACAGAGGGAATGATCCCCTCCATGCTTCTCCTGCCCTGCTTTGGATAGGCGGTCGTCTCAGAGTTCGGAGGCGACCACCTATCTAGATAGGATTGCGCCTAAACTGCTTTTCTGCAAAAAGTTTGTAAGACAGTGTATAAATAAAACAACTTCAAAATAAAATGCATATATCAAAATAGAACATGTTAAGCAAAAAAAAAAAATAGTTCAATGGCAACATAGTATCACAACATCAAAAACAGGAGAAAAATAGAACTACTCCAACTCAAATGCCCAAAGCAATATTATTTTAACCAACTGTTAGAATGCCTGTAAGGCGAGCACCAATCTGGTACCCTGGGGAAAAATGTCCTGTCCCATATCCTCACCAACCACACTTCTCATGGTGGTGAGACACAAAGCAGGGCTTCCCACTGATGACATCATCTGGCAAGCTGAGGGACTCCTTTAAGATAAAAGGTAAAAAAGGTAAAGGTGTCCCCAACCAGTCGTGTCTGACTCCAGGGTGCGGTGCTCATCCCCGTTTCTAAGCCGAAGAGCCAGCGCTGTCCGAAGACGCTTCCATGTGACCAGCATGACTGAACACCGAGGTGCACGGAACGCTGTTACCTTTCCCGCCAACGCGGTACTTATTTATCTACTTGCAATTTCTTGCTTTCAAACTGCTAGGTTGGCAGAAGCTGGGACTGAAGACGGGAGCTCACTCCGTCAACTGAAGACGGGAGCTCACTCCGTCACGCAGCACTCAGGTCTCAAACTGCTGACCTGTCGACCTTCCAGTCTGCAGTTCAGCGTCTTAACCACTAAGCCACCGCGGCCCTGATAACCTGGCCCCAAACAATAAAGGTAATGATCACCACTTTGAATAGAGGCCAGAAACAAACTGCAGATTAAGCAGCAGTCGAATCACACCACTATGGTACTGTTCTCTGCTATAACCATGTATAAACTAAACCACGTGGTCTATTTAAAACTGCCCATTACTCAGAGGATTGAGCCACTTGTATCTCTTACTGCAATTTAAGCTCATATCATTTCTTCATGTGTGGTTGCTCCAGACACCAGAAGACCTGCTAGTATGTAGATACAAGTTTCCAAAAATGTTGCTTCTGGGTGCAATCATGCAGTCTGCCTTTTCAGCACATGGTGGAGCTAGAGTTCCATCAAGCCTGATGATGTTGCAATCAAAGTGAGTTGTTAAAGTTTTGCTATGACATTTCAAGCTCATATTGATCTCTACGCTACTGTGAGATGGAAAACAATTTGATACCCAAGAACAGAAGCAGGCAAGTATTACTTCTTATTAACAAAATCAAAGCAGCATTTTTACCTCAAGAAATATTAAACTGCCTGACTTTTTTCTCCATCCCTCTGCCTCCAAACACACCACACATCATTCATATTGTAAGAGTGGAGTGAAGGCTGCCGCCTTCAAAAACGCAGTTTAAAATATAGGATAAAACATAGAGTAGAGTGATTAAAATCAAGGTGATTTACATCAGATTCAAATCAGATACACTAAAAAAGACTGATGGAAATAAAATTTCTCATTTTGGAAATTACTTCAACCTGAACAAGTGTATTAGCTGGTTGCTATAACAGCCAAAACATTTTAATTATTGTTTATGTTGCTTAAGTTTTGTAATTGATTTTTTAATGTCTACACTTGGGGTGGATCCAATTTATCGCTTAGTGGAGTTCTTCTCACTCTTGAAGAAGGTGGCAGAGAGGTGATCTTTGTGATTTCTCCTTCCCCCCTGCAGCCCCCTGAAACCTGCTCTGGAGGACTTGGGTGCTCTCCAGAACAGCATGAGAGGAGACACAGGGGGATGCAGGGACAAGGGGGAAGCAGTGAAGATGGACTCACTGCCCCCTTCCTCCAGCAAGGAGCCTCCATTGTATCCCAGTGCCTTCCGTGAATGGAAGGAGCTCTTCCATTCACATAATGGCTAACCTGGTCCCAATTCACTGTTTTTAAAAGTAATGTTAGCTGCCTTGGACCTTTTTGAATGACGGGTTACAAGTATTTTAAATAAATACTGCTTTACAACTAAATAGAGCCTTTATACAATCTAGAAGCATAGTCCAAAACCTTTGATCATGTAGTCCTCCACAGAATTATGTCTGCTAAGAAACAAGCAACAGACTGCTGTCAGACTCTCATGCAATGATACTAAGCAAGATCACTTACTTGAAGGCCAAAGTTAGAATTCTGTGCACATTTATTTGGAAGCAAGTCCCACTGAACTAAGTGAGGAATGCATCTAGTAAATGTGCATACAATCAGACTGTAACAGGTGTTCAGACTTTTCCAAAAGTGAGAGATATAATTTAATGGTCAAAATAATATTTCTCTGCAGGCTGGATAGTGTCCATGCTGCTTGGTTGGTGGAGTCATGAATATTCAAAGGTTGAGAACCAAAAGATTACAAGGCTCGAGTAGTTGGAAGGCATAAAATAGCAGTACAAGATTTTCCTCACACTGCATTTTTCTAGAGATAGAAGGTGACATCCCCTAGATTCTTATGTCTCCAAAGGCCTCCTAATCCCTAGGTCCAGTACAAAGCCCACAATAATACAATAAATGGTTTTCTGTAATATATTATGCTTAACCTCAAAATCCAGGTATTTCTCCCCATTGTTCTCCTTTTATGCATTTGGCCAGTCAACTATTTTTTTTAAAAAAAAATACCTTGTATAAGATCAATATGTTTGATACATGCTAAGTTTTTTTTAAAAAAAAAACACATAGGTATTACTATGAAACAGTGACACTTTTTAAAAGTAGCAAATTTATATTTATTTTATTGTGCCCTTTCCCCACCATTTAAGCCTCAGAAACACCCTCTGAGATAATTTAAGCTGAGAATGTGTGACTGGTCATTCACCGCCTTATGAATTTTATGGCTGAATAAGGATTTTAACATAGGTTTCCATGCTCCTAGTCCTATAACTCTACCCAATAGGCAGTGGCCTTTCCCTCTGATGGCTCCTTGTGTTCCAGTTTGGAGATGTCTGTGGTTATAGCAGGTAGACAGTGAAATAAACTTTGCTATTGTCCTGATAAGAGGCAAGCTGCCCTAACTCCCACCCCAGTAACAATAGATACCATAATGTAATTTAAGAAGGCAATCTGCCTTCTATCTACACACTATGATTCTTGCAATATTTGATCGCTGTACTTGGACAATTCAACCTATTTAAGAGAGTGTAGTTGTAGGCTTTAACATGTTAATATTACATTCAGGTTTCCTTTTAAAAATAGTTTAGCTTAAGCAGATGGTTATTGCAACTGAATTTTTTAATGTATTTGTTTGAAGCACTTTTATCCCACTTTTAAGCCAAAAAAAGGCTCCCACAGCAGCTTACAAAAATCAAGATAGTCCTCTGCCCTCAGATTTACAAACTGAAAGACACAAGAAAGGGGATTGGGAGGGAGGAGGAAAAAGCATGATGGTGGTGGTGGATTTAGTTGCCTAGATGGATGGGAATATACCTACTCTGGATCTAATTGTACTCAGGTTATCAATTCTCCTTCTGGGCTGGCCTATTCCTCTTTGTTTTCTTCTCTTCTTTTGCTTTCTGCTCATGAGTTCAAGCATTATCTGTTTCTTCTCCCATCCCCTCAGGGCCAATGTTTCCTCAGAAGCCCTTCTGGTGCCAGCTGGGAGAGGGAAGGCCACCACTGAGATCTGAATGGTGGCAGCTCATCAGGTTGTAGTCTGCTTCTTCTCCCATCCCCTTAGAATTTTTTAAATCCCTCTAAAATCTAGGGGAGGGGTCTTAAAAAAGAGGCCCTTAAGCCAACTAGTATACTTATTAATGGTTTACACAAACTGTGCTAATCTTAACAGTGAAAAGTAAATAGATTCTGATACTAGTGATTTAATAGACTACAAGAACACACCTTTGATGATGATGGTGGAGTAGGAAAATTAAGCCAGGCTGGAGCAAAGTCATGCTGCGCCATTTAGGTCCAGTCTCTCCAAATCAGTAAAAGAAGGCTTCAGCACCTCATGGCAAATACCTACCAGGGAAGTACAATGTATCATTATGTAGGATAAATATTTATATATTTATTTTTTTACCACAATGGTCCTCAAGGCAACTTACAAGTGAAAAGTAGTAACAAACCACAACAAAATGCAGTAACACAGGTAAAACAAAACACAAGTACAGCAGTTCTTCACCAAATGCACTTGGGAAAAGCATGCTACAAATGGGACACCAGAAAAGAGGTCCTATGCCCTGGTTAAATGGAAACAAACTGGAAGTCCGTGAAGATTCTTGAACACCAGCAATTTTAGTGCTCAAGTTACTTAAATCTCAACGTTTACATACTTAGAAGTATTTCTATCCCTTGAAATCAGTATCTTGAGGAACATAATACTTACAAATGAAAAGGGGAAAGAATTCACTTATGTTTGCATTCCCATACACAGGTTTCAATCCAAAGATCCACTCTGCAAATGAGAGGCACTTAAAATTTTGCTTGTACCTCCAATTCACAGTGGACACAAAATAAAGTGGCCATATAACATGTTAGGTTCTCCGAGTAAAATATGCAGTCTTATGCATCCTTACCTAGGAGCAAGTCCTGCTGAACTCAGCAGGATTTACTCCGAATCAACATGCAAAGTATATAGCTGCACAATTTATACTAGAAAATTAAACACAAAATTCTCATTTAATGCTCTCATTTTACGCTAACCTTTATTGTGAATATTTGGGCAGTCTTAGAAGAACCAAGACACTATTCATGGAAGAGATAGTCCAATGGTGTGCCTATGTCAACTATTCTTGTTTTATTTTTATCCCATCCTCTCAATCCTTAAGGAGGCTTCAAGAGTTTTTGTTTGTTTGTTTTAAATCAGTACTGGCTAGCACCAAATATTTAAAAGCAACATAGAAGGTACAACCATTCTTCTGCTCCACCTTCTGCTATTCAATCTCTTTTTAGGTATTCAGTGCAGCAATTTGTAAACACCATCTGGATCCATCTACAACAGGAGTGGGCAACTTGTGGCCTTCCAGATGTTTTGGCCTACAACTCTCATCATCTCTCACCAGTAGCTATGCCAACGAGGGCTGATGGGAGCTGTAAGCCAAAATATCTGACACTATAGTACTGGCATGTAGAACGGCGGGGGGGGGGGGGTTGCCTGCCACCTCTGTAGCATGGTGATACAACCCACGTTCTGAGTTTGCACATAAAGACAACCCATGGTTTAAACAACCCAGAGTACACAACACAACAAACCATGGGTTCTCTTTCTGGGCTGTTCATGGTCAATAAACCATGGTTTGTTAGTGTTGCCACATTCACACATCACAACAACCTATACATACAATGGGTTAGTATTATGTACAAACCAGGCCAATATATCCTCTCACAGAGCACAAAACTAAGGATTCAGGAAAACACAAACAAAAGCCACCTTACAGATTATTGTGCAGACCTTCCTAAGTGGGCAAATATTCAAAGAACATGCAAACTTAACAGGGTGAAATTGCACTGGAGAGAAAAAAGCATGCAACCTTGTAGCCTAGTCCTTTCTTTAAAACAAGGAGTACAATCATTTTGGCTGTCCTTGGAAGTCAGCCAAAAGTTTATTTCCACCTGGCCATCCCCCAACTCCGAGAAAAATCAAGGGCATTCTCTCTTGAAATCATGCTCAGCTACCTCTGAAGCCAGCACAATTACAGAGACAATTGTCTTCTCTCTTCCCCAGCTCTAAGCTCAGAAGGGCAGAGGTTTGTCAACCTGAACAGGAGGGAAAGACATGCTTCCCATGAAAAGCAAATTCTGTGCCCCTACTTTTAACCATTATTATGAGATCTGAATCATTATGCTTACACTGTCCTCTATGAGAGTTTAAGATTCCAGTTGCCTGCTAGCTACATTAACAGCACAATCCTATACCTGTGTACTCAAAGGTAAGACCTGTTGATTTCAATGGGCCTTACTCCCTGGTAAGAGTGTACAGGATTGCAGGATAAGCATCTTTGCAATAGAGACATTTTTCAGTTACAATAATATGTATGTCACTGAAGATCTGAAGTGTAGATTGGTAAGTGCTATCTGAACTGAACAACGGCAAACATCAATGGACAAAGACTACGTTCAATAGCTATACTAGAAATAATGATTGCGATATTTTGGCTTTTATTTTTTACTTATAAAGATGCATCTTGAAGAATCCAAACTAAATTTGGATAAAGATTAACAATATTTACAAGTTCAGCAAGCGCTTATCTCAATTACATTTTCCAGTAGGTCTGAAAAGTTACTAAACAAGTTTGAACAAGGTTTCTAACAACTTTCAGAAATGCAACTATGTCAGAACATTAAGAAGGTTATTGCATGCGAAAGTTCTGGACCCAGTATTGGTCCTACATATTCATTAACCATTTAGATTAAGATGTAAAGAGTATCCAAATTCTAAAGAACTATTTTAGGTGTGCCTAATGCAGGCATGGATAACCTGTGGCCCTCCAGATGTTGTTAGACAGCAACTGCCAACATTCTTAACCACTGGCCATGCAAGCTGGGGTTCATTTTCTTTGAACAACAGACCACCCCCTGACCCCATGTCATAAAGAAATTGCTTGACCTCTCAGATTCAAAAGTGGGTTGCTGTGTGGCATGTGGCGGGAAGGGCAGGCTACAATTCGAAATACATGAGCTTCAAATTTTAGAAATGCAGAGCTAGCTGCATTATTTATATTTTAGACAGCATATTTACCAAGTTTGTCATGTAGATAAAGACAGAAATGAAGACCGAAATTCAATATTCAAATTGGATATTCGGCCTTTGGACACAACTGAATTCAACAAGTCATGTGTCCAATGTAAATATCCATGTACAAATGTAACTAGAAGAACCGAAAGTGTAAGTATAAAGTGAGGGGCCATGGTTCAGGCCATGAATTTTCAAGAATGATTTGGTGTCAAACATTTCCTGGATAGATGTTAATACATAAAAAAACACCAACTGACGAGTGTTAGGTTTAGGTTGTATCAGAAGACAAGATAATACCAACAAGCAACATTCAGTCTGGGGAACCAAAACAGACAACAAACTGAAAAGGATTCAGAGAATAATCTTTGCGTGAAATGTATTACATTTGAGAGCACTGTAGCTCTCGATAGATAGGTAATTGTAATTATATTTTAACAATTATATTCATTTTACCTTTTAAATAGCTTGGAAAAGGTTAACTTGATCATATACTAGGTACTTTGTTTATAGCATGTCAAGCTGCATATAATAGTAAAGACTATAGGAGGAAAAAAAAATATCCATAGAAAAATATTTTACTTCTATTTTTGATAGCCCAAGGTTTCATTAGAAACATTCAGATGTCATGCTAAACTATAGTTTAGTGCAACAAGAGCAAGCAGCAGCAAGCCTAAGTTCTCATGCTCCCCCTTTGGTGTGGCTGCAAATGAGTTGATTTTCATGACCCAGAGCATAACATGTCATCTGAATCCTAAACTGTGGTTACTGTTAATTATGGTTTCATTAAATCAGCCAGCAAAATAACCCATGGTTTGAAGTTCGCTTAACTATGGTTCGTTTGAAATCTGAACTTGGCAAACTGGTTCACATGACATGACAAGATGTAGTTAATCTAAACTGGAAGGAAAAGCCCCCAAACTCCTTCTCACAGCCATGCTGGAAAAAGAAAAGGCGGGAGTGTGAGAGCCCAAGGGTCGCTGCAGTTCACTGTTGTCAGGCTAAACTATAGTTTAGTTGTGTAACATCTGAACCAGGCCATTATGTTAACTTTAAAAACTAACTCCAAACACTTTATTCATTTAGAGAACAAGTCTGAAATTTAAAAGATGATTTCTGGTTACCTTGGTTTGGCTTAGTAGAAGTCTAAAGAGAAGATTTCCCAACCTCTTTCAAAGCATTTAAAGGAATGCCAGAGAAGAGGGTGAGGAATTATTAACCATATCTATTAAAGGTTATGGAAAGACAAGAGGAAGATTTTAAACTACAAGGAATTAAATATTTGGACATCCTACAAATCAGTACAGTGTAAGAACTACATTGCTATTGAAGCTTAAAAGATCTCACCTTGGAAATTTTCATCACACTCTTGAACAATAATCTATCTAGGTTGCTTCAGGTATAGAATTAGGCTGAAGATGAATTTGTGTTTTTTAAAGATCAACCAACAAAGTTACAATTAAATATCATCATAAACTTAATAAACATAAAATGAATTAATGGTTCTGTCACACTCACATGCATTGAATTGCCTACCAATCATATACATTCATTTCAGTTTTTCATCTAATGAAAATAGCTCTGTCCAGCCTAGCAGCTTTGGCTTCTTGAAAATTCTAGACTTTCAGTTACTGTTTCTCTGACTAAACACAGGCTGGATAGGATTGTTGTTCTGTGCTTATGTGGTGGTGGAACTGGGCCAAGAGTGGCAGAGGAAACAGTTAAGACAAAAGGACAATATAGCAGGCTGGATAAAAAATTATGATTTTAAAGAAATAACCAGAAAAATAAAAAGTTGGATCTTTTATTTTCTTAAAGATGCAAATACTACATTTCTCTTAACGAGGTTAACACTAAATAAACTAGACATTAGAATGTTAGCAATACAGTTAGTCTCTATACTATATAAACACCTCTACCAGATATAGTGAGTTAAGAGGCTTTTCTATAGAAATGAAGAACCAATATGATCATGTCTCAATTGTCCAGTCTGCATTTTCCAGTATTCCCACACTTGGCACTGCAATCCTATAACCACTTGCCTGGGAGTAAGCCCCACCAAACTCAATGGAACTTCTTTCTGAGTAGACATGTATAGAATTGTGCTGTTGACCTCAAACTGTCATAGATACTGATCATAAGACAGAGCCTATATGGGAATATTTTAAAGACATTCCGCATACAAGTAAAAAAGGAAACCATGTAAAATATATACACTGGGAATGTTTCACAAATTTTGGCTAATCTTGGTAGCCTTTATTTGTGGTTGCCACCAACTGGTTCTTTCTCGGAGTGCTCTGGCAAACACAGAAAACTTGGGGAACTGACAAGGTCCTGGCAAGACTTCCACTACACTTCAGAAACATTGTGAGTGTCTTTGAATCATAGCATGAAGTTAGAAGACTGGGGAAGCAACAATTGCTGGGCTTGAGGAGAATAGACAGTCAGCATGGAGACCATATTTGGGGACCCTTATACAAGAGACATAACAAAACAATGGGTTTGGAAATGTCAATACATTGTGACTTCCAAAGCTACAGATACTAAAAAAAAACAAAACCCAAAAAACCCAGAGGTCCCAGATACAGGAAACAATATTATGACTCTGCCTACATGAGATTACAACATATTCAGTGAACACTACAAACTGCTACTGCTGCTCAAAAGATAATTCCTTGCATCACAGTGCACCCTCCTGAAATCCAGCCCAAAATAGCTTTTGCATGATTAGCTATGACAGTGGCACTAACAAAACATTCAAAGCAGTGATGTAGCATAGAGCAATTGTGTCCCACTTTATAGCTGATTACAGAACATTTCTCATTAAATATGCTTCAGCTTCATAACTGCTTCTTCACTAGAGACACATCAATGGTTGACATGAAAAGACTGTTACTGATTTTATTAAAATATAAGCCAAACAAGATGGCTCACATAATTGACCCACCCTAGCCCACCCAACAGAGGAAAAAGAAAAAAGCTAGTAGGCTAATAAACAAGTAACTAGATATACTAAGATATTAAAAAAAAGAAGTCTGAGTAAAGAAAAGAAAAAAGCGGAAAGCAGGGTATTAGAAACAAAGGGGAAGCGCAGCAGCAGAAGAACCCAGGTAGCAGAGAAAATTCCAAACTCATTCCTAACAACGATGTTTTATTATAATGCAAATAGTATTCGATTTTCATCCAATATAATGAGTTTCATAAGCAGAATTCAACTATCTTGCTTGCCCATCAGCCAGGCGCCAGTGTGCAAGACAAGCCTGAGACCTCCTCCCAACACTGGAGCTCCAAAAAGGGGGAGGGATGATCCCCAGCCCCCAAGATGGGCAGAACCCTGAAATTTCTTTTAGCTCTGAGTTTGCTGGGCACAAGCAGAGAGTCAAAACAAACCCCTGACCCTCAACTGGAGAGAGAAGCTGGAGCCATCAGTTTATCTTCTCCTGTGGGCAGTCAAATCTCCAGCCACCTATAGATATAGAGCAAGCTGCCTTTCCTCTGCTGGCCCTTGCCGGCTCCTAGCTAGAGGGGAACAGTGGAGGGGGGGTTTTGCACTTGAGGTGCCAACTGCCTAGTAGGCATCCGGCATCCCTCACCAGCTCCACGCTGGAGGGGACAGCGCAGGTGAGTTGGCTTATCCCTGACCTAGTGCTGCATTTCAGAGATGCAGCACAAAGTCAGAGACAAGACCCATCCCTTGGGGTAGGGCTGTCTTGGCAACCACAAGTTTTAGATTGGCCACCAAGGCCACCCAAAAATTTGTCAACCCCTGTTCATATACACAAAAACCTAAAAAAGCAAAGCTGATAACATTCACAATTTTGTTTTACTTTAGTGGAGTTCACAATAATGTGAATGGTTGGCTACCAGGTTGAGCAAAAATTTGTGGTCACCACCAACCCTGCTCCTTCCCCAATTCTTCTGCCAAACATTTCTGCCATATAAATGTGAAGGTGCCATGATGTCCTGCCAATAAGTGATCTTATCCTTAGAAAAAAGAACTGTGAAGATTCAATGAGGCAATTGTTAACTGTAGACGCTAGAGCAGTCCCTCTTGAACTGCAGATGTATCCCCTGCACTCCAACATAATTTGGCAATAACCTCACTGTGTGAATGTTAGATACAAAAGCATATGACATCCCTGTTTCAGGCTGAAGATACAATAATCAATATATTAGTTATCGCTACACTGCTCAGATATCAACTGTGTGGAAAGACAAGTTACAAAGGTGTTCATATGTCCTTCCTGCTCACATTATTTCTGATAACAGAAATAACATGCTGCATAATATTAACTGTAGTTGCATGGACTCAAGAGCTACCTTACCCACACAGAATACCTCCAGAGCCTACCTAATCAAATATGCAATACAGCAAAAAGGGATACTCTTACCATGCCCAGAGAATGATCTGAAGGCATAAAATGCAGTTCTACTGCTGAAGTTAAGCAGCTTTGGCCCTGTAAGCTACCTGCATGGGAGGCCTCTTGGGAACACTCTGAGCAGTTCAACGCTACATACACAAGGAAGCCCTATCCTTATATATCCCCAATGGCTCATTTCTTGTCTCCTGTCATAAAAGAAAAGAATCTCCACAACAACATTTATTCCATTCCTTCGCCATATTTTTCTCCGTTTACGAATGACAAGTTACTATTTGCCAAAAGTAAGGATATTAGCCCCATTTGCTACTATTTGATTGTCTAAGTTGTCTACAACAACTTAGATTAGCAGTCCCTAAAACAGCACGTTATAGGTGGGCAAAGAGACTGAAAAGATAAATATGAACAGATTTACACTTACAAGTTCTACATGTATTATAGACTGGGGAAGGAGGCAGCAACCTGAGGCACTTCTACACCACTTGAAGAGACATTCACAAAACTATCAAGCATTTTTAGCTATGTCTTCTTATCACTGCTTCTAGTTTTTATTTATTTTAAAGATTTATATACCACCCTTTAGCAGTGCTTCTAGGATGGTTTCTGAAAACAAGATAAAATACAGAAGTCAAGATAAAACATTCTTAAGAGCCATTAGGGGTCTATAAATATAGGGCTTTCTTGTTTATCTAGCAGTTAACTCAGACTGTTAAAAAAGCCTGAAAAAATAAGAACATCTTCACCTGGTGCCGAGAAGATTGAAATGTTGGTGCTAGGCAAGCATTTTTAGGGGAGGGAGTTCCATAAGAGGGTGCCACAACCAAATAGGCCTTCTCTCTGGTTGCTACCCACCTCACAAAGCAAGGCCACCTGGAGGAAGGGCTCCAGAAATAACCTCAATAAATGGGCAGGTTGCAAAGATAATTTAAACAAAATATGATGACAAAAACACTCAAGGAGCAGGAAAAAGGTGAAAAAGGTACACAAGCCACACTTCTAAAGGCAACAAAAATGGTATTTTCGGAGGAATTGAGGATTTCCATATGACATTACCAATTCCTTAATGCCATGGAATAAGTGCACTGTATCTACCAAACATGGCTGTCTGATTTAAATCAAGGTGATAAATTAAATCAATGTTTAAATCAGCAAGAAAAAAGACAAATTTAAATCAAGTTTCCCACTCATACAGTTGCATATACTTCCAACAGGACAAATCTGACCACTAAACCATGTTAATTTACAACCAGAGTATTATTTATACTGTGGTTTCAGTCTTATAACCAGACGTTACACCTATCTGTCAGGCTGTATACATTTTGTACACTTTACCTATAAACCAATGTCCTTAAAATAGTCTCATATAGCAGCTTTTCCCAACCTGATGCCCTCCAGATGTTGTGGACTATAACTCCCATCAACCTCAGCCAGCATGGTCAATGGTCAGGGATTATGAGAGTTCAAAACATCTGGAGGTTGGGGAAGGCTGCCATATTTATTTATTTCTATTTATTTATTTATTAAATTTATTAATCGCCCATCTGGCTGGTCACCCAGCCACTCTGGGCAATGTACAATAATAAAAACAATTTAAAACAATAAAATTCTACATTTAAAAACATCGTATTTCTAAAAATACCCTAACCCACCCCAAATGCCTGCCTGAACAACCTCATTTTTAATGCATGGTGGAAGCTCATTAAAGAGGGGGGCATGGCGGAGTTCCCTAGCGAGGGAGTTCCACAGAGTAGGGGCCGCCACAGAGAAGGCCCTCTCCCTCGTCCTCACCAGTCTAGCTGTCCTTTCCAGAAATTTTGAAGCCATGGATTTTTTCCAGGGGGTGGAGGGTGGTTCAGGGAAAAACAGAATGGCGGGGGGGGGGGGGGATTGAAAAATAAGCAATACATTTTTAGCACACTTTACAGATCTAAAGTGACTTGTTGCTTTAGGAGAGCCTTTCCCATCCTAGTGTCCTCCAGACTTCAGTTCTCATCACATCAGCCCCACACAACATGGCCAATGGTCAGGTTTGGACAATGGTTATAGTCCAAAGCATCTGGAGGGCACCAGGTTGGGAAGGTTGCTTTAAGAAGTTATGTATAACTTGGTTTGTTCATAAAATTATTAAAATTAAAAACTGTTAAAAGTAAACTCAGTAAATTTGTAATTACTGTCTGAATGAAATATACTTTTACATTTAATGTGCCAAACATGATAATGTTACAAGCAAACCAAGTTATACATATTCTTTAAGGAGTTTCCGCCAGGCTTTGAAACCTGGCTGTTCGGGCAGGCATTTGGGGTGGGTTAGGGTTTTTGTTGTTTTAGAGCAATGTTGTTTGTTCAGTTGATTGTGTAAATTTGTTGTATTTCGTATTATTTGTACTGTACACCGCCTAGAGTGGCTGGGTAGCCGGCCAGATGGGCAGCTAATAAATCAAATAAATAAGTAACACATTCTAGGTTCCTATTTTACATTTGATCACAGGGACAGCAAGTAGTCCCTGAAACATCTGAATTATCCTAGACGCTGGAATGGAAAGCAACTTTATTTAAGAACCTTTAAGCAATCTCAACCTATTATTTTATTCACTTCTATAAATAGTTTCAATTAATAAACATCTTACTTTTTGCTCATTTTGAAAGGTTATCTCTAGTGGTGGTGTCAACCCCACACCTATGCCCTAGGAACCAGTCTACTGAGTTTCTTTTAGGCAGAGAGTATTTATTCTAGTGGCACCAGTGAAAAGGTTTTATAGCTGAGGCACCATTCCCTAGTGGTGAGATCTAAACAAGAACAGTATTAAAAACTGTAGCAATGACCTCTATAGACCCAAGCCTCAAAGTTAATTAAGGGAGCAATCCTACCAGGATAGGCGTCCGCCTCCAAACTCAGAGGCGACCGCTTATCCAATGCAGGGCAGAAGAAGCATGGGGGGATCATCCCCTCCGTGCTTCAGCCACCCTGCATTTGCGGCTAGACAGCCAATTTCCACTGCTTAGCCGGGGGAAGGTGGAGCAGGGGAAGCGGCTGCCAGACAACACGCTGGATGTGTTGTACCAGCATTTCCGCTTTCCCTGCCCCGGAATGCTCGGTTTTTGCCGCTCTGCGCTCCTCTTCCAAGCGCGGAGCGCAGGGCCATTCCAGGCTGCCTGCGAGGCAGTGTGGGAGGAGGGAAGGTCAGTTCCCGAAAACCAATGTACCCTATGGCCGTGTAGCTGCTGGCTAGCAGCCATAGGATTGCGCCCTAAAAGAAATAAGAAACTTAGATAAGATAACCCACAGGCTGTTCTGTTGCATCTGGTGGCAGTGGCATGATAACACAGTGTTTTTTTCCATGTGTGGATTTTAGATTAGAACAACATTAACTGACTGCTACAGCATTTAGCCAGAACAACCCCAGAATCACAGAACTCGATAGAACAAAACTAAATTGTCAAGAATGCACGTTTCCATCCATATTATGATACGGTGACATGACTCTACTCACATGTTGGGAAACTGAGCATGACTTGGAACATCCCTGAAATAGCTAAGCTGGGAATCTTACAGAGATGATTAAAAAACATTTTCCCTATAGCTTCATTATTTCCAGAAACGTTACATCTCTAGTCATTCCATAAAACTCTTATTACATCATTTTTAGAAATGATTTGGGGGGAGTAAAGGCTGAGTAACAATATATAAATACCTCATTTTAAATATTTTGTCATTCTAAAAGAAAATATGTCATAATCCAAAGCTGTTCCATTTAAAAAAAAAAAAAAAACAGTCCGGGGGGGGGATGTTTCCCCCCCAATTTTGCCATTTTTTAATCCATAAAAACTTGTTTCAATAACATCTATAAAGATGATGATGTAACTACACCTCCCATAAGCCCTAGCCAGCACTGCCAATGGACAGGGATTATGGAAGTTGAAGTTCAAAGTATATGGAGGGCACCAGGCTGCTTACCCCCGCTCTAGACATATTTCAGTTTTCAAGGTTCTTCTTAAAATGTGGCACCCAGAACTGGACCCAGAACTCCAGAGTAGAATGTAACTATTACTTCCAGTGATCTAAACATTGTGATACTGTTAACACAGCCTAACTTTGCATTACCGTTTTTTAACGGGGGGGGGGGGGAGTGCAATCCTGTTAATTCTGCTCAACTTCTCATTGGCTTTTGATACCATTGACCATGGTATCCTCCTGGACAGACTCTGGGGGATGGGTATTGGACACACTGTTACAGTGGTTCCAGTCATACCTGCAGGGCTGATTTCAGACAGTAACATGGGGTGACTATTCCTTGGCCCATTGGCAATTGAGCTATGTGGTTTCATAGGGTACCATCTCCTCCCCAATGGTGTTTAAAATCTGTATGAAGCTGCTGGGAGCGGTCATTACGGGATTTGGAGCCAAGTGCCATCAGTGCGCTGATGAAACACAGCTCTATCTCCCTGTGACACCTGAATCAGGAGAGGCTGTGAAAGTCCTGGATCAGTGCCTAGATGCAGTAATGGGCAAGATGAGGGCCAATAAACTGAAACTGAATCCTGGCAAGACACAAACCCTGTGGGTGAGTGGTTCCCGAGTCCAGGAGATAGGTTCACTGCCTGTTCTGGATGGGGTTGCACTCCCTCTGAAAGATCAGCTCTGTAGTTTGGGGATACTCCTAGACACATCATTGTTGCTGGAGGCCCAAGTGGCCATGGCGGTTCAGAGTGCCTTTTACCAGCTTTGGCTGGTTTGCCAACTATGCCCTCTCCTGGACAGGGATAGCTTGGCCACAGTGGTACAGGCGCTAATAACCTCAAGACTGGATTACTGCCATGTGCTCTGTGTGGGGCTGCCCTTACAGCTACTCCAGAAGCTGAAGCTAGCATAGAATGCAGCAGCTCAGCTGTTGTTGGGCGCTGCCCCTTTTCAGCATGCAACTCCTTTGCTGACGGAACTGCACTGGCTGCCCATTCGCTACCAGGCCAGGTTTAAAGTTTTGGTACTAGTGTACAAAGCCCTAAACAACTTGGAACCAGGACACCTGAGAGAGCGCCTTCTCCCTTATCAACCTGCCTGGTCACTGAGGTCATTGGGGGGCATGGTCCTGGTGGTTCCACATGGACAATATGGCCTGATTGGAGCCCACCAGGAGGAGAGCCTTCAGTGTGGCAGCCCCTTTTCTTTGCTACTTCCTGCCCCTGGAGGTAAGGCAGATGCCAACACTGTGCTGCTTCCGGTGCCTCCTGAAAACAGTTGTTCCAGGAAGCATTCCTTAAATGACCAGTCACAGTTTTTATTAGCCTTTTGTTTTAAATTATTTAGTATGGTGTTTTAATCCTTTATCTTTTTTACTATTGGACTTCTCCTGTTCACTGCTCCAGAATCTGTTTGGATGGGGAGCAGTATACAACTGTTGTAAATACTAGTAGTAATAATGATAACAACAACAACCAGCCACATCAACCTGCTGACTCAGCTCACCTTGTAATCCACTAAGACACCTAGATCCTTTTCACATGTACTGTTGTCAAGCCAGGTTTCCCCCAATCCTATATTTGTGCCTTTGATTTCTTTTGCTATCTAAATGCAAGACTTTACATTTATCCTTGCTGAATTTCATCATGTTGGTTTTGCCCAGCATTCCAGCCTGAAATAAGTTTTTAATATTGATTTTGCCTTCTATGGTATTAGCTATCTAAGCTTTGTATCATCTGCAAATTTAGAAAGCATTTCCATTTGAGGTTTCCCTCCAGTATGACACAGAGCCACTAATGAGCACTCACTGGGAATGGTTGTTCAATCAGCTGCGGAGCCACCTAACATCAATATCATCCAGGCCACATTTATCTGCTTAACAAGGATATCATGGGAGACCTTGTCAAATGCTTTGCTGAAATCCAAGATATACTATGTCCACAGTATTCCCATTATCTAACCAATTAGTAACTACCAAAAAAGGAAATAAGTTTGGTCTGGCATAATTTATTCTTGAAAAACCCATGCTGTCGTCTAATTATAATTCTCAAAGATTATAGACTGTGGCTCTGAAAAAACACCTCCAAGCTTCTTCAGTACCATCAGATGTAATTCATCTGTCCATGGACTTGAACTCATTTAAAATAGCTAACCATCTCTTAAGTATCGTGGGCTGCACTTCCCTATTGTTTGTTCTACTTTTCCTACGTTGAACACAACTCCTCCTTACAGGAGAAGGGCAGAAGAATTTAGTAGCTCTGCCTCCTCTCAGCTACCTGTTAACACTTTACCTTCTTCCCCAAGCCTATCACTTCCTTATTCTTCTTGCTCTGAACATATCCAAGAAGCCAATGTTGTTGTTTTTACCATACCTTGCAAGCCTTGGGTCATTCTGAGCTTTAGCCTTCCTGAAACCATTCTTACAGATTCAGGCTACTTTACTGTACTCCTCCTTGGTTATATGGCCCCCTTCCGTCTCCTATACATATTCTTTCTAAGGGCCAATCTACATTGCACCCGCCATCGCAATGAATTCGGTGTCCCATCGGGTTAAACGCTCTTGTATTAAAACGCGATTATCCACACTCAGCCATTTTCCCCACTGCGATGCTTCATCGAATTCACAAGCTCGGTTCTCACTCAAGCGCTGTGCTGTTTTCCTGCTCTTAAAGACGGAGGCTCCCACTGGAGGATCAGAAACTCTTCCTGTTTCTGCTGATTCCACGCCCACCACGCTCACAGCTCTCAACGGCCCGATGTCATCTTCCGGCTACTGATCACATAGCTTCCTCAGCACTCAATGTTTCCTCAGCAACAAGCAAAGGGCTGGATGTGTGCGTGCTTGTGTGCGTGCTTGTCTGATCTCGGAAGCTAAGCAGGATCAGCCCCGGTCAGTAGTTGGGATGGGCGACCACCTGGGAATCAGGCTTCCTGCTAACTTTTACCCCCTCCTATCCCCCGCTCTGGACTTTTTTTTTAATCAAGGCAATATCTTCGAAGAATCGTGGCTTCTCCACGATTCACAGCTTCAAATCTTCGAAGATCATGCCTGAATTAGGAAAAAAAATCACAGAGAAGCCACAATTCTTCAAAGATAACGCCTTAATTAAAAAAAAATCTGGAGCGGAGGATAGGAGGGGGTAAAACTTAAGTCTCATTGGAAGGGATAGAACAATCCCCTGCTCAATGCAGGAAGCCAGATTCCCAGGCGGTCGCCCATCCAACTACTGACCGGGGCCGACCTTGCTTAGCTTCCGAGATCAGACAAGGGTGCGCATATCCAGCCCTTTGCTTGTTGCTGAGGAAACACTGAGTGCTGAGGAAGCTATGCGATCAGTAGCCGGAAGACGACATCGGGCCGTCGAGAGCTGTGACTGGACAGGAGGGAAATACAAACAGCGCCATATATAGACAGGCAGGGGAGGGGACTACGACCAGATATGGTAGCAAGGGCGGAAAATCAGAGCACATTAAGGGGAAATACCGGGATATCAGGGTATTGAAAACGGGAGCACGGAAGCGGAAAATTTCGTCTCCAATTCGAGGCGGGTACTGCGTAGTGTGAAAGACAGGCAGTGAAACCTCATTGGAAGTGAAAAAAACACGTAAGTGTAGATCGGCCCTAAGTCTCATCTCAGATAGCTCTCTGTGTAGCCACACTGGCTTCTTTAGATTTCTCCCATTTTGCCATTTCACTGGAAAAGTTCATGATTGTGTCTTTACTACTTCACTTTTCAGAAACTTCTGTCCCCCTTGAATTCTTCTTCACCTTCAGAATTGCCATAGAATCCTACCCAACTTTTCTCTGAGCTCTTTCAAATCAGCTTTCCTTAAATGCCATGATACATGTCCAGCTATGCTGTTTTCAATTCCCTTGTATCATCAACTCCAAGATGACATCTTGGAATTGATCCCGCAAGGTTCATGGCACTTTCACTTCATCAATTATTTCTGCCAGTCAGGATTAAGTCCAGGACAGCGGATCCCCTTGTTCCTTCCTCCACCTTCTGAGGGGAAGTCGCTCTATGAATAGAGAACTAAATTAAAACTAAACAAAGCAAGGCTAACGTTAGATTTTTCTAAAGCATAAAATATTAAATTCAGGCCTTTATGTTGTACTTTTTAAATTCTCCATCCATAGATAAAATACGAAATCATTATGTTAGCAGGGACTGCTAACATATACTTGCTGCAAAGCCTTTAGTGTTTAGCATCAAAAAAGGCTGACACCAGATTTCTAGTTGTGAAGTTCACGCCGGACAGCACGTAAGATAATGCCTTTTCATATCTTTAATCAGGAAGCAGTGTACCCTTCATTTGCTAAAAGACTTGACATAAATGGGAATTCAAGCAGCATACCCTATTGTATAGGATATATAGAACTGCCAGAGAAAATATCATAGCCATTTTGCTAAATTACAATGAAAGAGGCTACTCAGATTTTAAACATAAATGACTTCAAAGATGAGGTGCAATTACAGCGGCTCAAATCTAAAGATCCCACTGCACAAGTGAAAGGCACTTCTGCTTGCACCCCATCCACAGCATCCCACACACTAGCTTCAGAGATTCTGGGAGGGGACTGAAAATGGAAAAGGGGGAAATGGTCCCCCTTTTCCTGAGCTACCAGAAACATTCTCTCCAGGGTATCATGGGGCAGAGAATTCTCCATTTCTGATACTACACTGTTTTATACAATTAATTAATGGCATAATATAGATAAAATACCAGTCAAATTGGACAGTTTCAAATTTCTAAAAAAACAGGTGACTATCCCTAGGAAGCATGCATATATAATAATAATGCATTATTATGCATGGGTGTGATAAGAACAGTCTGTTAGCAGTTTCAGTACCTTCATTTTTTCCTCAAAATTTAAAAAAGCAAACTGTATTGCCATGTCATAAACGAATTAGAAGTATTCCAGTAAAACAATTTCCAAATAAAGATTTGATTTGTTTGAATATTTTGGGAAATGAGAACCACATTAAGTGTACTGTATTGTATTCTGCATATTCAAATATTTCAGTTCAAATACTTTTGGCTTCTGAAAAACATCGACATATTTACACACCATGTAAAATTAACATGGTGTAATTTGAGTTTTGTTTTCCAAATATAAGCCAAAATTCAGATGCAAATCTATTACAGGGATTGAAAAATTTCCAGAAAATATTTCGATTCCACATTTCCCAGAAAACCTACGTCACTTCTACTGACATAGTAGGATACTGGAATCTAAGCCATATACTTTAAAACTAACCCCAATCAGTGTTAAGTAGTACTCATCCATTTGAAAGTACTCATCCATTTGAATATATAATGCTTCTTTTATCTTTTGCCAAAACAAAAGGTCATGATTTCCTCTGAGGAGTAGCATTGTATAGCTGAACATTAGATTTGTACACAGTAAACCATGCTTAAGCTCAGCACCTTCACCAAGTCACTATTCCTTCAATTTCACTTTAAAGAGGTGGAGGAAAGGCAACACAAAAATACAAGACACACACATGTATATATTATAAACTGGCAACAATGCTCCTGATTAATTGTACCTTTTAACTTTCTTTCCACATTAGGCTATTTTTCTCAGTATTACACCATGTATCAAACTGATCAGCTCTCTTTAGGAAACTACAGGGTGTTTCAAAATGATGGACCCAATTTCAAAGCAGTATATCACCTGCACGAAGAGCCTGTACCAATTGCAACTGGTATAGCCTCATGATTAAACATTGCCTTAACACATGCCAGACAGTCGTATGAGAGATCACAAGTTCTTGGCTGGCACTAAGACTGGACTTGCGCAGGCTACACTGAAAACGCTCTTGAATTCTTCTCACATTTTCCTCTGCAGTGCGTGGTCACCCTGTGCTCTTCCCCTTACATAAACAGCCTGTTTCCTCAAATTGTCGGTAGCAATGACGAATACTCTTTGGCATTGGCGGATCATTGCCAAAACACTGTTGAAACGCATGCTACACCGCAATTGCGGATTCAGTCTTGCTGAACTGCAGAATACAAAACGCCTTGCAAATGACTGAGGCTAAGGGCTGTTTATGCGCTGAGAGAGGCATCTAGCAGTAATCATTTGAAACTCTATGCCCCACGCTTTCAAGTGGTAAGAGTTTCATTCACGGACGGTTCGTGATTGCAGAGATATAGCGATTTCAAATCGGGTCCAATATAGATATATAGCGGTTTCAAATCTTTTTGAAACACCCTGTACTTTTTTGTGATTGATCTTGCTACTTCTGCAGTTTTCCCTTAGTTTCATCTGCCCTTCCCACATGTCCTTTATGTCTTTTTACACTGTAATCATGTGAACATTTTTGTTTTATCGTAATTTGTTTTGTACAGAGCCTAGTGTTAAGTGCTTCATAAATATTATTAGATGAAAACATATTACCTGGTTTAGCAAAAAGCTGATCCCGCTACTCTACGCTTAGTTTTCAGACAGAGGCAGGAATATTTTCTTGCAGACTTGTACCTTAATATTAAAAGATTCCAACCATACTCCAACTCAGAAGTGCTTGACCCAAACAGTACAAAGCAGCAATAACAATAATAAAACAAATAATTTATATAGCACTTTGTGTGTGAAATGCTTTGGACAGTTTATTTGTAATTTAAAATTGGATAGGCAGCTTTGAGTGGCATTTTAACTTTTGGCCAAGTAGCTCCCCCCCATACAGGGAAAGTCTGTTCCTTGGCCTCCAAGGATTGGATCTGAAGACATGAGCGAAACTCCCCTCAAGCAATGGAGCTTTCCCAACCCCTTCTCCACAATGCAGCCCCCCCTCAAAAAAAACTGCTCAGAGGACCCGCTGGAACGGCAGGGGACGGAGCACAGGGGGAAGAGCACAGGAGCAAAAGCAGTAGAGAGCAATTGACAGAAACAGGGGGCCTACCTTGTATGAACACCTTCTGCTCATACAAGAGCACGTTTGGCTCCACGCTTAAGATATTTGGCCACTTCTTTTTCTAATGTTTTAAGTATAGAGTGGAACTAAATGGCACCACAAACCAAAAGGTACTTCTTTCTACAGAAGGAAGAGAAGATCAAACATTAGGAGTCACTAAGACAAGTTTAACTACTAATCTGGTCTCCTGTGGCAAATTTAAATGGCCACTAGGCAATGAGCTGCACACAACTGCCATACTGCTCTTTTATTTACACAAGGCTGTACTATAAATGCTGCACATGTAAGCTCCTGTTATTCCTACAGGTCTTAAAGACTAATGTCTCTGAGGTTCGAAGGGAGACAGGAACCAGCCTCCATAAAACAGCCCTGTGTAAACATGGGACAATACTATGATGCTTACCAGCAAGTTTCTTTTAAGCCACAAGTCTGGAAAGAGTGTTCAGTGTAAATGCCCCAGAAAACAAGCCAGCCAAGAAGGCAGTTTGAGCCCAGTAAGCAAAGAGGCAGTCGCCTTGCAACTATATCTCCCCCATTCCTGTTCAGCAGATGCCCTCTGAAAAGCATGCCAGGAAGAAATACAGCTCAAGTCTGAGATACAGTGGAGTGAGGAAGCAAACATTTCCCCCCAAGCACAGACATCATCTTCTTCCTCAACTGCATTCTCCAAAGAGCAAGATGGGCACTAAGAGAAGTGTTGAAATGAATGCCCACACAGCTGGCTTCTTCCTCAAGCCTCAAAGGTTGCTAACTCAACGAGAGGGAGATGTCAGCCAATGCAGCATTCAGTCAAATAAATCCAGAGGTGGTATGCTGAGCAACAGAAGGGCAAAAGGGGGTGCAGGTAAACAGAATGATCATCCCCTAATTACTTATAAAGCCTCACAACCTTCATTTGGATTATCACAGGCAAATGTTTGTAGCTAACTGGTTTAACCAGATTCTAATTAAAATAAATGGTACTGTGGTTAAAATAAAAGGTTGAACCTGAAGATCTGAATTCCATTCAAAGCTCTACCGGGTAGTTTACATGTGATCTAAAGCCAGTGATTATTTTATATAGTGCAAGTAACTTCTTTTCACAGGGGACTATTTGACAAAAAAATTCCACCAATTACAAAATTGCTGTGATGGTACTTAAACAGGTAAGAGAGATTATTTAAACAGATTCAGTTTAATATGTTATATATTCCAAACATTTTAGACAGTTTTAAAATTGAATGGCGAGTACCAAATTGATATGGTTTTTATTTTTTAGAAGTTAAAACTCACTGAAGTATCAGATATTAGACTTTACTCAGACATTTTGCAGAACAAGCCTCTAACTTTGCTTGTCAAACGCTATGGCTGCATTGGACAATCAAATTCTGGCTTAATAAACCAGGATATGCCCAAGCTTCGTAGACCCCCATGCAGTTCCTTTACTCCTTCCTTCACACAAGTGGGGAAACAACCCAGGAAGTTAACTACAGCTTCCTGTTACGTCCAAACCAGGAACAATGGTTATTGGCTTACAAATAAGCCAGGATTCAGAGGCCAAATTTAAACCATGGCTTCATAATCCTAGCTTGTTTGGAAGCTATTAACAGGTATCCATGAATCTGCTTGCCAGAAGCAAGCGCACCCAGTACTCTGAGAGGACTCAAGGGAAGAGAGAGGATTGGTGGCAATCAGAAATAATGGTTGGCTAGTAAGCCAAGACATCTGTGGAACTCTGGTCATTAATCATAATTTTCTAGTTCAGGCATTAACAAGAAGACGTGATTAACTGGGGCTTCATAGCTTGTTTGGGAAGAGTGAAGTTAAGCCAGGACTTGATCGCCCAATCCAGACCATTACACAGCTTCATTTAACATATCACACTGCTAATATTTAAACACATGTTTATTTTCACCCAGACTAATTAAACTTTCAGTAAAAAAAAAAAAAAGCAGTAATGTGGGGCAGAATAGTGCTTTATTTTTCCACAGAAAATGTTCCATTTCATAAATTCATTAGTAAAAATGAATGTATGCCAATTGCAAATACAATATTAAGCAAGCTTGTAATTAATGCTTTTCAGGTGATTACACATACCATACATATATGTCACTGAAATATACGTATGTCTCAAGAGTGAAATGGAACTAATAAATAGTGACAGCAAAACTGAAGGTGCCTCAACCCTAGGTGAAGAGAGTTGAACCCTATTCAAATAGGTAAGTGGTTGTCAGCATATCATGTACATTTGCCGGGGGGGGGGGGGGGTTGCTAAAATTAACTAGTGTGTCAACAGTTTTCAGGACCTTTATTTTTTCTTAAACTTAAACAATGTCAGGGAAGTACATGCTATTGTCTTTCATTTTTTACAAGTATTCCAATAAAAAATTCTACATAATATAACATTAAATCATATTAAGTGCTTTAATTTTTTCCCTCAAATATTTCAGATCAAATAATTGTCGTGTACTGAGCAAAACCCTAACATGGGACATTTTTTTAGCTTTGTTATTTACTAAATACAAGTAAAATAAACATGATAAATTATATCTCTCTAGGGCAGGGGTGGGCAACTTGTGGCCCTCCAGATGGTTTGGCCTACTGCTCTCATCAGCTCTAGCTAGTGGTAAGGGATGATGGGATTTGTGGCCCTCCAGATGTTTTGGCCTACAAGTAGCCCAAGCCCATTCTAGGGCATCAGAAATTTTTCCAATACAAACAGAAGTTTTCCATATGCAAATTAAGCTAATTTGCACTGGAAAATTTTCCAATTCAGAATTTTCCAGAAAACCCACATAACTGAAAAAGTAGTCACAGAGGTCAATTTCAAACAAGTCACATACAAATCTGTAGTGAGTGTGTACAGCTAAATACAAATTCTTCAATAAATTCAGGGGAACTAAATTCAGTACAGTAGTATTCAACATTTTCATACCCAGGACCCACTTTCAACTATGTCCATTCTTTTTAAGCCATACATGCCTATCTTCTTTTTCCTTTGTCCCCTGTCACGAAGGAGCAAGGCTCCTATACTTTAATACTTGCACAGAAGAGGGATTTTGGTGGATGCAGTTTTCTTCTGCATGATTAAAAAAAAGCTGCACCTGCTGAAATTCAGTTCTATTTGACTACTAAAAATTATAGAAAACCTTTCTTCCTTTGTCACTGGTCACCAACTGTACTTCTCAAACCCCCTGTTGAAAAACCTGAAGAAAAAAAATGGTGGCAATGCCACTGCTGCAGCCAACCTAGGATTTGGGCAAAAGTTACTTAAAGGGCTCACTTGATTCACTCAAAGTTCAAATAATCCCCACTCAACCATGACGTTTCCTGGGTGGGGCCTTAGGCACATCACTCTCCACCTAACCTACTTTACAGTGCTGTTATCAAGATAATATGAGTGACACTGTAAATAGTGCCCTCTGATCCTTGGAGGAAAGGAAGAATACAGATGTAACAGTAAAGTGCTATAAACACATTTAAGTACTGAGTTTGGCATTTCTAAACCTTTATAAATTGCTTCACATATATTTTCTATAATCTTCATAACAACCTTGTAAAGTAGATTAGAATTATCTCCAATACTGGGACACTGAAAATGACATAACTTGACTAAATCCATCTAGTGCAGTGGTCCCCAACCTTTTTGGATCCAGGGGCACATTTGGGAACCTGAGAAACTGCTGTGGGCACCACCACAAAATGCCAAATCAGGGCTTTGGCATCTACCTGTCATGTCTATGGATCTTAGGCTGCATCTCATTCAGCAAAAACATTAGTTTTGTGTCCAACAGAGACTGCAATGTCTCTTTAATAAGGGATTGTCTAATTTGGCCAATTGCTGGCAGTGCAATACAGCTAATGATTCGTTTAGACATATGTTCTGGCAATGTCCAGTACTTGCTTCTTTTTGTGGAGAGGTTATTACACAGATAAATTTTGTACTGGAACAGTCTTTAATATTCACTGATGTACACACTCTTTTCAATCATTTATCTGCTTCATGGAAATTAACAAATGGTTAGTGTAAACAGATTATCTATGCCCTTTTGACAGCTAAAAGACTGATATTACAACATTGGAAGAATAAACACTCACCTCCTATAATGCAATGGATTGAGGACCTTACGACGTTTTCAGTATTCGAACGGGTGGCATATACACGCTACCTTCAAATGGATACTTATTTGGATATTTGAACAGCTTTTGTTGAAGCCTATGTATAATTGCTAGAAAGTTGTATGCATTTCATACAATGTACATATATTTAAAAAATAAGAATTGAATAAATCTTCAGGTGCCTCTGGGCACCACGTTGGGGATCCCTTGGCAGGTGTCATTTGAGGTTCCCATGGCACCACACTAGGGACGCCTGCTCTAGTAAGTTCATGATTAAGGGAAGGTTTGAAGTGCGGACACCCCTGCTTACACCTTTAGCCACTATATCAGCTCTCCTATTTAAAGTAACTGATAAGACTGCCTGGACAATATGCAAATAAAGAAGATGCTCCAATAAACAAGAGTACTAGTTATTGTTTTTATACTGAAATGAGATCGGGTAATTAGTCAGTTCAGAAACGCTGATAAAACAGAGGTTACAAGATCTAGCATTACTAATGGAAAGGTTCCTCCTGTGCAAGCACTGAGTCACTGCTGACTCCTAGAGGGACACCGCTTTCGCTGGTGTTTTCATAGCAGACTGTAGCGGGGTGGTTTGCCATTGCCTTCCCCAGTCGTGACTACCTTTCCCCCAGCAAGCTGGGTGCTCATTTTACCGACCTCGGAAGGACAGAAGGCTGAGTCAACCTGAGCCGGCTACCTGGGACCCAGCTTCCGCTGGGATCCAACTCAGGTCATGGGGAGAGTTTCAGTTGCAATACTGCCACCTATCACACATGCACTCAATTCAGGACAAAAAGAAACTCTGCAGAAATTGAATATAAACCCCCAACATAAAACATGTTATCACTTTTGGAGAGAGGACTAAGGGAAAGGGAAGTACTTTTTGCAGATTCTAAAACTGATAATCAATGAAGTCGCATACTAACATTTTTACAGCATATATCAGTGTTTCAGTTATTTCAGTTTCACACTGAAATATTTGATGTGTGAAATATTTCAGTTTCACACATCAAAAACTTCAGTCTGAAAATACTATGAGGATTTGCCATCATCGTAAGATATAGCACACGTTCATTGTTTCCTATTAGCCTTTTCGAATGGCTAAAAGACTAAGATGTTCATTCTCCCAAGAACCTACAAACTGCTTTTTAAACTTGAAAATTTAATGCCTGCTTGGATTCTGGCCCTCAATCTATTTTGCTGGTCCTACTTCAAGCTGCAATTAAAACTGAAATGCTCCTTTTCTCCTGTTGCATAATTCACATCCAATAGATATCTGCAATTCTTGCTAATCATTTCACCATGTCTAAATGTTAAGACTGCACAAAAGGGAAGGAACAGCTATTGCTGTTAACACAGCATTTGGACTCCAATCCAAAGATCCACAAGACCAGTTGTGGATCCTTTACAAGCAATGACGGGAAGGGGGTGAAATGTCTCCACTCATCCAACACACAAGGGGAGGGAGGATTCATTGTCACAAGAGCAGGAACACAAAGAAAAAGCTAGATGTGAATCAAAATGCTAGGAAACTAAATATCAACAGATCTTTTAAAAGATAAGTAGTCCCATTCAAAATATTAACATTAAGTCATTGTTTATTCACTAAAGAAACTTGCCTACTGGGTTTCACTTTTAACTTCCAATTGAAGGCCTTTAAGAGAGAAATCCTTTTGCTCAGAGACAGTCTGGGAGACCATAGCACAGTTCACATTCCTGGATCCGAGGTCAGAGACAGTGCTCTGAGCTTGGAGCCAGGGGTCCAAGCTCCCCTCCCACTCCCGCCAGAGAGAACCACGCTGGCTACCTCTCCTTTGCAAAGGCAACTTCAGAAAGAGGGAAAAGAGGGGATGCCGGTGGGTAGAGAGGGGAGGGCTTATGCCATACCGCCAGGCCACCCTAGCCTCTTACCCTCCCCCTCCCCGATGCCTCAGCCATACAGGCAAAAAAGCCCATCTAGCAAAAATACAGAGCGGGAGGAGCACGGAGGAGAAGATCACCTCCACTACACATCCCTCTCTGCTTTGGATAGTTGTAAAGCTCTGAGTTTGGAGGCTTACGGCCATCCCCATAGGATTGTGCCTTAAACAGCCACATTTAGGATCGGGAGAAAATTACTAATATATGTAAAAACGCTGGCGTTTAACTGCTTCGAATATAACTTGTATGAACAGGAAAAATGTACCAACTCAAATAACTGTCACTTACTTCTGAACTAGGTTGTTTTGTCCATCTTATATATTCTTTGAGGCAGCACTGGATTCTGTTGAAAACAAACCTGCCAGGAGAATAAGACCTGTAGTTTAATACAATTAAAGTGTAACTATACTCATTGTCCTAAGAAAGCTATCTGAATTTTACTTTTCAGTTGAGTACAGAGTAAGACAAATTTAGAAGTAGTTATTAATCTACTCTTCTGATATAATATTCTTTTAGAAAGCCAACTATTTTAAAGGAAGTTTTCAAAACCAGTTAAAGCTTAAGAGTCTATCAAGCATAAGAGTTCCAAGTGCGTGCACAAAGCCACACCTTGCCCTTGGTCCACTGTACCACCAAGCCATCAACATTACCACAAAAGCACCGGAAACCCCATCCCCGCACTAATGTAATTCAGATACACCTGAATTTCCACAGAAAGGGATCTTCACAGGAAGATGGAGAGGGCAGAGCTCTCTACATCTCAAACACAGCTCTGATGAAGAAAAACAAATATTAGCAAAAAAGTTATATAACAAGAGTCTGAGGAACATTTAGAGGCAACTGGGGCAAAGCTTCACACATCTGCACCACTTGCTGGGGGACAGAATGCTGTTAATCTCCTGCAGTGAAAACAGTGACATTTGCTGAAGCCCTGAGTAGGATCCGGGATCCCTTCTAAGAATCTAAAATTGTTCCCAAAAACTACTAGACTACTTTATGTCCATGAAAGTGTTCCTATCTAGTACTACTAAATAGAGTTTAGTACTAAATGCACACGAGATACTGAAGCGTTTACCACTAAATGCACACGATACTGAAGAGAACAAAATCCCTGGCTAGAAGGCGTACAACCTTAATGGTCAGGTTCGGATGTCATGGTCAATTTGGACTGGGAAAGAGCCTTGTGACTGTACAGTCCCTCTCATACACCTAGCTTCAATACTGACATCCTGGCTTGTTAAGCTAGTTTCCCAGTTCAGACATCACTGGTCTAACAAGCCAGGATATCAGTGCTAATGCAGAGGGAGGGAGACAAGCAACGAGACTTGTTCTTAGTCCAACAACCATTGCATATCAGACCAGGATCGTGATATCTGAATCTGGCCAATATCACCCCCTTTACCATGGCTAAAACGCTAAGCATGATACAGGTTCAACTAGAATTCAGTGCAATTCATTTTCAAGTAGTCATTCATCAGACAGAGCAACACACTTGAGTACACTGTCAAGTTAAAACTTTATGGAATTCAGGTTAGCGCCAATAAGGATAACATTTAAAATAGAGTATTATAAAATTTCAAGTATTAAATGCCATTCCTTTTACTTCTGACATAAATTGAACACCTTCAAGGCTATACCATATAAATATTTGGGTCAATGGGAATTTTATACAATACTTACAAAATCCAAGAGAACTGCACAGATTGGCATTAATTGTCCGTGATTTGTGTTTTCCAGTTTGCTTCCCTTGCAAATAATATCCTGAGTTCCTTAAAGATACTACATCCGTAGCTATGCAATACAGGGCTGACTGCTGGAAATCAGCTGCCCATTCTTCACATTTAAGGACACCACAAAGTTAATTCCAAAAGTCAGACAAGTCTGATTTTAACAGCTTGTCTTCTCTTTTGAAACTTCTTCACTTTCCTATTCCATGTATATCTCACTATCATGAACATCAGTTCCAGATGAAATAAATACACCTTTTATGATACAAAGAACAGAACTGAAAAGTCAAATTCTGCATCTGAAGTGAAGTACATTTCTCAGAGTCAATTCAGGCATCTGCACACAGCAGCTATCTCGATATTCCCATATTGCTTCTTTACAATGCAACAAAAATATTAAAAATGCAAATGAAAAATAAAGCTCTTAGTCTCTTCATTTAGAAAACAGGTTTCATGTCAGGCTTCCTAACAAATGAAATAATAGTTGCCATGAACTCTAGACCAAGATTAGAAGACTCAGAGGCCACATGTAATGTAATCTTCTAGACTCGGTTGACAAAACAAGTCAATCTCCGTTTTGCCTGAAACTTTTGAACTAGAAAATAAAAATAACTTTCAAAAGCAACATGCAGAGCCTAAGAAGTTTATACAATTTTCCATTCCATAAGGGCAAAAATTAGTCCAAGATGACGTCTTGAATTTAAACAGGTGGGGGGAGAAAAAATATCAAAAGTTCATGAACACTCCAAACTGTGTTCTGGAAACTTTAGAAATGTTTGTAGTGGAAAAGTAACTGAACAGGTTATAATCCCAATTCCATTTTTAGTCAATGATCTTCCTTTCAGCTGAAGCAGAGTTCAACATCCAGCTAGCTCTTCCGCATAAACTGAGGCAACAGGTTGCAAAATATCCAGGCTCCCGTTCAGAATCCAAATCACCTAGAAGTGGGGGAGGGGTGGGGAAGAGAGAGAAGACACACAACGATCAGGTTTCCTCTCTAGGCATCTCGGAGAAGTTCTGCCTTATTAACCCACTCCCAAAAATCATCAAAACCAGATGAGTCTATGAATAAGAACATGCAACTAAATTCCAACTGTTCGTCCTTGACGAGAACCTCCCACACTTGGGTGAAAGAGTCGTTGGTGTAACAGCAGTAATATGGGAGGAAAGACCGAAGAAAACCGGAAGAATGAAACTCCCAAGCAAGTTCCTTTGCTCAATTTAGTACAGAAAGGCGACACTGGGCCAACCAAACAAAAGGAAAATCGGTGGAAAGAGGAGTTATGGCTACAACCCTACGCACTTTTACCTGGGAGTAAGCCTCACTGACCAAGAGGAGCTCACTTCCGAGTAAACATGCAAGAGGATCAGGCTCCGGTGTTCGGGCCCGAGAGCGAAGGGAGGCAAAATCCTAGCAGACGGGAGGAGGAAACGAGCCCGTGGCTCTCCGTATCCACCTCCCGAGAGCGCTGCCAAGGTTTCGCTCTTCCTCCCCCCCCCCCCATTTTCTAGCCAGGTAAAGTCGGCAACGAGTTCCCAGTTTCTTCCTCCCGCCTAGAACAAATATGCTAAACCGAGATGGTCGCCTTTTCTCTCGCAATCCCGCCTCGGAGTGGGAAAGGCATTTCCAACTGCCCTCCTTGAACGAGGATGGGGGCCGAACAGCCTATGCCTTATTTATTTATTTCGAGGAGAGGAGAGGAGGGGAGGGGGGGGGAGACCACATGCTCTCGACTTAAGGCGGGGGGGCGGCGGCGGCGACGAACTGCGGGAGCTGCTCCGAGGCCGACGACTCTCCCCAGTCATGAGGACTTAGATCGCGGCGGCGGCGGCGGCGGCAGCGGCAGCTGCTCCTCCTCCTCCTCGTTCCCCAGAGACGCGCCTTCCCCACACAGCTTTCAGTCCCCCCCCTCCTCCACCACCACACAAGGATTGTTTCCTCCGCCACCTCTTTCCCCGGCCTGCCCGACGGACAAGGCAGCAGCGCGGGCCTAACCTGCCAGCCAAGTCGCGGCGAAGCTCACGGCTGAACCGGGGTCCCGGATTTTGAAAGCTCTTTTTTGCCGCCGCTTCTTCTCCCCTGCCGCGCGCACAAACTCCTCGCTCCAGTCAGTCAGTCCGTCCCAAAATGGCGCCGCTCCGAGCCGCAGCAGCGATGCCCTGCGCCCAAACCTCGCGAGAGTTCACCAACCGCCGCCGCCGCCACGAGAGAGAGAGAGAGAGAGAGAGAGAGAGAGAGAGACACGGCTAAAGTGGGGGCGGGTGAGAGGCGGAACGCGCGCGACCCCGACGTCTACGACGTTGTGATGTGTCTGCGTGCGCAGGTGGAAGGTCTGGCTTGTGCGGAGCGGGGGGACACCGCAGAGAGCGAGCGGCGAGAACGCGCGGCGGTTTCCAGGGGACCCGGAAGGAGCAGTTTCGTGGGCACCCCTCCCGCGCTCGCGTGCTCCTAAACAACACCCCTCCCTCTTTTCCCTTGTGCGGCGACGCTTTGACTGAAGCCCGGCCAGCCCGCGAGCCTCCCCGGTGTGACGTCACTCGGAACAATCCCGAACGTTCCGAGAGTGGCGAAAGGGGGAATCCCCCGGCGCGCGCGCTGCTCCTTTGCCTCTTGCCGTCGGAAGAAGGAGGGAATCCCCCCGCCGGCTGCGGCGTGGCGGCGGAGAGAGGCGACCGGCAAGGGGTGCTGAAATTAACGTCGTAATCCCGCATTACCTAGACAGCTGAGGAATAAACCGATCGCAGGAACCGAATCTTGCGCTCGTGCGTCTGTTTGGCTCCTAGAATTTTTTTTTAAATTAATTAATTGCTGCTGTTATCTGCTGGTTAAGGTTCCGTTTATCTGCTGCTTCGTAGTGTATTTTTATTGATACGTTGCATTCCTGTGAATTATTTGTTTTGCTTTTCTGGAAGCCACCTTGAATACGGTTAGGGGAGGAGAGCATAGGCAAGTGGCACAGAATCTTCTTCAAATAAATAAATATTCCTGAATGCGACGCTGACCGAGCTTCCCCTCGTTTCCGTGCCTTTGGCGAAGGAAGCTCCAGGAGACAAAATGCTGCTCCTGCCACTTTTATATCTAAAACAACGAAGAGCCTAGTGGCACCTATTATGGCATCCTTTCCCACCTCATCAGATGTATGAAGCGCTATCCTGAGTTACAGGTGTATATATTGGGAGGGGGGTGTACACACACACACACACACACACACGGTAGAGACAGTGTTTGTTGTTGTTCCGTCGTGTCCGACTCTTCATGTTATTGATGGCCATTCACAATAGAACAAAGCATCTTGTGGCCCCTTAAGCACGAACGAATTTATTCTGGCACAAAACAGTTGCTGGTAACGCAAACATCCTGGCCTGGGATGAACCAATGTACACATTTAGCATCGTTTTTAATCTTTTCTCCAATTGAAGCCATAGGAGATAGAATCAAACCTCTTGATGAACTCTAGCTCAGCAGTCTCTCATCCTAATCTCGCTTCAAAGTTTCTTTGCTCCAGAATGGCTACTTCTGTTGCCATTCTGTTCACACTGTCTCTACCGTGTGTGTGTGTGTGTGTGTGTGTGTCTGTACACCCCCCCCCCAATATATACACCTGTAACTCAGGATAGCGCTTCATACATTTGATGAGGTGGGAAAGGATGCCATAATAGGTGCCACTAGACTCTTCGTTGTTTTAGATATAAAAGTGGCAGGAGCAGCATTTTGTCTCCTGGAGCTTCCTTCGCCAACGGCACGGAAACGAGAGGAAGCTCGGTCAGCGTCGCATTCAGGAATATTTAATTATTTGAAGAAGATTCTATGCCACTTGCCTATGCTCTCCTCCCCTAACCGTATTCAAGGTGGCTTCCAGAAAAGCAAAACAAATAATTCACAGGAATGCAACATATCAATAAAAATACACTACGAAGCAGCAGATAAACGGAACCTTAAACAGCAGATAACAGCAGCAATGAATTAATTTTAAAAAATTAAAAGTTGGTGATAGAATGTCCTAGGAGGCTGAAGTGTTCTCCTGCTGGTTTTTAAATATTGCCATTTCTGATGTCAGATTTGTACCCATTTATTCTTTTGTGTAGTGACTCGCCTGATTGTCCTATGTAGAATACAGAATAGTATTGCTGGCATATATCACTATACACACACACACACACAGAGAGAGAGAGATATGTGTATGCATCTCCCTCTTGCACGCGCACACACACACACACATATTTGCAAAAGGAAAGCCAGTTTTGGATAATTTCAAGGCAGTCACTAGAATCTTTAAAACAGATGTCAAATCGAAGCAAAATTTATTTATTTATTTATTTATTACCCCGCCCTTTAGAGTACTAGCTGTCTCATACAGAGCCAGTGTGGTGTAGTGGCAAGAGTGTTGGACTAGGAGCTGGGAGATCCGGGTTCCCCACTCGGCCATGGAAGCTCACTGGGTGACTTTGGGCCAGTCACACACTCTCAGCCCAACCCACCTCACAGGTTTGTTGTTCTGAGGATAAAATGGAGAGGAGGAGGAGGATAATGTAAGCCGCCTTGGGTTCCTTGCAAGAGGAAAAAAGGTGGGGTATAAATGCAATAAATAAAATACAGCAATAACAGCTACCAATTAAAACATCAAAATAATGAAGTATAAAATATACAACCATATACAATATAAAATAACACCAGCAGACAAAATAGTTATGGAACAGACATATTTGCAGAAAAAGAAGTGCTTTTCCCAATTTAAACCCCAAATCAGATAAAAATTTGACAAAAAGGGAGGTGGGGAGAGGAGCAAAGAAAGTGGAGACTGCACTCTTGGAAGACAGTGTAGCTGTGAGGTGTACATACTCCAGCTTCAGTATATTGAAACGAAACTGTTGGCTCAGCTACTGAGGTAATATGAAACGTTTGTGAATATTCCCATGAGTCAGGTTTAAAAAAACAAAAACATAATAGCATTCTGGGTCTACAAACCAGTCAATGCTGTTAGTAGGAAGATGTGCAGGTGACAATACTATCACAGTGATAAACTCTTAAAGCTTTTCCCAATGTGAGTCCCTCCAGATGTTTTAGACTACAACTCCCATCAGCCCCAGGCAGCATGGCAAATGGCTGGGGATAATGGAAGCTGTAGCTCAAAACATCAGGGGGGCTGCCAAGTGGGAAGAAGGCTGTCAGAGTAATAGCCATCGGTGGGCTGGTGCCTCAAAAAAGTAGTGATGCCTCAAGTCCCATCTACCTTACCAAGCCACTCCCATCACATGTCCTCTAACTAAGCTCTTCCCATAGAAGTTGCTTTTATCAACCGTGACAGCTAAATTAAACCTTAGATGCTAGGGACAATGCACAGAGCAAGGCCATTACCTCCATTCCATACTTCGGTGGCATCTTACTGCTATTGGAAATAGGATGCTAGATTAAATGGACCTTGGTTTGACCCAGCAAGAAATTAAGTTCATATGCAACACCAGTCCAAGTTGCTATACCTCTGCCATACATATACCGGAAACATGCATTTATATTATTTTAAAATGTTACATTGTGCATGTAAATTAATAATAATTAAAGCAGGTTTCATGAATGTTCTGTTCAAAAACAGTAAAACAGATATCAGGGATAAAAATGGAAGACAAGAGCAGCAAAAACAGCCATGCAAAAACAGCAGCAATGCCATAATCCATTTTGGAGATTTCAAGCTGCTCTTCAACATGGCTCTTTGCTGTTTTTACTGCAACAGACTAACACAGCTATGTTTTGGGAAATTGCTGCAACCATGTTTCCGTTTGTTTTTACTAGTCAATTAAAAACCTGGACAAATAGGTCATGGTTTGGCATCTAAAGCTTATCAAATTAGGCAGTAGGCAGGTAGCCCAGGGGACAGTTCTTGAGCTAGCAGTGCTACCTCCAAGAAGGCCCTTTCCTCAGATGCCAGCCACCTCACTTCTATTGGTGGGGGCGCCCAAATAATGCCTACAATGATGTTCTTAACAAGCGGGCAGGTTCGTATGGCATGGGGTCACTGTTCAGAAATGGCTGCAGGTGGCAAACCAACTGGACCCCTACTTACAATGCTGGATCTAGGAGTATCCCCCAAACTGTGAACCTTCTCGGGGGGGGGGGGGAATGCAACCCTATCCGAAACAGGTTGACCACTAATTCCTGAGATCCAAGAATCCTCTACCGACAGTGCTTCTGTCTTGTCAGGATTCAATTTTAAGTGTATTAGCCCTCATCCAACCCATTACCAAGTCTTGACACCGGTTCAGCACTTCCATAGCCTCAGAGGATGACAAAGGCCTCCTTCCCACCGGGCTTTTATCCTGCGATTGAGATTGCTCCTTCATGGAAGTTTTCAGGCTTTTTACATGACGCAGTGACCCTGCTGTGACCCTCCTGCACTAAATGCCCTTTGTTCTGTTTTTAAATATATTGCAAATAATGAGCTATCAAATTACCCTGGTTGTGTTCCGCTTGAGTTCCCTCCGTGAAAAGACTTAAAGCGGCAAGAAGAGAAGCAAGATCAATGAAAGATGATAGAAGACTCCGATACGGGGAGAAGGAGGGGGGAAGGAGAAGGGGGAAGGGGAGTGTGCGTAAAGGGAGTCAGTTGTGATCCTGCATTTAAAACGGAAGCAGAAAGCCCCATTTTAAATGCAGGATTTTATGCTGGTGTAGAAATGCCCAAAGAGGAGTAGAGCTGAGTGTCATCAGCCTACTGATGGCACCTCACTTCCTATCCCCAGATGACCTCACTCAGCTGCTTCATGTAGATGTCAAAAAGCCCCTGGAGGTGTGCCCAAGTCCACATTGCCATGAATGACTGGAGGATCCACCTCCCCCATAACCCTCCCGCCACCAATTCCACAAATTTAAATATGGGGATTATTCCCTATTACATTCGCATGGCTGGCTGGGGCTTGCTGGGAATTGTAGAACATTTTTCTGTCTAAACATGTATAGGACTGAGCCTTAAGAAAGAACAGATTAAAGTAACCCTGAGCAGGTAAAGAGTACATTTCCTTCACCACCGGTTAAGCCCCTGTATGACAGAGATTTAGGAGCATGTAATCGCTTTATAAATGATTTCGATGAAGGAGTAGCAGGGATGCTCATCAGATTTGCAGAGAACAGCATATTGGGTGGAATAGCTAATACCACAGAAGATAAACAGGATTCAAGATTACCTTGATAAGATGGAGGAAGTGGGTCAAAACTAACAAAATGAATTTCAAAAAAGATAAATGCAAAGTCCTCCATTTAGGCAGGATGAATCAGATGTACAAGTACAGGATGAGTGATACCTGGCTTGACATCTGAAAATAATCTAGGAGTTTTAATAGACCATAAGCTAAACAAAGTCAGCAGTGTGATGCAGTGGCTAAAAAGGTGGAGAGAGCAGTCCTATGGACCCTGGGAGAGTGTCCTAGGGTCTATAGGATGGCTCATAAAACCCCTCTGAGGTCAGAGACAGTACTCCGACCCTGGAAGGGGGGGGGTCAGAGATCCAACCCCCGCCTCCTCCCCCTCACAGCCAATGTGGAGAGAACCACGCTTGCCGCCTCTCCAAGGTCGGAAACTCGAGACCTCGGAGAGGGGGAAAAGGGGATGTTCCAGTGGGCGGGGAAGGGAGGAGACCGGAGAGACCAGGATACAAGTTATCCTGAACTTCTTCCAGCCACTTTCCCTCCCCCTCTGAAACACTCTCACTAGACAGGCTGAAAAGCCCACCTAGAAAAATCTGCAGGGCAGGAGTACAGGGAGGCAAAAATCACCTCCACTCTTCCTCCTGCCCTGCATTGGATGATCAGACACCTCCGAGTTCAGGGGCTTCCAGTCACTGAGGGTGTAATTGATAAGATTGTGCCCTAAAGCAATTATGGTGCCTCAGTCACCAGGAGCAACGGTACTGCTCTATTTTGCTTTGGTCAGACCTAACCTGGAGTACTGTGTTGAGTTCTGGACACTGCAGTTTAAGGAGGAGGTCTACAAACTGGAAAGTGTCCAGAAGAGGATAACAAAGGCAGTCAGGGGCCTGGATGCAAAGTTGTATGAGGAAAACTTGAATGATCTGGGTTTGTTTAGCCTGGAGAAAAGACAATTAAGAGGTGATATAACTGCCATCTTCAAATATTTGAAGGGCTGTCACATACATAGATAATGGAGCAAATGTGTCTCCTGTTATTCCAGAGAGCAGGACCAGAACCAATAGATTCAAAAAGGATGTAGATCTTTTTGAGCCTAAGGGCCACATTCACTCATGTGTAACCTTCCAGAACCACATGCCAGTAGCAGGCAGGGCCAAAGCAACATTCTCTATATTGTCTTCTCTCCCTCCTTCTTTCTCTTGCTCCCCTTCCCCTCATCACTCCCTGCATGGCAATTCATGTGCATGGGACCTTTTTTCAAAGGCTAATCACCACACCAGGGTGGGGAGGGTGGGAGGCCAATCAAGGACAGAGAGCATGGGCTGAATCCAAAGTCTCCACTGGCCACATCTGGCTCACGAGCCAAAGATTCCCCACCCCGAATTTAGACTAAAATTTGGAAGAAGATCCTGATGGTTCAAGCTGTTCAAAAGTGGCACAGACTGCCTTAGAAGGTGGTAGACTCTCCTTCTTTAAAAGTATTTAAGCGGAGTCTGAATGCCATAGTAGTGGATTTCCTGCATCAACATGTGGTTGGACTAGATGACCTCTGAGATTGCTTCCAAGTCTGCAATACTATGAAAGAGCTTCTAGACAGACTCGAGCCCCAGCATCTTGTTTTCCTAGAAAGCACTGGGTAAGCTGTTTGAAACGGAAAGACAGCATGAACTTCCCCCATGCGCCTTGCACCGGAAGTTGCCATAGCAACAGTGGTGTACAACACTCAGTGTATTATTGCAGCTACTTACGCGAACAACATCAGGATGAAATCTGCAGATGTCTGTCAGCTTTCCTTCAGAATTAGTCTTTGTTAGACCAGAAGGTGAGGTTTATGTTTTTTAAGCACAGGAAAAAGAATCACTCTTTTTTTTCTTTCCAGTTTTCCTGTACTTATTAGAGTACATGACCTTTCTATAACTCTTTGCATCCTTGTCAAACAAGAATTCCTTCATCATCGTGAGTGCTGAACAAACAGCACAGATGCTTTCTTGACATCTTATTTTCCACAGTTTCCTAAAAACAACAATACACCTGTCTCAGAACTCAATCGCAGTCAAATACTACAAAGTCAACAACATTCGGGTATGAAAGCAGCATGTCAACAGAATTAGTCAGGCTGTGGCCAAATATGGCCCATTGTTTAATTCAGTCATGCCAAATGAAACGTGAAATGCAAAAGCCTGGATGAAGATTGTGACTTATTAAAAACAGAGATATGCGCAGCCATTTTTGAGGTCATGTTCACAGCTTCATTCTTTATTCAGTGGACCCCAAAGGGGTGTATCACAGTTTCATTCCTGCAAACAATTAAATGCTGTCCAGGATCCAAACATTTTATGAGAGTATCTGCAGGGTAGTCAGAAGAGAATGTGAGAGAAGATACGGCCCATATGAAGACATGTTTGAGCTCGTGCATAGAGATCTTCAGATCCAAGCCTGTATCATTGAATTTTTAGATCAGGGTGGAGGACATGTGGCCCATCATATGTTATTGGACTGCAACTCCCATCACCCCTAGCTAGCATAGCAAATGGTGAGGGATAATGGGAGTTACAGTCCAAAAACATCTGGAGGGCCTTACGTTCCCTATCCCTATTTTACGTGATTCAATGTAAATTCTATGCATGTCTACTCAGAAGACCTACTGGAAATCCAATAATGTATTAAAATATGTCGGTATCTGCAGGAAAGTTGGATCCAATGGGAGAAGGCCATTGAATCCAGGGGGGTCTCCTCAGTTTTAGGCATCCAAGAAAATCTACTGATCATGATTCAGTAAGTTCTCTAGTATGTGACTTGATATGGCTCACATCAATGGCCCTTTATTTTATTTTTCTTACAAGCTAATTGGATTCTCCATGGTCTAACATGAATCTATGCAAATGAGAATTTCACTCAGTACTGTGCTGGTACTGCACTGCCAAAGGGCCCATTCATACAGCTAGCAGAATCAAGTGGAAAAGCTTTTTACGGACTGTACCATTTCAGGCTGCAGGTTTGTGTGCAACGTGTGTGTTATGTTGTTGAAGACTTGCCTATGACAAAAGAACTCCTTGTACATATAAAAACACAATGTCAGGGTGAAGGCAAGATTGAACTCTTCTTCTTGGCATTCTAGTTGGCTATGCAAAGGGATTTTGTAACACCCCCCCCACACACACACAGGGAGAACACTGAAACATCGACAGCTTTCCCTGCAGCATAAAGTGATGTGGTCCTGGCAAAGCTTTACTGCTTGATTCTGCTGATTAGCCCTCTGACCCTTAAACGGAAATCTTATATTCACTTTCTGGAAGTGATCCCCAGTGAACACAACGTGGCTTATTTCTGAGTAGACATGCATAGGAGCGTACTGTTAGTAGTGAAGTGTTGCCTTTCCCTGCAGTTTCAAAATGTATGCATTTATGTGTGACTGACATGCACACACGCACACACAACCCAGTGAACCTGATACAGTTCATTCTTTCCTCAGAGCAGTGGAGAAAGATGATCTTGATCCGATCGCTGGTAGGTGGCAGGGGCGGGGGGGACAGTGGAAAGCCTTCTCTGCACCTGCTCCCTCAGCAATCCTGATGCAGTTTGCTCTTTCCTCAATGGCAGCAGCAGAAGGGAAGTTGCAATCTGTATCAGGATTGCTGGAGAGTGGGTTGAGAGAAGGATAGAGCTGGGTGAGGGGGGTGCATAAGGCTTGGGGGTCAGAGATTGTGCACCCATCAATCTAGAATAACTGCAATCATGTTTTAACAAACTGCTGATATGGTGTGTGGAAGAAAGTCATTAGGTGCCTAAAAATTGTTCAAGAAAAGTTAAGGCTGATTATTAAGACCTTCCAATAACACCAGTGGTAGTGTTTGATTAAGCTTCATTGCCATGTACACATGTGTTTGTGTGATCTTCGGGGGGGGGGGATTGCAGCACATGGGGAGGGGAGGATTCAATCTTTCCCCCTTCATGTATGATCCCCCTCTGAAAATCCCCCTTCTCATGGCAATTAAGGTTAGGGGAAAATCCACTGGCACCAATGGACACTCAGTCCTCTGGGAAATAGATCCAGACCTCTGGAAAATAGATTTGGGGGCCAAGACCCCATGGGGCCAGGCCTAGCAATTCCTCTGGCTGTCATACATTTTGTGCAAGAGCACCTTCTTATGAAAAGGCCTGTGTCCCCAGCCAGTTCACATCATAAAAGCTCTCTGAGAATACTAAGAAAATAGACTAGGGCTAGATCTACACTGCTGCTTTATAGTGATATTGAAGTGCGCTGATAACTGTTGGGCATTACATATTTGATATACCGCTTCTGTGGTGTTATTTCCTACTTCTTATTCCACATTATCCAAAATACTGCAACAAATGTCATCGGGTGTCCTACGAGATGTAAATGCATTACCATGATGGGATCATAATGATACGAGACAAGTTATAGATCTGGCCTAGATACTCAAAACACACGGGAACGTCACAATATGCCTCCCATGTTCACATAACATATTCATTGCAAATCTGTACAAACTAGAGCGGGAAATCACCCCACAACCTCTTTCAAATATGATTTGTTAATTGCTGATTCTAGGGCAGGGAAAGCTGCACAAGGCATAGTGACCCTTCCTCAATGAAAGGACATAGAGTGTTAGGGTAGTAGAACCTTTTTACTTGCACCATCCTTGAACAATGCTACAAAAGTCAAGAATACCTCCAGAGAGTGTACCTACATCTGGCTAGCAAGGAAGAGTTCTGGAAGACTCGTCCCGCTTTAGTGCTAAATACCACTGTAAAGGAGCTCAGCAAATCAGCTTCATTATGCTAGCAGTATGAACCATGTCCATAGTGGGTCATACTCTCCTTCTAGGGTGGCCACTCATGAATCACCCAAAAGAGGAAATGTATCACCCAAAAAAGAGGAGTCCAATTTGTGTAGCATTTTCATATGCTAATTTATATGTATAGATGCACATTTAGAAATATACTGTTATTATTATTTAAAGAGAAATAGAATACATGTCACCATACCGTGTAAGATTGTGACCGGGAGACCTCTGTACCTGCCTGTTCAGCTTGCTGTCCAGCTGCTAACTGTTGTTGAGTGACAGTTCTTATGGTTCATTACCTTTAAATGGGAATTGTACAGCACAACCTTTCAAAGAGAGGACTGTCCAGAGGTGGCCCAAGACTAGCTGCCAGCAAGCGGAGCCCTAGGTGAACCATGCAATTGGCACCCCCAAACCCCAAGGGCAGAGGTTTTTGGTAAACAGGGAAATATTTTGCCCCTATTTTCCATTTAATGAAGAGGCAACCCCCCCGCCCCGCTGCCCCCACATCTTCAGAAGCAGAAATATTGTCATTTATAATAAAACATGCCCCAAATGGTTTTCTTTTTGTTTGTTTTTACTAAGCACTGTATCAGAGGTGCTGATAAAAACAACAAAGGAGATGAGCACAGCCATCCGCTCTGCAAAGGAACAGGAGTCCCATCCACAGTGCCCAGGGGAGGTCCCTGGAAGAAGATCCCCAGTTGCATCCTCCGGGTGATATGGCCAACAAGGTGGCATCAGCCCCTAGGCTCAGCCCTCTGAGGAAAAAGGAAGTGGCTGCGCTCTGGGGAGCCTCTTACCCCCTGTCTCCAACTGGGAGCAGCAGCAAAGCAGGAGGATATCCCATGTCACCGGAGGGATGACTGGGTCCCAAAGGTAGGCCGATGGCTGGCCTGACTTAGCCCCACCATCTCCAGTCAGTCCCTCACTCACCTCCACAGTCTCGGTCATATTCTCTCTGAACATGAACGGGAATTGAAATAATGACATCTTCGTTATTTTATTGGGGTTTTTAATTTGTATTTCCCCCCCTTAATTTGGTGCCCCACTTACCTTGGCACCCTAGGCAACTGCCTAGTTCACCTATATAGATGGGCTGCCCCAGGACTGTCCTCTGTAAAAGGACACCCTGTCTCCTTACCCCCATCCCACCTTCTCTTAGATAACAACAATAGGGCATACTAGTAACATGACACTTGAGAGTAAGGGCATTTCTACACCAGCTTAAAATCCTGCATTTAAAACGGGGCTTTCTACTTCCATTTTAAATGAAGGATCACAACTGACTCCCTTTACACGTGCTTCCTCCCCACCCCCCTTCTCCCTGTATCTGAGTCTTCCATTATCTTTCATTGATCTCGCTCTTCTTCTTGCTGCTTTAACTCTTTTGACAGAGGAAACTGAAGCAGAACACAACGGGGTAATTTGATAGCTCATTATCTGCAATCTATTTAAAAATAGAACAAAGGGCATTTAGTGCAGGAGGGTCATGGCAGGGTCACTGCGTCATGTAAAGAGCCTGCAAACTTCCGTGAAGGAGCAATCTCAATTTCAGGATAAAAACTCCATGTGAAGGAGCCCAAAGAAGGATCGAGAGCCACAAAGAAAAACCTTGGGTGCAATATCTTCTGGTTGTATGTGAAGCCTCCTGATCAGCCAGCATTTACAGTATATGAGGAGCAGCCAATCTCAGCTAGAGTTATTGCAGACCAATCAGTGTGTAGACCCATGTTTTATAATGTCAAAGAGCTAAAAAGTTGCTTAAATCCATGAATACCAATGTAGCTATGGGAGGAATTCATCCCCACTTTCACTGATTTGGATTCAGTCTGGGTTGGTTTGATTATTTGACTTTTTTGGGGGGGAGCATAACAAGTTATTGTTGGTTTGGACTTTATACCTTCATATAACTTTATGGAAAACATCTATTTCTGCTTCATTGACTACGCTAAAGCCTTTGATTGTGTGGATCACAACAAACTGTGGCAAATTCTTAAAGAGATGGGAGTACCAGACCACCTCACCTGTCTCCTGAGAAACCTGTACAAGGGTCAAGAAGCAACAGTAAGAACCAGACATGGAACAACCGATTGGTTCAAAATTGGGAAAGGAGTATGACAAAGCTGTATATTGTTGCCCTGCTTATTTAACTTATATGCAGAGTACATCATGAGAAACGCTGGGTTGGATGAATCACAGGTCGGAATTAAGATTGCCGGGAGAATTATCAACAACCTCAGATATGCAAACGATACCACCCTAATGGCAGAAAGCGAAGAGGATCTAAAGAGCCTCTTGTTGAGGGTGAAAGTGGAGAGTGCAAAAGCTGGTCTGAAACTCAACATTAAAAAAACTAAGATCATGGCATCTGGCCCCATCACTTCCTGGCATATAGAAGGGGAAGAAATGGAAGCAGTGACAGATTTTATTTTCTTGGGCTCCAAGATCACCACAGACGGTGACTGTAGCCATGAAATTAAAAGACACTTGCTCCTTGGGAGGAAAGCTATGGCAAACCTAGACAGCATAGTAAGAAGCAGAGACTTCACCTTGCCGACAAAGGTTCATATAATCAAAGCTATGGTTTTCCCAGTAGCAATGTATGGCTGTGAGAGCTGGACTATAAGGAAGGCTGAGCGCCGAAGAATTGATGCTTTCGAACTGTGGTGCTGGAGAAGACTCTTACGAGTCCCCTGGACTGCAAGGAGGTCAAATCAGTCAATCCTAAAGGAAATCAACCCTGAGTGCTCATTGGAAGGACAGATGCTGAAGCTGAAGCTCAAATATTTTGGCCACCTAATGCGAAGAGAAAACTCCCTGGAAAAGACCCTGATGCTGGGAAAGACTGAAGGCAAAAGGAGAAGGGGACAGCAGAGGATGAGATGGCTAGATAGCATCACCAATGCAATGAATATGAACTTGAGCACACTCTGGGAGAGAGCGGAGGACAGGAAGGCCTGGCGTGCTATGGTCCATGTGGGGTCATGAAGCGTCGGACACGACTTAACGACTGAACAACAACAATAACTTTATGGATTGGTTTAGGGATGAGCCCACGAACCCCCAACGTCTGGTCTGGGGGACAGTGTCTGTCGCAGGGAAATCCAGCCTTCTCAGGGCTCCATGGATTTCCCTGGAGCCCTGTCACATCCTCTGGATTTCGCAGAGTTTGTTTTTATTTTTAAACAGGGCAAGATGTGCCAATTGCGGCCACAATTAGAGTATCTTGGGCAAATTATGCAGGGAGAGCCAGTCCGCTCCAGGTCAGATTCTCAGGAAAATGACCTCATTCGGATCTGTAGCAGATTTCTCCAGCATCCCTAGATTGGTTTAAAGTTACAAAGAAAACTGGCTAACCTTATTCCTATGATAAAGAGAAAATATATCCATGTTATATTAACAAGAGTATTACTGTCTTGATTACAAAGTTACCATCTTAGATAACAAATATTTGGCAAGTCAAGAAGTTGTGAAGTCCTCACTAGACTGCCCCTTGTATATTCATACTGGTTGTATTGCTGCGGGGGGGGGGGGGTAGCCCAGACACCTCTTCTTTCAGCACCTAGCTGTTGAAAGGAAAATCTTCATGCTGGCCCAAGGTGGCATCATCACCCTAGCACCTGATAAACTTGCCCAAAGTAGTCGGCTCAGCACCCATGGAAAGCTTACCAGTGCAGGCATGATGATCCTACCTGGAGAAGTGCCAGGCTGCTGCAGCTTTCTTCCTCCAGCTCCCAACATAGTGTTGCTATATTGGGATCAGGCCCCAGAGGCACTGGAGAGAAAGGTGGTGGCTGCTGCATCTGCTTGGCTCAGCACTTCTTTCAGCACCAAACTCTACAAATAAAAAAATCCTGGGGTCAGTTGTGGTGGGCACCAGCATTTGCCCAACAATGCCTGGTACTGGTCCCAGGTCAGCATGCATGTGATAACTCTGTGTTGTCTAGGGCCAAATGCTAGAAGCCCTATTACAACAATTCTGTGATACCTCCATTGTTATTTTCCCCATTAGTTTCCTGACTAAATTCAAGATGCTGGTTTCACCATCTACCTTTTTACCTTTACAGCCCTAAATAGTCTGAATTCCAAATATCTGGAAGACATCTTCTCCTATATGAGTGTTTTCTGCCCATGGAGGAGAGAATGAGCTGGTTCACACAACACGACTGCCCACTGTGGCTTAATTCACCCCCGTGGGCTGTTGTGTCCTGGTGGGAGTCTATAGGAGACATTTTTGCGTGGCGCCCACAGCTGCCCAGCTTGCTATGTCATGCAAACCCAGGTGGCAGGGGTTGTTTGAGGGTTAGACAACCCTCACATAACCCATGGCTTGTTTTAGGGTTATTTGAGGGTTGTTTAATCCTCAAACAACCACTGCTGTCCAGGTTCACACAACATGACAAACCATGGCAACCTCTCACGGGGGTTGAATATTCAAAATGGCCGCCTGCATACACTGTAACCCAGAGTGGCTTCAATAAGCCACAGTAGGCTGGGATGATTGTGTGAATCAGCCCGTTAAGTAATGGGCCTCTGCTATGTGTCCTGCTACCAAAGGGTGGGGGGGGATAATTAACTACAACAAATAGTGCCTTCTCAGCAGTGGCTTCTATTTTCTGGACTTTTCTTCCAAGGAAAGCACCCTTGGCCCCTTTACAGAGCAATCCTTATATATATGAATTATGTGTGGGGGACTTCCGGTTGGGACCGATGTCACTCTGGTAGCTTCCCACGGGTCTCCGTGAGAGTTTTCTCAAACAGCTTTTTAAAAAGTTGAAAAACCTTTTCATCTCCCCCCTGGAATGGAAAGGGGGGGCAAGGCAACAGCTCTGGATAACGTCTTGGAGAATGGTAACTCCCACGCGACAGTAAGGGGACTGGATTCCAGGATTATCTCTCCAGAGCTTTACCAACGCAAAAAGCTGTACTGAGACTCCTATTTTATAGGAGAAAACAGGGCTGATGTGTTTCATAATAATATATGCTTTAAGAAATATCACCAACCTCTGAGGGATGATTTCAGAAACGTTAATATTTGAGAACATCTGAGGACCTGTAAGATCTGTTTGAGAGAAACATGTCTGTGCTGAGGAGAAGAAAGGAGCTGGCATCTACTCCACCCGCATCCTCTGTGTCAAAAGTGTCAAAGACAAAAGATATAAGGGAATGATTTCCGTTGATAAAGACTTTATCTTTGCAATTTATGGAATAAGTCAAAAGGCTGGATTTAATCCAAAACCCTGCAAGGAGCTGTAGATTTAATTAATGCGTCAAAAAATGCAGCAAAAAATGGAGACGAAATTTAAGCTTGAAAACCGAGTGGCAGGAAATGAAACTACGTCACAAATTTGTTTTAAGATTATCTCTGATCTCTCAACTGGAGGCCTTCACGAAAAGATCCAATGAACAGATTATTGGGATTAAAAATCTGCCTAATGATGTAACATTGCCTATTTTTGTGGATAAACTTTTGCATGAGATACTCCCTATTTAATCTGATTATTTACTTGATACTGAGCAGGCATTTTATGTGCCAAATGCTAAAGAGACTGATTACACCATCATAGTTCAATTTGCAAAAGTCTCCACAAAGAATTATATCCTGCGCTTAGCAAGGGAGGCTGGAAACAAGATAAAGTTATGTTATTCCCAGACTACATCACAGAGGTGGCGAATAAAAGAAGGCAATTTATCAAGGCAAAGAATATGGCAAAACAAATGAACTTACAATATTACTTAAAATGTCCTGCTACACTTTGTATTGTGTCTGAAGGTCAGATGAAGAAGTTTTTAAATCATGAAATGCCGGAGGCTTGGCTTAACGTAAAAATGCGAGAGAATTCTGTTACAGCCCCATGAACTGGAATCTTTAAACAAGCTTTGTTAACTGTTTGTGCTTAGTCAATATGACTCAGGCTAATTCAGAAGATAAATGATTATATTTATATTGGTTTATTCACTTTTCTCTTATTTTTTCTTGCTTTTCTTTATATTTTTATTTTAAAATAGATAATATATCTAGTATAAAATTTATTACTGATGGTTGAAGGTTTATATTAAGTTTTATTATTATATAATACTATATATATATATATATATATATATATATTTCTTTATTATTGTTGTTGTTGTTGTTACTAATAATATAGGCTTTTAGGAAGGAATTGTTGACCTGTTTCCTTGATATAAGATTGATGATATGATATAGAAATGTAAGGTTGTTTATTAAACTGTAAGACTGTTAAGGTTATAGATATAGTTTTTAAAATAGAATGGCATCGGAGGCCGGGTGTGTGTGTGTTGGAGTTTAAACTTAATTTTTTAAGGGGGAGGGGGAGGGATTTGTTTTCTTTTTTTTCTTCACTTCCTTTCCTCCTCCCTTTTCCCCTTTTTCTCTTTTTTCTTCTCTTTTTGTTATTGTGGTGTCCTCATCAGAATATTGTACTGTTGGGAAATTGAAGTATTGATTAGGTTGTTGGTAATTTTGGTATTGTTTATTTCATTTATAAAAATAAAATAAATAAAAATATATTCAAAAAAAGTATGTGTGGGGTGAGTGAAGAGATATTCTGCCACTATGCCAATGGAACAGCCATTGTATCCTGTACTTACTCAGCCTATTAGGGGAAAATGCAATACAGAAAATCCCAAAGCAGCATACAAATAGTAGACCTCTCCCCAGCATCCCTGGAAATACCATCAAAGCCCATGGATTAGGGACATAGTGGAAGGCAATGAAATCACAATGACCAGGACATGCTACACACACATACTCCTGCATCATTGAAGTCAATGGGAGGGAAATTCCTTCAGTCAAGTTTGAGGCTATTGCCAGGAATGTGGCTGTGGTCTGGAGTATAGGATATGACATAAGTGTGATCGCCCTCTTTGCCACCCCCATCCTGCCCACAACTCCATCCTGTTTTAGCCATTCCACTGACATGTTCCACTAGCATATCTCACATTCTACCAGCACAGGGGGGCTTCCACCATATCCTATAGCTGCTCCACTGGCATAACTGATGTATAGGACTGCATCCCCAAAACCTTCTTTCTAGCATGCCTTTCAAATTGTTTTCATCTCTGCTTTATATTATAATTGATTATTGTTGATGTGTTGTTCTTATATTTTTTTAGGTTGATATAAAACACTCTGGGGACTGGATAGGAAGAGAACCCCCAGCATAAGGGTGAACATAATTAACACAATAAATAATATCATGTCTATCTGTGTATGTATTAGCCCATTCTAAGCTGGAAAACTTTGGACAAGTAATTGTGATTTGTTGAGCCCCTTGTTGGTCCAGGGTCACCCTGGATCAATCAGTTTTTTTCTTAGACATTTGCTGAACAAGAATGTGTTTGGTTCCTTGGCTGGCAGGCAGCATCTCCATTTTCATCAGTAGAAGCTCTTTGCATGTCTAAATCTGAAAGGAGGAATTGTTGCTGTACTGTACTTTCTGAGTAATGCATAGTTCATGCATGCTCACCTGTGCAGATGTGTTTCACATTTTTTCTGCTCTGTTATGCTGTACATATAATGAGCTGTTTTGCTCAGGTTCATTTTCGGTCACGCATTCTGCTTTGTTGCCAAGCATCTGTTAGATTGATTTACACATAGTTAAAATCCATCGCCTGGGGAAACCGGAGATTTTGCTCTTCTTAATTTATGGCTCCAATTTTCACAATGTTTCACCAGCAGGAGACTTGGTCTTCATCTTTAAGGCCCAAATATTTAAGAGCTATGCTGGTTTTATCCTATTCCTGAAGACAGGCAATTATGTTCTTTCTCAGTGCCAGCACTGGGCTGCATCCACACCAGCTCTCCATTTCAAAATTTCCCTTACTTTGGCCCAATAGGCTCCTGTGGTTCTCTTTCCATGTTTGCAGTTCACACAGACAATGAGAAATATAAGAATCAGGTCCTGCCTGAAACCTGTTTCCTGTGGCTAAATGAGTCCCATCCTAGGCTAGCACCATTAACATTTCAATCCTACACACGCTTACCTGGGAGTAAGTTCCATCAGTGGAGGCTGGTGGCTCAAATTTCAGTGGGGCTGCGAATCCATTCTGGGTTTCAGTCAGAACCAGTGAGAACTCTAAAGGTGTTTAAAGGTGCTTAAAGCATTCAAGGTGCTTTACCTATTTTGGGGATAGAGTTCAGCACTTTGGATAGCTCCTTTCGAGTTCTGGCTGGTTCTGATTGAAACCCAGAATGGATTCATAGCTGCACTGATATAGGATCCACCAGCCTCTACTTAGTCCCATTAGTGGGGATTATTTCTGAGTAGAGATGCATAGGATTGCACTGAAGAAGCTTCCTTAGCACCCTATGGGGTTCCAGCCCAGCCAGAACAGAACAACTTTCTTGGGAGAAGATCTGGTGGCAGGGAGAACTCCAGCCTGCTGCCTGAAATTGCAATAGAAACACTATCTTCCAAACAGCTCCTGATTTAGCAACAAATTCCAGAAGGATAGCAGATTCATAACAGCAGCTGCAATAGGCTGGTGGGGCTGATCCAGATCAGTACTGTGGCATATGGAGAGAGAGGGTTTAATCCCTGGCCAATTCAGATTAGGAGCAGTGCAGCTCCTATTTGCCCTGGAAGGGAAGCAAAATACTAGCACAAAGGGAATCAGGGGTGCTTCCAGATTGGGGGTCCTACTGCTAACAATAAAGTATTGTGCAGCTATTTTGTCTTTTCTTTCTTAATGTATTTTCCATGGTAAGTAGCAGTA